>NC_088890.1:18667500-18980607 GCF_037157495.1 Lathamus discolor | reverse complement strand
AAGAGTACTTCAATTTCTAACATCTAATTTTTACTGCAATTTGAAATGATTTGGAACAGCTCCTGTCGTTAGAAGTCTAGCTGTGATTCAGGGTAAGACAATTTGGAAAGCCCTCACTGTCCCTCCAAACATCTTGCAAAAAGAATGCTCAGAAGAATGTTACTGCCACCCACTTATTCTTCAGGCTTTCTGCATTTTTCAGCATTAAATGCTGTTTCTGCATGTCTTAAATACCAGACTCTAAAAACATATAAAATTATAATCTGAAGGCCAAATGGGCACGAACTGGATGATAAAATCAGCATGGAATAAAAGAGAACCAGATGAATTTCTATTGTAATTTTTATAGCTATTTAACAGGAAGAATGAAAAAATCTAATTACTGTCAACCATAAGTTTTCAGCTTCCCAGCCAGCAGAGCACTATTATTAAACTACTGTATAATTGCTTCTTTTACTCTGCTTCCCACAGAAGTTGTGTTATTTCACTCATAGTTAAACTCATAATATTGGCTTCATAACTAATCCTGTCAATCGAAATCCCCAGGGGCTGGTACAGCGATTAAAATAGCAAGAGGTTGTTTCTTCCCTCAGCTTTCTCTCAAAGCCCCGTTCTGCAGGTACCGGGCCTGCAGCTTAGCAATGCCATGGACTGTTGCACCCAACAACAAAACGTGGACGCTGCTTCTCTGGCTCAAGCAAAGCATGGAGGAGAGGGACAGATCCTTCCAGCAGACGATTCTGTTCCCCTGTCCTGGATAGGATAAATCCTGTCCATCTCTCCCTGATGATACAGGCAGCTCAGGTAAGGTATTCGATATTGCACAGCTGAGCATTACCTCCAGCCCAGATGTGTCTGCCTACCCTGGGACTTCATGCCAGCACTGACTTTCATGAAAAGCATGGGTTTCCTCCTTCCCCAAACACTAAGCTCTGACATAGTATCTCACATGCAAAACCACACTGAGACACCCAACTACGTGTTCAAGCACCAAAGATAGGCACTGACTTGACCTTAAGGGCCTTTTCCAGCCTGAATGATTCTGTGAGATGAGCACAAAATTGTGCTTACTTACCAAGGAGATTGCATAAAGCACCAGACTTTTACCCATCCAAGTTTTGTAAGCTCTGCCTGAGCCCCTGCTTGCTCCTTGTGCACTGGACTGATGCTCCTTGCTAACTCCTGGCCTGGTCCTTCCCTGCAGATGGCATTGGTCCTTCCCTGCAGAAGACCCAGGCAGGGTCTCTTGCCAGAGCTTCACATGGCAGCACGCCCTCCCTGCCCAGTGGAATGCTCCTCTTGCCCAGGACACCATGAGGCCAAACTCACTGTTTAGCTCAGGTTTGGGATGAGGTATAGGGCTGGAAAGAGTGAGAGAAGACGGATTTGGCTTCACACCCAGACCTTCCATCTCAGCCTCTGTCTCTCTGGAGACAACAACCCTGTGCTGGGGTTGCTCTCTGGTGGGCACACACAGAAACTGCTGACAGCTGGCGAGGAACAGATTGGAAACACTTTTCCCAAAGCAGTGTCCCAGAGCCAGGGTGTGGGGTGTCCATGCCAGAGGGAGCCAGCACCAGGGCTCTGCACGAACCTGAACCAGCTCTGGAGTCATCGCACTTGCTACATCCTCATCGCATCCTCAGCTGCCACTGGAGCCACTCTTTTTGCTACAACTGATGTGCAGCCTGACAGCACAAAGCACGCCGATGAGTCCATGGGGGATCACGGAGCACTGCTTCAGCTGAGATGTTTTCCTCCTGGAAGAGCCGTCACCCTGACTATTACAGCCACAGGCAGGTAATACTGCGCAGAGCTGCGGTACTGCAGCCTTCACTCATGGTCTGGAGCTGGAGCCATCCTTGGGATGGACCATCCCCATCACCCCAAAGCACAGAGGGACCAGCCCCAGCGCACTGCAGCCACATGGAAACTATTGCTGCCCACACAAGCCTGAGACATCCTTACCAGCACCAAAGAGGGATCCCAGGGTTAAAAAACCCCTCTGTGTGCTCTGGGAGAATGAGTGTGCCCAGTGCAACCCGAGGGAGCAGAGCTCTTCCCTGAGCTGGCATTATTCCTTCCTCTCTCCATCACTGTAGTTGCTTTAATGTTTGAGACAAGAGGATAGAAAATCATTTATGCCATTGCCTGGGCTGCCAAGCGGCACCATGATGCTCTCGGGCAAACCAGGAGAGCTCCCAGCAAGCCCAGTCTGGAGAGTCCTGGTGGTCCCAGGAGCTGGAGCTTAGGCAGGGGGAAGTGTGTACAACTGCCCCTCAAGAGACGGTCCTCACAGCCTGCAGGCAGCAGGACTGGATCCCTGGGGCCAGCAGGGCCTGTGGGACTGCCCTGGCTGACACAGCAGCCCCTGAGATTTAGAATAAACATGGCCTGATGCAGGGCTTGTTTTCTCACCCATGGTGTTAGTGCAAATAAACCCTCCGGCTGATGGATCTCCTAACCCAGAAAGCTGCAGAGACCGGGAGAAACTGATACAGCCAAAGTTACCGTGCCGATGGCTCAGTCAGTGAGCTGCCAGCCCCTGGCCAGTGGGCAGAGCCTCCACATCTGCACCAGACATAGAAAGAATGAAGGAGGGAAGCACTAACACACCAGGGCTGAAGCAAACCCATTTGCAAGACTGAGAACTACCTCTGTGCCCAAGTACAGAATAAGAGGAGAAGAGTAAACAGCAAACAGAAGCTACTGGGCACAGGAGCAGCAAAAACTTATATAGGAACAAGTGCTGGTGATGGCACAGCACGCCGAGAAGCTCAAAGCGTCCGAACAGATACAGTCACATGAGCCAGCCTGCCTCTACTGGAGGTGACAACGCATACCTCCTCTTTGGATGCTCAGCCAGGTCCTCAAGGAGAACATGGGAGAGCAATTGCTCTTATAAACACAGGCCTTAATATCTAGATGAACATCCTTGGGGTCTTATTCTTCAAAGCCTCAAAAACTGCCAGAGGCTCCTGATCTTCCTCCATCTCCCACAGACTCAGCTGCTCTTGGTGTGTCCATTTAAACTTGTCAACTCTTCATCCTCAAAGAGGAGGAACGAGAGTCCCAGGCTATCCTGTGCTCCTCCTGAAGCGGCACAATGCATTTTGACAACTTCCCATCACCCAGCAGTAGATCCTCCAGGAGGAATCTGGAAGAAGAGAGCACAGGCTGTGTGAGCACTGGGTAAATCAAGGCAAGCCCAGCTTTCAAGTTTGCACACAAGTCTGAGCATGCAAGAAAATGTGCGCAGGGTCTCACTATTCCCTGAATTAGATAAGGGTGAAAATGTATTTCAATTGACTCACTGACCAGGGAAAAAGGAAAAAAGTGCATTCCTGCTTCCATAAGATTTAATTAGGTGTGGGATTTTAGCTGCAAAAAACAAAGCATTCATCTTGCCACCTGCTTTTCATTGAACATAGTTCAATCAAAGAGGCCTAAATGCCTAGAAAGTTCAATCAGCTTTCCTAGATAGAAGTAATTAAGGAATGCAAGGGTGGTTGTGTTTGTACTTCAGAGGGGAGCCTTTCCTTTGGCAAGCTGTATAGCCCTGGACACCTCCAACCCACCAAAAGTTTTCAACCAGATGTTAGCCCAAGGCTTGTTCCCAGATGTGGGGCACCCCACTGCTGCAGCTCCCCCAGACATGCAATCTTTCCCCTGCCATACAGCTATACCCATTATGGGAGCAAAGCACAACTGCTTTTGACAAGTGCACATCATGCAGCAGGCACACTAGAGGAGCTGTTTGCACATGCCCATCTCACGGTGCAGAACGCTTGCACTTTGCCTCTGTAATGGATCGACTTCTAGTCACACTCAGAGAAGCTGGCTGTCCGATGTAACAAGACCAGGAATCACTAAAGAACCTCCACATGGAGAAAGAAGCTGGAGGAAAGTGAGAGGCTTGCCATCTGGAGATTACACCTCTCCAATTGACGCCCAGGCAGTGCAAGACCAAGAAGGTGGCTATGCCACTGTGCTGGGTACCTATTTAGTTCTGTTTGAGACAAGCTGACCACTGAATCTCGTGAGGGTATCTTGTATGGTCCCCATGCTCAGAAAGATCAGTCATTCCCCTGACAGTAAGTAACATTGTTGATGTAAAAACCAGGTAATATCTTACCTGAATCATCATCAGCAGGGGTCTTCCAAACACCAGCTGCAGGAAAGTCAGTGGTGATGCACTGTATTTCCCCTGCGAATGAAGGGGAACGGTGCATTTTTAAGTCTCAAGTTAGGCAGCTGCACAAGTGCTTTAGGTGGACCTTCCCTGTGGATCGCAGAAGACTGTGCTTGTCCAACCATCGGAGGGTTTCTGTACAAATCAGCTCATGGTGCTTGGGCTTTTGCATGGTTTTGTGCATATAAGATGCATTGAAGTGTTTGTTGTTATTCCTTGAAGTGAGGAGCCCTCAGGAGCACTAAAGTGGGTTTGCATGGAAGACAACACTGCTGCACACCAGCCATTTCCAGTAAAGTATTCCACAAAAGGCTGTGTGTCCAGAACACGCCTGTTAGGAATTTATGCAAATCTATTCTACAAATAAGCTCGACAACTAATGCTAAGAGTGAACTTGAGCTGTGACTGTCTGAGATCGAAGGTGTTAGTTAGGTTATCAGACACAGTGGGTGGCATGTTAATGAGTTCACTTCTTAACTAGTGGGTTTAAGTGAGAGGCTTGATCTACAACTGAAAGAAAACACTGAAAGGAAAATTGAATTTTGAGCACAACAGCTATTCCTGAATAGATTCGAATGTGGGCACTTGTTTTATCGCAATGCCTACATAAATATGCATGGAGTTTCAGAGTAGCCTTGTGTATGGACAAGCCTGTGAAATTAGGTTTTTGGTCTAAATATTAAAATTGAAATGACTGCAAATAACATAAAATGATAGTCTCTTACAAAATCACTGCTTCCATGAATTTGACTGGCATCACCTTTGTTTGTCTGTGGAAGAAGGGGAGGGGATCATCAGACGGGCCTGAAAGCCAGCAAAATAAACTGTTAGTTGTTTTCAAGAGGATTGCTTGTCTCTCAGTTAAGAAAATGCACCAGGAGATGGAAGAACAGGTACAGGTCCCATCTCTGCCATGGTCTATTTTTCCTGTGTTGAAAAGCAGGATGTGTGTATCTTGTACCACAATGCATTTTCCCTTCCTTCAACCGACGCTCGTTTTTCCTGAGCAGTTACATCAAACCACTTACAGCTCTTTGGATTCTGCTGGAGCTTTGTTTTAATGTAATTGCCCTTGTTTAAAACAAAAGTACCTTCTCTCTTCTTTAAAGCGATTAGAAATGTCATTCACATCCCCCTCTGGATCTGAATCTAGCTATTCCCAACAGCCACTCAAAAAATACATAATCACCATAATTACTGGTGGCATCTAATTAACATTCAACTTCCTCTCTACAGCAGCTACAGCTGGACAGCCCATTTACTTCACCCTAAACCTAAAGCTCTGCTAATTATTCCCCATCACACCAAGCAGCCCACCTGTGTCCATCCTCACTGACGTCTCCATCTGGCACAGCAGTGAGGCAGCAGAGTGAGCACCTCTGCATGCACTGTGTGTGCTCAGCCTAGCTAACAAATGACCCCTGCAAGAGCGAAGACCTGCTCCTGTTAACTATACAGCTGCTGACTTTATTAGCTGCCTTGACTAGGATTCACATGCAAAAAAGGGGGAAAAAAAAGAAGAAGAAAAAAGGTAAAGGAGCTGCCTACATCAAATGCAAAACATCCCCCGGTTGGCACCATCTCTGGAGCAAAAGGCTGCAGCCTTCCCAAGGTACTCAGTGCACCAGGTTTGTTGCGATAGGAGAGGGCAGAGGATAAACAAGCCCATAAAATACATGTGCCTCAAGTTCCCGAGGATGCTGGGGGCTATTTGCTCCTTCCCGCATTCTTGGTTCACCCTGAATGAGCAGCTGAGCAGGAGGGCTCTGCACATCTGTGTACTGCCTTTAGCTGGGGGGCCACCCTGTGCTCACACCCAGGCCACGGCACAGTGCAAAAGCTCCCAAAATTCACTCCCATCAGCTGGAGGCAGTGGGGTCAGGCTGGGCATGCTGATGGCCCCAGACCCTGGTGCTGGTCTCCAGGCTGGGGCAAAGCCTCTGCTGTCACCTTCGTTCTCCCTTCCTGGCCACTCTGTAGCAGCAACAAGATGAAAGCTGCTCAACCCAAACATTATTCTATGAATAATGAATAAAGCAGACTGGTATGAACTGCCCAGCAGAAGGCATTCATTTTGAATAAACCAAAGTACGTATAGATCCATGATACCCCACTTCAGTCTACTTCTAGTCCTTTTCTGTAGTGGATGGGGCTTAAAGGAGCTAATCAGACAATTGCTAAATTCTCCTTTATTCAGCGGACGGAATAAAGGAGACAAAAAGACATCACCTCTCTTGGTAGGAAAAGTAATGCCTGCTACTGCCATCTAGATGAGCTCCAACTCAATAGCTTTGTTTCTTCCCAAAACTAGGCTGAAAACTTGTTTTCTCTTTGCTCACTCTTATCCATTTTCCTCTCTCTTCACTATTATCTCTGTACTTATGTCAGCCTGTAATGACTGTAGCCCTAGTAGGAATGATGTTCTGCAAAATTACCTTGCCTTTGCATTCACATTTAAGCTTTTGCCATGACACTGACAATATATATAAAGGGAAGGAGCTTGCACCAGCTACTAAGAAGGAGAAAAACAGCTACTGGTGAACCCAGGACAGGGGGATAAGAAGGGATCTGGCAGTTACCAGGGGAAGCTCTGGCTGAACTTTTCCTGATCTTGGGAATTACTAAGGCCTCTGTTTCCCTTCTCCCTGCTTCCGTTTGTCAGCTTTGCAGTGAACATCTCCAGATACTAAAAGGTCTCTACTTATTCCAGCCACCAAAGGTCATAAAACCCAGTGACAGAGTATTTACTCCCAGTCAAATTTGGCTAAGACAGACTAAGGAAGCTCAAAATCTATGGGGAGCAGGAAGGAGCTTAGATTCTGTAGTCTTCACTTGCTTCAGAGGTCAACAAGAAAAATGCAGAAAATCAAGAATTGTCATAAATGGTCCAAGTTTCAAGGGGAATAATAAACTAAAAGACAGCAAAATCAATGCAGATTGTTGGGCTGTTTATGCCCTAGTGAAGCAGTTATGGGTTTGATGCCACCGTAAGAACTGCAAATTCCGGTTAAGCTCAGAAATTCAGTATCTTTAAACTCCGCATTAATTTCCCCCCCATCATCACCCACTGAGTGGCAAAGTGCCTCCAAATTGAATTGTCCAGCCTTCCCCAAACAAATTTCCAGCTCCACAAAAGATGATCTCATCTTGGGAGCTGCCTTATGAAACATTTTAGACAAGGCTGTAAGCGGATGATCAAACTTTATGAAAACGCCCTAGCTCTTATCAGTGCAAATCAAGGTAAGATGGACCAGAGAACTGAAGCCTCAGTGTTTCATAAATCAAAGAGCCGCCTATATGCTCCGCTGGCTGTCCAGAAGCACTTGTGTTTGAAGGGCTAACTGCAAGCTGGTATTTTTTTCTTTGCTGTTTATACAGAAAAGAACTTAACAGAGTTATCAGAAAGATGCCAGCAAAACACTGTTAAGGTTGCCCAGGTGAACCACTTGCATCTTACTATCTTCCCAATGCAAGCCAGGTTTGCAGACTCGTGAGCTCACCCTGGCCACCATCCCACCCAGCAGCTCCCAACACTACTGGGCTCAAACCTCCCGCTTCACAAAGGTTCTCCAGGGAAAAGTACCCAAAAGCATCAGTGGCAAGAGAGCCCCTGCAAAGCCCAGAGGAGCACAGCCAGCCTGGCAGAGGAGGAATGGTGATGGTGCCCTGAAACTCCTCTGCCGCCATAGGGACTCAGCAGTGCCACCTCTCACGTGTAGCAGGCCTGACTCCTTCATGCGTGCTCCCATGGCCAAAGAGGAGACGTGGCTTCTGACAGAGGCTGTTGCTGTCAAGCCACATGCAATTTGTTGATCAAAAGAGCAGGCAGGCGCTTCTCTGAAGGCAGGAGCTGGTGGTGCTGAGAAATTGGACAAAATACATCAGAGCAAAGAGAAGCATGAAGCATTGAATCCCACCAGGCTCCCCAGCCCCTGGCTAGCGCTTGCAGCTCTGTATTTCAGCTGATTAGACTTGGATCTGCAGGGGTCAGCCGAAACGCCCTGCCAGCACACGCAGCCCTCACTCTGCTGTGCTAGCCCATTTGAATTGCCAACAAAGCAGAAGAAACCAGCTCTTCCCTTCTTCTCACATTAGCCCTGGAAGCAGCATGTTCTGCAATGCAATGCCCTGCCACACAACCCTCATGACTCGTTTGTGAGCAGTGGGGCTAAGGAAGCACCATGTAGCTGCCTTTCCAGTCCTCCCCACTGTGGGTTCTCTGGTGTCTATAAAAAGTTGTGCATATGCTACCTCTACAAGGACTCTCAGCAGGGGCAGTTGTGGGAATTGTGGGGTTTCATTTATTTATTCACTCTCGCAAAACCTCCAGGAATGCAGGCTCTTTGAAACCACCCTGTCCTATTGAGTTGAAGCTGGCCAGCGGGTTCAAAACGCACCTGTGTACCTTGTTGGGCTGCTGGGAGCCAGCACCACTCAAGCTGAGTCGCAACCAGATTATTTCAGCTGATTCTTAAAGACAGACAATAAAGCAAACGTCCCCTTCGAGCTAACGGCCCTCTCCCAAAGCCAACCAGGTAGCAACCTCTCACTTCAAAGCTCAGCTGGCACTTGCCTGCATTCCTAATTGCTTTTTGTCTCCTCGTGAGGCAGTTAACTCCATACCCACCCTCTGACGCTGTCTCACTCCAGAAGCAGTTCCCATTTTGCTGGCCCAGGGCTCTGCATTTGGATCTCAAACTTCTGTGCTTATTCCCTTTCCTCTACAAAGCTCTGCATGTGTTTGTGTCTGGGCACATGTTTTCTCACCCTGATGAATTCATTATTTATGTGGCTGAAAGAGCAAAGCTGCTGAAATGGCTGTTCATCATTTAGCTCTTCTATATGTCTCTCAAAGGCATAACAAACATTATGGGAAAGCAAATAGCAGGCTCAGTGGGGTTGCTTCAGGGAAAATACAGAAATTACCTCATGGATGCTGTGCAGGGGATATGCCAACATGTGCCATGCTCCCCCTGCCCGGCATGGGGCTAAAGCCCTTCTAACAGGGCAGCTGCCTGGTTTCAGCACGATGCGCAGAGCAGCCCCGGACTGGCTCTGATCATTGTGCTCCAAGGGATGCTCGGGGCGAGGCATATTCCCAGGATCGCCGATGGGTTCCGTTTGAACAGATTTGGGAAGCGGCACTAGAGGGCAGAGCTGTTTACCCTCAGCAGAGCCGAGACGAGGGAAAAAGCATCCTGACTTCCCAACAGCTGAATTCTCCGCAGTCCTGTGCAACAGCAAAAGCCCGTTAATACGCAAAATCCACACAACATATTTCCAATTAGAAGTGACAAGCTCAAGCATTAATGAGCCAACGGAGAGCCTGCACTGCCTTGCTTTGACTGTCTTTATTAAGATGGGAAGACCTCTGTGTGTGGAACAGCCCTTGCCAACGCAGCAGCAGCACTGCCAGCCCTGCTCCTTGCAGTCCAGAGTGCACAGGGCAATACAAATAACCGCCACAGCAGGGACATAACAAAGGTTGCTTTCCTCCCACCACTGATGTTCATAAAAAGGCCTTACTCATCAGGAAGCTTTCATCGCAGAGACCCAAAACTATGGACCACACTGACACTCTGCTGCCCAGCATCTCAACAGATGATAAATGCTTCTAGACAGACAGAAGCTTTCCAGGGTTTATTTAGCTCTGGTTTTGAGCAGATGTCGACAGCGCACAGGAACCCCTGTAGCTGGGGAGGCAGGACTCTGAGGGCACAGCGCCCTACCACTACAGCTGCCAGACCTCAGATTGCTGAGCCTAGCTCAGGAAGGACGAGAGGGACTGTAATTCCCAAACATGGGACACTCATGCTGTTACACGCAAAGGTTTTTTACAGGTAGATTTCGATTAGATTTAGGTACATCTAGGGTAGGCGTAGATTAGTTATTAGGGAGATATTAGGGACTGTGTTTGCTCTCTCCTCCGTTTTTTTTCTGCCCTGCAGGAAAGGACTTGGGGTGCTGGTCGATGAGAAAATGAACATGAGCCGGCTGCAGTGTGCGCTCGCAGCCCAGAAACCAACCGTATCCTGGGCTGCATCAAAAGGAGCGTGACCAGCAGGGCAAAGGAGGTGATCCTGCCCCTCTACTCTGCTCTTGTGAGACCTCACCTGGAGCATTGTGTGCAGTTCTGGTGTCCTCAACATAAAAAGGACATGGAACTGCTGGAACAAGTCCAGAGGAGGCCACGAGGATGATCAGGGGACTGGAGCACCTCCTGTATGAAGACAGGCTGAGGAAGTTGGGGCTGTTCAGCCTGGAGAAGAGAAGGCTGCGTGGGGACCTAATAGCAGCCTTCCAGTACCTGAAGGGGGCCTATAGGGATGCTGGGGAGGGACTCTTCATCAGGGACTGTAGTGACAGGACAAGGGATAATGGGTTAAAACTTAAACAGGGGAAGTTTAGATTGGATATAAGGAGGAAGTTCTTTCCTGTTAGGGTGGTGAGGCACTGGAATGGGTTGCCCAGGGAAGCTGTGAATGCTCCTTCCCTGGGGGTGTTCAAGACTGGGCTGGACAGAGCCTTGGGTGAGATGGTTTAGTGTGAGGTGTCCCTGCCCATGACAGGGGGAGTTGGAACTGGGTGATCTTAAGGTCATTTCCAACCCAAACCATTCTATGATTCTAAGAAGCTCTTCCCTGTGAGGGTGGTGAGGCACCAGCACAGGGTGCCCAGAGAAGCTGTGGCTGCCCCATCCCTGGCAGTGTTCAAGGCCAGGCTGGACACAGGGGCTTGGAGCAATCTGCTCTAGTGGAAGGTGTCCCTGCCCGTGGCAGGGGGTTGGAAATGGATGGGCTTTGAAGTTGTTTTTAACCCAAACCAACCTGGGATTCCATATAGTCACTTGCTGACTTTTTTATTGCACATTGCTGGTACTGACAGCTCTCTCAGACATGGATGCCAGCCCTTAAAATCCCACTCCAAACCACTTAAAAATCCTTCTCTTATTATTTCCCCAGTGCACACAATGTGTTTTATTATTGTCAATACCAGTTATCCCGTGGAGTTGGGAAGCAAAGGATTCTTCTGTCAGAAAGTCACCATTTGTTCCAGAACATGAGGAACAGTTCACAAAGTGCCACAGTGCATTGTAGCCCAGCATCCAGCTCCACTGCCTTCATAAAACACTTCATAAGAAAATCTCTCCTGAGAGGGGGCAAAAAAAGCCTGCAAAACATAACTCAGAGCACAGTGCATTAGCGGCTTAGGCAACAGCCTGCAACCTTGGTAGCATGAAGAAAAGTTTATTATTAATAAAGAGAAGGAAGAAAGTAATAATTACATCGGTTTCACAGCTCAGTCACTTTGTGTCCCTTGACACAGCAGCCTTACTCCTCTTCCTCCTGCGCACACCCTGCACCTCCTTGCAGAGGAAAATACAGAATAAGGCAACACACTGAGTTATTTTTATGCAGAGTTTGGTTTCCATGTCATCATAACAAAGAGGGCTGGAAGGAGCCGCAGAGCAGTGGCCAGGCAGCCCATCACCCTGCCTGAGGCAGGGTCAGCTCTATCTGTTCCGGCAGATGTTTGTTTGACTTCTGACCCCCAGTGACTACAACTCCACAACTTCCCAAGGCAAATCTATCCCAGTGCTTCTCCATCCTCATCTTAAAGTTATATATCCCATAATAACACTTCTTCTCACCTATCCTGGTTTACCAACCACCAACGACACAGAGAAGGGCCCATTCTCTTCTTTTCTGAAGCAGCCCAGGAGAACTCAAACAACATGAACTTATCTCCTTGCAGTTATATCCTCTTGACAGTAAACAGCTTTAACAGCACAACTGTTCTCCCCAAAGCTTCTGTTCTCAGCTCAATTATGCTGTACCTTTCTTGACTTGGTTTCCCCAATTATCTCTTCTTTTGAGGATAAAGCCCAAGTATGATACTTTCACAAGGTCTAACCAGCACAGAGTAAAAGAGGAAGAATTGCCTCACCTCCCTGTTAGGCAGCTCTCCCAGCTTGCTGTAGCTATTTGGCATATATTTACAGCCAAACATACCCATCTGGCTGCTTTGCAGAAGAATACTTGTTATTGCAGTCTATGAAACATCATGTCATAACCAAACCCTTTCCTCAGACCTCCCCCTCTGCAGAGTTCCACCCCAAATGTGCTATTCCTGAATCTCCTCAAAGGATACTTAGACAAAATCAGATGGTTCCAGATATTTTCTCAGCATCAAAGTCATCCCTTAAATTACCTGAAAGGGCAGCCTCTCTTGTTCCACTGGCTTCATAAAGCCCTATCAAACTGCACAGCACAACTTAAACATCTTAAAATCTCTGATTCCATTATTCACTGGTCACTTTGGCTTGTGCAGGTCTTCAGTCTTACCCCACATATGAGCAGGAGTTGCACTGCAGAGAAAGGCAACAGGAAAGACAGGCCTGACTTACACATCACATGTTCTGCTTGCATCTGCACCAGCTGGTGTTAAAAATGCTGCTGCTTCTCCTTCTCCCTTCCTGCCTGCCTTCCTTAAAAGCTATGGCTGAATGAGACTGCAAATATGATTAATGACAGACTCTTACACTCTGAGTCCGGTTGACCTGAGCTCACCTGCACTGACTTTAGCACGCAGGGTTTGGTGATTAACTTAATGCTCACAAATCCCAAATGCACCACAGGTGTGGCCAGGCTCCTCCTCAGCTCATCCATCACTGTTCCTTTCATCCTTCTCTCAACACCCGGCAAAGCACAGGCAACTCTGGGTTTGTGCCAAACTTGAGCAATGTTTAGATTTGCAGATAAACTTCCTTCACTCCTTTCTGTGTATGAACAGAGTTGGGCAGAGCACTAAGATGGATATTGTCCCTGTTTCCCAAATAATTACTAACAAATTACTCCTGGAAAGCAGCATGCTAATATTAGATACATTAGTCTCACCAGCTGCATGGTCATCCCTCTGTGACTGTGGCTGTCCAAAAAGGACTAGCTCCTTATCAAGGGAAACACAGAATGCTAGCACCCCTGCATATAATAAAATGAAACCAGTGGCATGGTTTAACCCCAGCCGACAACTAAGCACTGTTCAGCTACTCAGTTGCTCCCCTTTCCCCAGTGGGATGGGTCGGAGAATCAGGGAAAACAAAAGGTAAACCTCATGGGTTGGGATAAGAACAGTTTCATAACTGAAATAAAATAGAACATAATAATAGTAATTGTTATGAAAAGGGAGGCAGCAGAAGTAGAGAGAGGAACAAAACCCAAGAAACACAAGTGATGCACAATACCATTGCTCAGCACCATCTGACCGATGCCCAACCCATTCGCAAACAGTGACCAATTGCTCATGGCCAACCACTCCCCCCAGTTTCTGTATTGAACATGACATTCTATGGTATAGAATATCCCTTTGACTAGTTTGGGTCAGTTGTCCTGGCTCTTCTCCCTCCAGGCTTCTTGTGCTCCTCCTCCTTGGCAGAGCATGAGAGAATGAAGTACATGACATACGGTGGGTACTACTAAGCAACAGCTAAAATGTCAGTGTGTTATCAATATGACTTTCAAACTACACCCAAAACACAGCACTGTACAAGCTACTGGGAAGAAAATTAACTCTATCCCAACCAAAACCAGAGCAGCCAGACAAGGATTAAGATGCATTAAAAGATAATATTGGTCTAATGTCAATGACCAAGACTGAGCCCGGTTTCAGCCACCCTCCAGGCTTTTAGCATGTAGCAGCTCTTGACTCTTGCCCAAGTACACAAGCCAAACCTGCTTGTATGCATTTGCAGCAACTCCTATGGTAGTTGTGCAATACAATACCTAATTAGCACATGTAAATTCTCATGAAAACCATAAAGACACAATTAGCTTGGACAATTTTTCAGTGCATGCTCAGAAGCTGCTTGACAATTTAATCATTCTAAAGCACCCTTTTTGTCACAGGAAAACTGTGGCCTGTCGTGAGGTTATAAATAAAACACATACAAATTGCTATCTGAGGAGTCTGAACATCAAAGCCGAAGAACACCAAGGCCTGGATGGATTTAAAAGCAGAGCAGAGCTGGCATGAATCAATAGTGGTAAAGAAGAATCTGCAAACAATTTAATGCATGAATCTCTATGTGTGTGTCTTCGGCTATATGTATTATCATATTAAATGTGACTTGTAATACATTCTTGTGTAATGTTTAGGCATAGCTGGCCATCCAGGAGGAGCTTGTACAGGGAGTGTGCAGGTGCCATTTCACACAGTAGTTTTGGAGCAGGCTGTGCCCATCCTTACCTACGTGATGCTTCCTATGCTCGTAAAGGCTGCTTTTCCTGGTGCCTGTGGATGCAGCCAGGGTTACACCCCATGGTGGGGAGGAAAGGGACCCAGCTTGGGGTATCTGATGCAAAGGACCTGATCATGTAGCAGGAAAATGTGCCCTTGCAAAGCAGCCTCACAGGGCAGACAGTGCTGCAAGGCAGACGGCAATGGGTAGTGGGATCTGCAGACGCACACTCCTCATGTGGTCCCCAGCAGGTCACCAGACATCAAACTGCTCTCCCCACACCCCTGGGTTGCTCCCTCTATCATCTCTCAGCCTTTAACCTGCAGCTCACTTCTTGTGTCTCACAGAGCTGCCAAGTATTTTGGAAGAGTTCCCTTACCAGTTAGGGGATAAAAAGAGGTTAAAGAACATCTGCTGTGACATTTAAAACCCGAGAATCACCTGCTGTAAATCCACGCAATTAACAAACCAACTTCTCTTCTGTCAAGCAAGTATTTTCAATTTCAGGAATACCAGTTTAAATATGTTTCCAATGAAAGGAAAGAAAGTTGCTTTATTTGTAATGTAACTATTTGATTCTCTTCTCAAATATTTGCCTAGTTTTTGTAGAAACCCCAAATGGAGACTGACATCAAAGAGACTGATTTCACTAGAGACAGCATGTTTCATAGAGCACTGCAAAGTTCTAGCATTGCCTGAAGATGTTTTAATGCAGGAAAGAGCTTTATGTTTCCAGCCTGCCAGATTCAGTTAAGACTAATAATTACAGTTGTAAATGAACTGCTGGTTCATACCTGAACTGTGATTTTACCACCAAGTTGGGAGGTGGCAGCTTACTGTTCATGTTGGGCGATTTGGGGCAGGGTTAAAAATGTTTGTATCACCAGGTCACTTAAAGCGAGTGACACTAACGCTCATGTTTTGGATTAACTCAAACTGCAAATACTTCAGCATACTTTGAGAAGGAAACAGCGAGAAATAAGGAAAAAAACCCCTCTAGTCCTAAGTTTTTTTCAGCCAGACATGTAGTATTGTATTATTTATTAAATTTACTTTTCATTGTTTCTAATTGGAGTTTGGTGGCTCCTCTGCATGAGGATTGTCAGTGACAAACTCAGTAATATTCTGTAGTATGTGACTTCAAACACACACTGGCTTAAAACAAGGCTTTGTAGATAGTGGGTTGGAACTAGACGATCTTTAAGGTCCCTTAGAACTGAAATAATTCTATGATACTAAGGATGTCAAAACAAGTGCATTCGCTCAGCTTTGGGGGAATCGGCACTGTCTGTGACTAAAAAGAGTTGCGTCAAATAAAACAGAAGTCGGACTGCCTTCACTTTTACATCCGTTAAGTCCTGGGAGGTGACGGGGGAAACAGGCCTTTATTCCTATGGCATATGATTTCAGCCAGCCCCCTGAAATAACCACAGCACTGCAAAATTAATTGCAGTTATTGCTCTTAAGCCACCACGGAAAACCCCCAAACCTCTAAAAATGGAACACCCTGTTTTCCAAGCCCACAGCTAAAGCTCTCTGCTGCCTGCACATTCCCAAATTAATGCTGGGGAATGGAATGAAGTTCCCACTGGCAGTGTTACGCATGGCCCAACCTGGGGTTGAGTATCCACACACTGGAAGAAATCTCTGACTTCTTCTGCAATGGTTTTCCTTCCTTCTCTGGAGCTTGACTATGCTGGAGGGGCAGAGTTCAGTCACTATCTATCCAAGCCAGAGAGGCTGTACTGAATCTTCAAGTTCCTAGCTAACTAAAGAAATAGAGCACAACAATTATGCTCTCTCTCCCTAATTGCTGTTTGGACCTAGGAAAGGAACAGAAGCTTTGAAACTTCCGTATGCAAGACTGGGGAAAGCTGGCTTTGCTGCTGGGGTTTATTTTGGTGCCAGCCTGCTCCGGTACAGGAGCCCACAGGAGTGCTCTATGGAGATAGCTGGAAGCATGGCAAACATTCATTGCTTTGATCAGTGGGATGCCCTTGGTCAATGCGCTGGAGCGCTCAGCTGCAGGGACTCCCTAAACCCAGACTGGAGCTGGTCAAGTGCAGAGGAGTTTATCACAAGGACACCCAGCTTCCCTAACAGAGATGACCCAGTGGTGAGAGGTGGTTTCCTCCAAAGCCTGGTTTGCTCATCAGCCTTTTCTTCTGCAGGTCCACCTTGTTTTCCCAAGGTTTTATCTCTAGCAGGTTGGCAGCTCCTGTTGCCATGAGGGTAAAAGACTGATCCACTAACCTTGGTCCCAGTTTGGGGCTTATGGAGACAGTGTCAAACCAGAGCTTCCCATAGGAAAGTCAGGATGGATGTTTCACCTGGGGCATAGTCCAGTATGCTTTGCAGGAGATGGTACAAAAAGTAAAGAGCAAAGGCTGCCTCTTCCATAGAGCTTACAGCAATAACACAATGCAGTTACTTAGGGATCTTGTCATCGCTATAATCCAGGCAAAGTCACAACTGAGTCCTTACTGTGCTTTGATTTTAAAGTACAGTCCTTGTAAACAAGTTGGCTGAACTCAGGACATGGATAAAGGCAGTGGGAGGCTTTTCCTTTACAAAAAGCACAAAATGTTTTTTTCTTGAAAGAATTAATCACAAAACCAGGCCCTATTTAAATGATTTATCTCAAAAATTTTGGAAGGGGTTTCATTTCTCCTTGAACTCAACATGAAAGCACACATTACACACATCGCATTTGGGTTAAGAAGCACCAGAGGTAAAAGCAATTAAAACTTTCCTGTTACTGAAGACAGAACTGACTGGGTTATAACAGCCTTCTGGATTTGCATTGATGCAGTGATGAAACACAAATATTTATGAGCTGAATGCTACCTCCAACATCATTCAGAAAAGGTCCTTTTTGTGCTCCAACCTACATGTCAGGATTTCAAGAGAAGGCTTGCAAGCGATAAGCTCTTCACCCTAGCCTGCCTTGCAAGGCAAACACCAGAAGCTGTACTTTGTCACCATGTGTATCTCTTTTTCATCAGTGCTAGGCAAAGGCTAATAAAAATGTGAGACAGGATAATACCGATCAATAAAGAAAGAATGAAATATCTGGAGAGAACTTTGAAGTGATGATCAAACTACTGCACAGAAATATGTAAAAGAAAGCTTTTTTTTAATATCACAGCACTGAGGCTGGTGCATTATTAACAGCCTTGAGCTCCTCATAGAGGAAAAGAAGATCTCCTCATCTACAACCAAGGCATAAGAAGAAGCTGCTTGCCAGCACTTCGCAAAGTCTGTGACCCAGCCAAGAAGCCAGACTTCGCGGTGGCAGTCCAGCATCATGAACACATCCTTCCTATCAAAGGAAGGCTGGAAGGAATGCACTGGCAGTGCAAATCCATAGAAGAAAATTCAACCTACCTAATTAAGAAAATACACTTCTGTGTCTGTGAAATGTATTAGTACAGGTCAAGAGCAATTTGTCTCATTGTCTCATAATCTCACACTGCTTTGGCTGCCTCAGCAATGTGTTAATAGAGATCCAAAGGGATGTGGAGGGAAATATGACAATGGTGGCACAGCACCAAGCAGTCACTCCATGGTGTCATCCCTAGGGCAAACAGGAACAGCCATCCAGGGTCAGCCAATAAGACCATCTAGCTCTATGTCCTTTCTTCACATTGCACAGCTGAGAAATGACCAGTGCCAGCTAATACTTTGGAAAAAAGGGGAAGAGAGGGAGATGCAGGGCATACACAGATCAATTCTCACTTTCCCCACTCTTATCAATGAGTGGGTTAAAGAGTTGCTGAGCTGGAAACCATCTTTAAAAGCCACTTCCCCCCCCCGCCTTCTCTTCCTTAAATCTGCCCACTTCTTTCTGCTTTTCACTTTCATGCCATTATCGGGCATTGACTCCTACAACTTCACTCAAGTTCCCTCAAATAAAGAACTATTCATTTATTTGGGACTCATCTTTTAAAAAGACCGTTCACTGTTACCTGCTATTATATATCCAGTTACACCCAATTCACACACTTGAGTTTAGAAACTAAAGTGGTTTTCTCTGTATCATTTAAAATCCTACAGCAACAGGTGAAGTAGTTCTGTTATATGGTTATGTCTGTAACTGAACAGTTTGTTGTTTTGGGTTTTGTTACATATTCTATTGCACATTTTTTACGTACAATATAAAAAGCTACTCAGCTTACTCTATGTCCAAGTGTGCAATCCTGATAGTCATCTGTTTCAAACTTCTATCTTCTTCACAGCATGTTATTCCCATGAAATGAATGGAAATAAGTAGCTGGAGATATTGAAACACCATATTCCTTTTAGGAAGGTAATGGGTTTCCTTCACGGAACATACTGGAAATAGGTAGGTTAGATAAATGCCTGTCAGGAACAATTTAGGCTGATCCTGTCCTGGAGCAAGAGAATAGATGAAATCAACTCTCAAGATGGAAAAGGATGTGAAAAAACTGAATTATATGGAAAAATTATTACTCACTGGATGGACAAAATTGAGCAATTACTTGATCATCATTGTGTTCCTCTAAATGAGAAGAGATCCGGTAAAGCCAAGTGTGGTTGCTCTGTTGTGAAGAGAACTGTGCTTATCAAGCATCCTATTCCCAAATTCACAGTCTGTGTCACATAACTGCTCTTATGCGCTGCTCACAGAGGAAGAGTAGTTACAAACCTGTTAGTGAAAGGATTCACTTGGTACCTACCATGACAGACATAGCAGCCAGAAACCAGAATTAGGCCAGTTATTAAATTCAAGCAACATGGTAATTAAGAAAAAAACCCTCCAAACCCATATAAAGGATGGAGGAAAACCCCTCCACCACGTGCCAGGTTGGTTCATTATCCAACTGCAGGAAATACCCTGAAATAAGAACAAGTGCTGCGTTCCTGCCTGGGATGGTGCAGGACTTGGCTTTTGTTTCCTGCCCAGGTCAGTCCCTTCTCCTCCACGTGGAAAAAGAAGGTACAGCTTCAACCACTAGAAGATATAAGCAAGAACCTTCACCTTAAACTAATGGAGGGAGACTCCAGCTTTTCCTAAAAGGAAGAACTGGAGGTTAGTTGAGATGCTGAACAAAAAATCCATTACAGTCACCACACTGCTTCTGCCCATTTATCAGCTTGTACTTTTTTCTACCTTTATAAATAAGAATTTGCTACCAAACATATTGTTTTATGTATCTATCTGTGTGACATACGGATCTGAAGGCTGAAGTGTATCAGTGAGCCATACCTCACCTGCAGGGCTGGCTGCTCAGCTTCCTAACTGCCCAGCCTGCATCACCCCATCGGTGCCAGACAGCTATGGAAAGATTCACAGCAAGGTAAGGAGTGCAGCACTTGGGAGAGGAGCAGGAATTTTCTGGTGACCATCAGTGAGAAGGGAACACATCTGATGTACCGCAGGAAAGCAGGGAGTGTGTAAAGCCAGGGAGCTTGTCACAGTTGCTTAAACACACACAGAACAGAAAACGGATGCTTTGCTTTAAACTCTACTTTAAGGGAGCACCATTTGTGCACTTGCTGAAAAAACCACACTAAACCCCTTGTATCAACTATGGACACTACAAATGAAACAGTGCACTATGATGTCAAAACAGGTAACAGGAAAAAATACTTTCAGTTATCTCTCCCTTGACCCGAGTTGATGTGTAACACCCAGGGGCAAGTTTCCCAAGGGGTGAGTGTGGGATTACCCGCAGGGTTTGTGTAGCATCAGTCTGACTTCAGGGAGCATCTCCCCTGGTGCTGCTTTGACAGCCGAGCCATGCCAAGCTGACAAGGCAGAGGGACTTACCTTAAAAAGCCTGTGGAGATGAAGTGATGGCAGAGAGTTTTGCTGGGCAAACCTGCGGCAGCTGGGGTGCAGGTGCTGCTGTTGGAGTGGGTCCAGGGACAACCCTCCCTGCACCCCGCTTTTACCTGCTGGGAAAAGCAACATCGAGAAGGAGCAGCTGGAGGATGATGCCTTCCTCGTGATAGATTCCGAACAAGGCTTTTTATAGTGGCTTCTTAAACTTGCTTCTAACTTTTCTGGCTCTCTGGATACGCATGAAGTAAGATGCTTTTGGCACACACAGAGCACTCGGTGTGGGGTCATTTGCTATACACAGAGATGTTAGTGCTCACTCTTGAGAAGGCAGCTTTCTTCCATCTTCCCTCTGGCGCTGCAGACAACTGGGTAATTTAATAGCTCAGAGCACCAAGAAACACAGAAAGTAAGTCTATTAAAAGCCAGGGAAGACTCCTAAGTGAGTTACAGTGCCACTACTGTTAGGGAAAGCCTCAGTCACTGCAGACACCAGGAAGGACACACAGTAAAGTTCATTAAAGAGCTCTCAGCAAACATTTCTTGTGTCAATCCCAGTCTGGAGTTATCCTCCAGCCCTCATCCACACTGGCTGTATACCTGGTTCTTCTGGGATATTTCAGAGACAAGCAGCTCTCAGGACAAGGCATCGCCTCCCTCCTCTGCCCAGAAGAGCCAGTCCTGGGACATCAGTGTTGAATCATGCTGGGCTAGAGCCCATTTAGAAGGGTTTGCTTTTCTCTAACCTGTTCCTGCCTCACAAGCAGGAGCAGCAGCTAATCCTGCAGCAGAGCTCAGTCTGTTCACTGAGAAAACAGCATTGGATTTGGGCTGCAGCAAATGTGTTCATTCCTTTTGCATCCTCCATCCATGAAGACAGTCCCCTCTGGGCCAGGCTTCCAGCATGACCACTCCAAATATAACATGCACACATCTGTTGAGGATGGATGTGATCTTGTCTTTTACACACAGTTGCTTATTGGTCATCAGTCCTCACTGCTGGAGAAGGTCAGACTGCCTCCTTTCTGCCTCCAAGCATTTGCATTGAGCTCCATGCAAAGAGCATCCTTGACTTGCATTTAATGTCAAGGTGGTTGAAACTCCCCAGATAAATGTAGGTTCTGCCTGTATGGAATTATCTCCCATGGCACAAGTTCAGTTGTGATGGAAGCAAGAGGATGCCCCATCGCTGCAGTGTTCAAGGCCAGGTAGGCTAGGACTTGGAGCAGCCTGGCCTAGAGGAAGGTGTCCTTGCCCACAGTAGGCGGCTGGAACTAGATGATTATTAATGTCCCTTACAAACCATTCTCTTTCTCTATGATTTAAATAAGAACTGTGTATATTTGATATAAAGCTGACCGCCTTCAAATTATCCCATATTCATTTTCTGGGTTTTGTTTTAGTTTGGTGTTTTGTTGGTTTTGTTTTCTTTCCATATTCTTACACCATAGACACCATGTGTGTTGGGGATGGGGAGATAAACTGTGGCAGTAACTGAAAAGTAAGAGCAGTATTTTGGATGTTACAGGAGAAAAACATGGGAATTTGTGGGTTTGTCAAATCCTTGCAACTCTAGAGCTGCTGCCAAGCACAGGAGCTTGATCATAACGAAGAATCATAGAATAGTTAGGGGTGGAAAGGACCTCAACATCATCCAGTTCCAACCCCCCTGCCATGGGCAGGGACACCTCACACTAAACCATCTCACCCAAGGCTCTGTCCAACCTGGCCTTGAACACCGCCAGGGATGGAGCATTCACAGCTTCCCTGGGCAACCCATTCCAGTGCCTCACCACCCTCACAGCCGGGAACTTCCTCCTTATATCCAATTTAAACTTCCCCTGTTTAAGTTTGAACCCATTACCCCTTGTCCTGTCACTACAGTCCCTGATGAAGAGTCCCTCCCCAGCATCCTTACAGGCCCCCTTCAGGTACTGGAAGGCTGCTCTGAGGTCCCCACGCAGCCTTCTCTTCTCCAGGCTGAACAGCCCCAACTTCCTCAGCCTGTCTTCATACGGGAGGTGCTCCAGTCCCCTGATCATCCTCGTGGCCTCCCCTGGACTTGTTCCAGCAGTTCCATGTCCTTTTTATGTTGAGGACACCAGAACTGCACACAATGCTCCAGGTGAGGTCTCACAAGAGCAGAGTAGAGGGGCAGGATCACCTCCTTCGCCCTGCTGGTCACGCTCCTTTTGATGCAGCCCAGGATACGGTTGGCTTTCTGGGCTGCGAGCGCACACTGAAGCCGGCTCATGTTCATTTTCTCATTGACCAGCACCCCAAGTCCTTCTCTGCAGGGCCGCTCTGAATCTCTTCTCTGCCCAACCTGCAGGTGTAACATGAGTAATACATGGGCAATACGAGCTCACCAAAGAGGAGAGATGGGTTGCATGCACCCTCGGCATTCACTGTCTCACTGCAGCAACACAGGCTCCTTCTACACTGTTTGAAATACCACTAAAACATCACTCTTCCCATACATTACACATAAATATGCACTAGTCAGTGCACAGGAATACCTTTGGTTGTCTCTGATGCCAAAGTTATAACTCATGGCATAAATGGAGACCATTGCTCTTCATACCAAATAGCTTTTCCCTGTATCCAACTTCATCACAAGTAGGTTCTTATATGCTAAATGTTTGCAAACAAATGTTATTTTGGCAAATTCTTTTGTCAGCATTTTTATGACAACATATACATACATAATGCAATGAATCCAGAAAAAAAAAAGCATTTCTGATAAAATTTGGAAGATTTGGGGAAAAAATATTCCGGTCTGGAATGACTATCAGCATCTTCCTGAAATTATTCATTAGTTCTTCACTGTTGAGATTTATTGCAAATGAAGGAAAAGTAAACACAAGAAGAAGCAAATAAATCTCTAATGACCATCCTCTGCAAACCACCCCTCGGAGCTTCCTTGCATTTACACAACACCAAAGCACGCAGGGGTGACAGGGCTGGCTTCCAATGTGAGCTCCTGTAATGCACGACCAGCAGCAGCAAAGCTCTTTGGAAGCTTTCCAAGGCCCTGATTCATCATCACACACATCTGTAGCACGTTAAGCTGTGCATTTGTTATCTCAGAGCTTTGGGAATAATGTCCCCTAGCTGACTAAATAAAATCACATTACAGCTTCAAAAGACACCACTCTGAGGGTCTGAGATCCAGGCAGATGATGTTAATGGAGCTCCTTAGTCCAGCACCTTGTGAGAGCATAATCCTTTTAGTGAAGCCTTGAAAGACCAGGCTGCTGGTAAAGTTCAGCCTGTTGCACCAGGGATCTGCTTAGGACAGAGATGTTTGGATGCCCTGAGAGCAGGACATCCTTCCTCTGCAGTGGCATTTCCAGCACCAGTCGCAGCTGGTGGCTTTCATCAAATCCCAGACTGGCTTGGGTTGGCAGGGACCTTAAAGCTCACCCAGTTCCAGTCCCCTGCCACAGGCAGGGACACCTTCCACTAGTTGCTCCTCTGAGCATGAACACTGCCAGGGATGTGTTCTAGTGTTAGAAACCACTTTCTAAAATATATGAACCACAACTGCAGGCAGACCTGCGGCCTTCAAGATGGCTCTATCCCTGCTTCTGATGAAATTGAAAAGCAGTGTGTTACTAAGGCCAGATACCCGATTTAATTTTGTTTTTAAATATGCCATGATCTGCTGTGTAATGCGGGTTACAGAGTCCATGTACATACAAAAACATTGTTCAGAAGGTCAGAATCACAAGGTTGTCCCAGGTCATGAACAAAAAGGCAACATGTTTCCTTAAAAACTTAAAATAGTAATTAAAACTGGTGACTTTCCTCAACCTAGCAATGCTACAATAGCTGTGCAAGCTGTTCTATTGAAAACACATTCTGTATCTGGAGTCCTCCATCCACGTGGCATAACCCCGGTCACAGCATTTTTTACCTGTAGAAGTCTCTGCAATTATGATCCTGTTGCTGTTCCCCCTAATACATAAGAGAAATAACTCTTTCCTTTGCTTTTAAACACATTTTGTGGGATTTGATGTAAATACAGCCACTTGTGCAAAACCTGGGAACTCCCAATCAAAATAAGCTTGATGGCCAAGATGATCCAGCTGCAATAAAGCACGATGAAACACAAATCCCCAGCCAGAGAAGGACACACCAGTTTTCCCTCTGCTCCACTTCCCTGATACATTACATGAAAGGCCACCTTCTAAACCAACAGAGGGACAAACTGCAAAGCAAACACAGGCTTTTTTATCTTCGTGTTTCATCTAAATAATACAGCACAGGAATGAGTTTCAATGCTTAATATTTTCACTTTTATTGAGATGGACATTAAATACCCAACACAGATTCAGATTGGTTCCAAAAGTTTACAGCAATTCCAACAAACACCTGATGGATCACAACAGATACACTTGGTGTATTATTAAAATAAGTAACCTGGAGTGTACAATGTTAATATCTTTATCCATCACAGGAGCCAGATGACCTCAGGAAGACATCTCCGAGTACCTTAGACCAGGAAAGCTCTTTATTGCCTGTTTCCAGAAGGTATGCACAGACTTAACCTGTACTGCAAACAGTTGTCATCTTCATCCATGTGCAGACTGATCTGCTCACAAACACTCATAGCATTATATATACTATCATATAGTATTATATATACTATTACATAGTATATATATAGTATATATACAATGTATATATAGTATAGAATGTAGTATTTTTTTAATATATATATGCATATGTATACCCTGGACTTCACAAAACAAGCTGACACCAGTACATGCTTCTGCACCAGTATTTATTGGCTTCTGCACTTACAAAACTTACACAAGCAAGATGTTGTACACTTAATAATCATGGTCACAGAAAACAGCAAAAATGGACGCAAATCTATTTGGAGCCCGCCAGGGTAAACAAAAAGATCTCCTAAGAACACAGATAGCGTGATTTTGGTATTACCGAGCCTGGGAAAGCAGGGAGATAATGAGCTGTCACAGCAAGTAACAGTTCGGCACCAGTGATGCAGCTCTGAAAGGTGGCAGCTACCAAATAATAATGTTTACTTCAGCATTTCTGTCGAGATCAACTTGACGCCTCAGGCGGTTTTGGGGAAGAGTCACTTCGTCAACATGCAAAATCCAAATTCAACTGGAGGAAGCTAGTTAGACTGAGAGCCTGAAACATTGAATAATATCTGAAAATGCACCTTAGTACAACTGAACCGACTGGATTTTGGAAAAAGTTGCTATTTTTCTGATCTTAAAACATGGGAGGTTTTAGGCTGCCCAAAAAATAGGTTTCATAGTTAATCTTTTGTGACAAAGCCATCATCGGAGGACATTTGCAGCAATATCCACTGAATAATCCTTTCATGTCACTCCTCTGATACAACGACGCTATATTTCAATCAGCCATAAGATGTGATTGTAAAGGATGAAAATCACTTTTAAGAAGTCTTTGGAAACCAGTTTTAATTGGTTTTCATTTTACAGGGTTTGGGGACTGGAATCGTTTTATACTCTTGGAAGCACAGAAGGATCCCAATCACAGCCTTGCTAAGACTCTCTGTTCAGCTCTGCAGTGGCAAACGCCACCGGGATAACTGTGCAAAAGTATTCTTCCAAGTTAGACACTTGCAAGTGTAACAGGTATGGATAAAAGCAAGCATGTTATTATCTTCTCTTTAGTTGATTCCCTATGTCTCTGCAAGATAAGCCAGATAGAAGCAACACAGAACTTATGCATCCTGGTAAGTAGAAACAGCATTTAGTTACTTCAAAACATACTAGATAAGAAGCCAGTTGAGCTTAACCTCTGCTACAGTCTATTCTTCACCAAATTCACCATCCTTTACAGAAAGCACACTCCCAGTGATCTAAGAGGAGGAGATCAGCTGAATTCAAGCAGCTAGAAAAAGGCACAGAAAGCCTCAGAAACATTATCTCTGCCTGTGCAGCCGGGAGCCGCATCACAGTCAGGATGCTCCGCTGCTGCACGCAATTACCTACCAGGTTTTATCGCTGCAAAGCCCTGGCAAACAATAATTGTGATGTGGAGCATTTTGCCCTTGTCAGGAAACAGCAGCAAATTCGGCAGGAGCACATTTAAAGGGCAATCTTCGAATCTGGGTCAGGCAGTGTGTGCTTTCCAGCGAGCTCCGCAGCCGGCTGGCGCTGCCACCAGGTGTCACCAGCTTCTTGATTAAGGCAGATCTGATCTGAAAACGCTCCTTTATCGGGCTATTTATGACTCAAAGGGACGATTTTCACACGTACCACTAATATAACAAGAAAAAACCAGCCTCTTTCCCCTCTAAGATCAGGTGCTGTTTGTCTCCATTCCTGTAGAAAAGCTTTTATAACTCTTGTTCCCGTGAAAGATGGGACTCTGGGGTGTCATGTGCTGCCTCTGAACAGGGGAGACTGATGTTCATAGGGAAACACAGTATTGCACCCTTTGCTTTACTGCCAAAACCCAAACCACAGAGCAGTTTTGGTCCGGATTTCCAGAAGGGGTCAATCCCACAACTCCAGCTGTGGGAGAGTTAGACCCAGATGTGCAAAGCATGAGATTTAAAGAGTAGCTTGGGAAAAGGTAAGTGATAACTGTAAAAAGCAGTTACCTGTCCTGGCATCTGGAGCAAATGGCGCCGAGACAGAGACTTCCTATATGAATCTGAAATAACACTAGAGTGGGAGTGATAGAAATTGAAACAGCTCAGATGAGGGAAATCATCTTTCTGCAGTCTCATATCCTCATGTACATGCATGGCATTTCGACATCAGCATAATATAAGAACTAGAGAGAAAATGAGAGTTACCAACACTTCTGCATCAGTTACAAAACTAATTGGGGAAAAAAAGTTTTCACAGAAGAAAATTATAGAATGGTTTGTGTTGGAAGAGACCTTAATAATCACCTAGTTCCAACTCCCTGCTGCAGGCAGGGACACCTTCCACTAGAGCAGGTTGCTCCAAGCACCGTCCAGCCTGGCCCTGAACACTGCCAGGGATGGGGCAACCACAGCTTCTCTGGGCAACCTGTGTCAGCGCCTCAGCACCCTCATAGTGAAGAGCTTCCTAACATCTAACCTAAATCTACTCTCTGGCAGTTTAAAGCCGTGCAATAATGTACCCCAGGCCCACAGTGCAATGCCATGTGTGGAGGCAGGGATACACAAACGCAGCACTCAGCACTAGCCCTGGGAATGCTGCCACCATACTCAGTGCCTACAGACATTGCCACACTTTGAAGATGATCAATAAGGAAATATTCTTGCAGCATCTTGACACTGCCTCATCACGTGAAAGATGCTCCCGGAGGGACTCAAAACTCTCCGAGTTGGGCTGCCACTTATACGAGTGTATTCAACTGGAAACAGACCTTCCTTACTGGTCAATAAGCCCCAGGTCCTTTGGTTGAAGCAAGCAAACCCTTGCAGAGTGACAAAACTTAACAGTAGCCTCAAAATCTCCAGAATCCTATGGAAATTAGGACTTTCTGTTCTTCCTCTGTTGTTCATCCCAACGCCAGAGCCTCATCAAATACCTCAGAACTTATAGCATCTATCTGGCAGGTCCTCACATCATCATATTCTTTGAGATGGCTACTATAATGTCCATTGAAGGCGCCGTCACTGCAGACGCTAACCATTAGGTTCAGGAAGGATGGTGTCCATATCTTCATATAAAACAGTCCCTGGAATCTGATTTTTTTGCAAATGCTGAATTCAAGACACAGACACAAGACCAGAAATGTTTCACTTTGTTTTCAAGGCATTACTCTCCATGGCATCCATTCCAGGAATATTTCCACTTTGGAAGGGCACCAAAGCCTCATGTCCTCTGCATTAAGCTTAAGCTAAGATCTTCATACCAAAGCTGCAAGAAATCCTTGAAGATACTCAATTATATTTAAAAATCTTAAAATTTTCAATTCAGTGCAAAGCTGCAAGTAAAAATACCTCCAATCTCTACTGACTTTCAAAGATGCTGTGTAAAATTTGCCCCCCAGCCTTGCCAGATAGCAATGCAAAATCCCAAGGGTATTATGCAAGGTGTAAAAAAGCCAACAACAAACAATTCGTAATCTGGTACAGAAAATATTTTGGACAGTCTGAAAAGCAGACGTGGTACCTGAGCTTTTAGAACAGGCAAATCCTAATTATTCTGGTAACATCTTCAGTAATGAGTGACCACAGCACATTCAGTTCATTTGTCACCAGGAGCCACAAATCTCTGGTTCTATGCAGAGCCAGAAAGATGCTGTGTTCTGCACAAGGAAACACACATCCTGCCTTTGGGCCCATGTCGTATTTCACACTGCATGTTCTGCTGCAAAAAACATACCACGCCACAGAGATGGCGGTGAGGCAGGAACATCCCAGGTTTGTCCCTTCTCCTGCAGTGGATCCAGGCAGCATCTTCCCCGCGTCAGGTCTTTTGTATAAACAGCACTCAAACAGCTGAGCAAGTTCCCATTGATGGTCTCTTCTCTGACAGCGCCTGGCTCAAACAAGCAAAGAAGGCTTGTGTGCTGCTTTGATTGTGCATCTCGTTATCCCACTCTTCACAGTGAGCAGATGTGAGGAGGCTTTTCACTTTTTGGAGCACTGCTGTATCCAGGCTGGATAGAAAATACTGCACAACACCAGACAACTGCCCAAGTACAAAGTGCTGTATCCTCTTATCCCTTAACCTACTGGTTAATATAGAAGTAATTCCAGACCTCCTCCTCTATTGAACTTTTGGGTTTTTTTGCTGTATGACGAAACCCAGCTTCATCAGCAGCATCAGTAGGAGAAGAAGGTTGCCACATCCTTAAATCAGTGATGAAAACTTGGGAACCCTGGATTAAATTCCCAGCTCAGACATCCACTCCCTGCACAAGCCAACAACAGCCTTTCCTGCCCCTTGCTTTTCATGCACCAAACAGAGGTGGTGACTGTTTCTCCTGTCTATAAAAGGAGGAAGGATGTTTGGCAGCACTTTCAACAAGCCATGTTTCAATACAGCAAAGGGTGAATTGAATGCCTAACCCACACTGGAGGGTTTTAATTGTGTTTTTATCAATGGTGAGGCATTGCAAGTCAAGAGCTGCTACAATATACCCTAAATCATACTGGATTACTACATTGTGTCAAACAAACATATAATTAAGCAGCTTTAATATGTTAACAGTTTGGAATCAGATTAGTGTTGTATTAGGCTAATAGAGTTGGTCCCCATTAATCCAGATGAATTGCTCAACTCTGTTAGTTTATTTAGGGTTTTTATTTTAGAAATTTAAAAGCATAAATCTAATTCAGAGCACAACATGCACATGCTGTAAGGCAGGATGAATTCATCAAGATATCTGGACACGTGGATCAACCAAGTGCAGCTTAACTGGAGCTAAACCCTCTAATCCCCTGTGATGAGATTTTTGTGCTGCATAAACACAGAGGGTACCACAAGAAGAGATGATGTATCTGTGCAGCAAGGTCCCGGGCACCTCTCCACGTGCGCAAGTGGCACTGAGCCCTCTGTGGCTTAACACCCCTCCAGGGCTGTGCTTGAGCCCAGCACTGCCTTATGTTGCAGGCACAGGTAACAGAGGGAATGCTGCTTTTATAGACAAACATATAAGCATGTAAGGCACAGATGTGTGTAAAACCTGCTGCCTGGCTTCCCCATGCTATCCAAGCTTTAAATACAGGGCTTTAGGGGTCACATGCATCATGAGAGCAATGCTGGGATGTCTGCACATGTTCATCATGGATGATCCTATATGCAAGGCTTGCATGATGACAGTCGTCACAAGACAGCTCAGTAAGTGTCTCAATTTTCTATCCATAGATCACTCTTAAAGATGACTACATGGGAGCATCCAACTGAAAGAAATACTCAGGCAAGAAGGGGGGGGTCAAGGGCCAAACCATATTGCTTACAACATGTACAGCACTGATGAGATTTAACCCGGCCTCATTTAACCCAGACTACTCTTGGCATATCTAAATACAAACTGCTGCAGAGTGACACCTTGATCCATTAAAGTTTGGTACAGATTTCAAACTCACAGATGATGCTTCAAATCCAGATTCCTACAGCCATCCACACATGCACTCTCTACTTAATACATACATATGTATACGTGTGTATATGTCCACATATGTGTGTAAGTTTATACATATTCTTCCTACATACACATATTTTCTGTATTCTATACGTAGATGTATTCCATATTGCAGCGGGACAATGGCAAGACTTTACTTTAGTTGATCTAAGCAAAAACCACGTTACAGATGCAATCTCTTTCAAGCCATTTATATATTGCTTTATACATGCAAAACATGGCATAAGTTTAGACAAAAATCAATCTATATTTGTCTTAAACTGGATCAAATGTCCACATTTTTCTATATCATTGCAAACAATTCTTTTTAACAGTTCATTTAAGCTGATAAACACCACAGTATCAAAGAAGAAAACTTCTGAAGTTATTGTCTACATTCAAGGTAGCATTCAGCCATGAATGTTTGTGAGTCACCCAAGCACCCATGAAGTAGACTACACATACAGAAGTCAAGTGTCAAAGAGCTAATTCATCATACCCTTTCTGAGCCAAATTCTGTGGTGCTGTACTCACCTGTGATGCGGACACAAAACTTTTATTGATGGTGAGATGTTATTCTGAATACAGAGTTCTAGGCCTTGAGTTAAAGAGCGTAAATCCATGTCCACACTGTTTATGCGACTGGATACAAAAAATCTGCTTAGAAATATGGCTGGAGAAATGTCAAGCAATGAGCTATATCCATGATGGAATGACAGGGAGACTGTGAGTTTTATTCTGAGAGTGAAATGGTATTTTGATACTGAATGTAAATAGGTTTGGACGGCACTGATTTTTTCAAAGTCCAAAGCTCAGAACACAACCCTAAGAAGAAAAACCGCTTGCATCTGTTTTGTTTATGATGGAGCCATAAGCAGCAGTCAGGTATTTTCTGTTTGCTATCAAGCACTTCTTGATGTATATTTTCATCTGTTCACTCAGATGAAAATATTTTATGGCAAAGACATTGGCGAGCGACCTTGCACCAGCAAGTACACTACACTGTGCTGAAGCAATAGGGTACATATTCCATCTTCATGCATTACAACAGCAGTAAATGACACAAAAAACATGGCCATAAACACTTACCTTCAAGGGCAGCTCCAGCAACACATATATTTGTTGACCATTTTGAAATAAAAAGGAAAGCCTAAGCTGCAGCTGTGCTGGCAGAGAACTCATCAGTGCAGCTCTACCCCTCCTCACTTTCACCACTGATGGGTGGTCATGTTCTCTCATTAACAGTAGCTACAATACTAGTACTGAACACAGTGCTGCACATGGGTAGTTTCCCCCAAGGAACTGGAGGCTCCTCTTGATTTTGGAATTCACCTTTGGTAGGGTGCACTTGCTCCTGACTGCTCTGCCCCCTCATAAAGAGGTGCCTATTGCTTTCGGAAGGGAAAAGCAGGACCCACGAGGAGGCACCATGCAAACCCACACTCCCCAAACCCTGGCATTCCTCTTAAGATCACTTTATGAATCACATTTCTTCCCCAAAAGCACCAGCCTGACCTTCACTCCCCCTCACCTTTCCGTTTGCAGTCAGCCACCTGGACAGAGCCAAGGTTGCAGAGCTGCTGGCCCCTCAGTTTTGTCTTTGCATTTCCAAATGCCTCAACATTCCTCCACTCTCCAGCAGGTAAAGCCATGTGTCCCACCAGGACTGTGACAGGGGGGGTCATCAAGCATGTCCTTCTGCTAAGAAGGGGCAGTAGTGGGAGATGATTTCCTGATGGCTCTCAAGTGCTCTCAGTACAACAGAAGACCCATCTTCCCTCTCCATCAACAAGAAGCTGGCTGGCTGAGCCTCAAGAGGAATTGCCATTGACTCCCAAAATACACTACAGGTCTATAGTAGCTGTTTCCTTTCCCATTGAAACTGAAATAATGTATTAAGTGATGCAGCTGGAAAGGAACTTCCCAAAGAACTATTCTGGTGCATGTGTGTTTTCCCCTTAAAACTCAGATTTGTCACAAACCCTTGTAGACAGGAAGGATGACATGTTCAGTACAGAAATGTTTTATATTGTCAGAATTCTTCTGAGGCTTCCAAACTTAACAGTTTGGGTTGCAAAAGACGCATAACAAAGGAAGTACAATGGAGCAAAATCAAAACACTTCAGTTGACCAGATCTGAGTTTTGGGGGGTTGGGATCTTTTTCAAGGCAAACAGACTTTCAAGATTTCAGTATTTCTCTCTGACTCAGACAAAATGTTGGCATTCTTGCCTTCTTTCAGTGAAACATGAAGGCTTTTTCGCACGTGGCTTCTTCCTTGAGGAAGAAATTGCCCTCACATGTAGGGAGAGGGCGGATTTTTCTCCTCCCATGCCCTGCACTCTGCAACAACCCCTTGAGAGCACAGCTGTGACCAGGGCCAGCCTCTGCCCTGTCCTGTCCCAGGGGCATTGCAACTACCATGCTCTCACAGGGCTGGAAGCAACCATGAGGGTCATCGAGTCTCCTGCTGCTCAGGAAGCACAGCATCATCACTCCTGGTTTCCTCACAAGCCTAGCTTTGCTTCCTTTCTTCCCACCATGCTGGCAAACAAGACTCAAGTTCCCAAGGGTTCCTCTACCTACAGTGTGCCTGCAACCACACAGAGCTGGTTCATCAGCTCAACCAGCTGTTCTCCCCTTGGTGTGTCTAAAGAGCACCCATTTTTAGGTATGCCCACTCCACCCAAAAAACCAAACCAAGCCCTCTTGCACGGCAGTCCCCATTTCACATCACACCAGCACTTTTTCACACCCTTCCCTGCTATCAGGAAACAATTTCACATCACACACCAGGCAGGAAAGCTCTCCTTGGCTGCCTCTTTTGCTCTTTTTTGCAACGTGTAGCCCAATCACAAACATTTCTCTTCCACAAACAGTGCCTGAGCTCCACAAACACAGAGTATTTCAGCCTTTTCGGTGTGATTGCTAACGGATTTATCACCTCCGTCTATTACCTGGCCTATGACAGCGTTAAGATTAATTCAGTTTTTAGCACATTGAGAAGCAGACCATGCTGAGGGCGAGTTTTGCCCAGAAATCAGACCTCCAGGACAATGCAGAAGAAAGGGAGGTACAGGGACCCCAATAAACACCCTATTTCAGTGAGCACCTCCAATTCATCAAACCAGCCATTGGCATCCACTACACCCCAGCATCCAAATGGTTCAGTGCCCAAAAGGAAAACAAAAGCCCTTACAAAGGCAGCACAAACCTCATGGGTTTCATGCTCAGCCTGGCAAACACGGGTTTGTTTTTCTTCTGAGCTTCTTCTGCACTCAAAACATGCAGGAAATTGTGTTGTGCTACTGCAGCTGGGACTCTCATTACACCAAGACCACAAAACCCACAGCCAAATGTTTTACCCCACATAGAAGCAGAGGCTGTGGCCACCATCCCCAGCCCAACCTCCACCTTCAGCCTTTACGTGTACTGTTTGAGTATAATGAACCTTTAAATCATTGCTTTTAAGACTCTGCCACTTTCAGTAAATCAGATGGATTCTTCAGTTGGTTTTATATTCTGGGAAGAAGGAGGGAGGCTCTGATACTGCCAAAACAACCCCAAAAATCCAACAACGTCAAAATAAACCATTTGCTTTTCAATATCAGAAGCTTGAACTAGCATTTTGTTTGCGTTCATATAGTGACAACGCTCAGGTGAGACTAAAAATAAAGTACTAAGTGTCACAGGCTCAAAAGTAATATTTTCTAGGTAACAAAGCATTTATGAAGAGCATCACAATCTCATTCATGCTCAAATCTGAGGGAATGAGTTGGCACAACTGACAACTCCATCGTTTTGACGTGTTTGTAATTTGCTCTTAAAAGTTAATGCTAACACAAAGTAAGAATGTTCAACATAGAGGATAAAGAAACGCAATCAATGCCTCTGACTCCCCTCAGCTGGAGGTGACACATTCCCTCAAACACATTATTTACCTTGGCATTTCTAAATTATTCACTGCTAATACTATTTTATTTCTCCTAAAGACATGCCAATGTATCACTTTCCAAGTTACTGGCCTCTGTTCATGAGGGAGCCATAAACCCCACTGCATTCAGGGTGCTACGGCTCCAAAAACACACCACGAGAGCTGCTGTCCCTACCAAACGAGTAGAGATCAGAGAGAGCGGAAGGCAATCCAAGCCATGGGGCTGCAACTTCCCATGGATCACCCAAGAGAAGAGGTGGGTCTGGCCATCAACCTGACTGATGCCTACTTTTCCCCACCACCCCAGCGAGCAGGCTGTGGGATGAATGCACCACCTTGCGCATGGCCTCTGCAGAGCATATTGCTTAAACAAGTGCCACTTGCTTGGCACTTGGGAGAAATTCGGCCAAGCCCCGTTAGAAGGTGCTGTTTGGAATCATGTTGATGCATCATCCTCTTGCCACGGTATTTTTAGAGAGATCTGTGATTTCTAGCTTTTCCTACGCTAGGAAAAAAAACAACCTACTTCAGCCATGATAGGCACATAGCAAGGGAAAGCAGCCACGCAAGCACTGTCGTACTATGAATATGCAGCAAACGCTGGTACCCTTTTGCTGTAAAGGAGAGGGAGCAGACAGCCAGAGCATTTAGATCCAGATCTTCTTCCTTTAGGTACCGACTTTAAGCACTTTGCAACAGCTAAAGCAGCACAAGGATTCCACATTCAGTTCTGAACTTCTCCTTAACCTTTGTGGTGGCATTAGCATAAGGCAAAGAGACATATTTTGACTCCCATCTGTGCAAATCCTCCCTGTGCTGCAGAATCAACATTCTGTCAACCAATTATTTTATGCTGTATCACAGCACTGGGGGAACAAGGGGGGGAGATGAAGGGGAATCATCACACCTACAATCAAAAGAGCAAGGTTTTGCAACATAGCATGTACTAAAGATGTCTGTCTTAAGTCAAACTAGCAGCCATATTTTATTCAAGAAGCATGTAAACAAATCTGGCACATTCATTATGAAAAAAATTGTGTACCTAGCATATTCATCACATTTGAGATATTCCATTCCTCCCTCCCCACTGAGCTCCATGGAGACAAGTCAATCACAGTTAACCATCTGGTAATCCTTAGCCCAGGCTGTGCAGCTGCTACCTACCATTTTTAATCAGGGCTATGTCTTCCATTCATGCTAAATAGGAGGCATGAACAGCTGCTTGGCCAACACTTTCAAGCAAGCTCCCTTTCACTCTTTAGTATTCCTGGCTTCTCTTCCTTTCAGCTTTGCATTTTGCCCATGTTTTACAACCTTTCACTTGAAAAGAGAAGTGAAACAAGAGGAAAAGGTTTCTGATCATTAAATCTTTAGAGAGTGTATCTGCTTTAAACGAATCCCTGGTGGACACAGACTGCAATCAGAGCCTCTGCCTTTAGAAAGTAAAAATCAATGTCCATGGAAATACCCTCCGTTTTTACCTACAGCCCCACAGAATGGCTCTCCATCGCATATTTCAGGTGGTGAAGTTCCAAGCATGCCAGAGGTAAGGTAAATTTAAATTAGTGACTTATTTTCTAAATGGGCACGGTGATTTCTTGTCTCCTGCAGGGTTTTCTGTATCCCAGCACCAAAGCAGAACCCTCCAGGAGATGCAGGCCAAGGGCACATGCCAAAGGTTTATTATCCACTATCATCACCAAATCAGTCTGTCTCACCTGCTTTGCTTGGATCCAGAGGAGCTGCTCCCTTGCAAACCATGTCTTAAGCTTCCCCCTTTGCACAAAGAGCTTTGGGTTATTTCTGTAGGAGTCCAATTTTTCTAGGAACAAGCCATCTTTTCCAGAGAACAAATATTATAGTATCAGCACAGCAGTATCCGATCACCTTCACACATTGTGCAACAACAATAGTCACAATTTATACCCCAATACTGCTGTTATAGCTAGTGTCGTAACACCGCAGAACGTTTCTTGCTCAGCTTAGCAACAGGCAAAACCAACATGAAGGTCACACTGAAAATAACAATAATAAAAAAAGACACAACACTCTAGCTATTAGAACAGACTGTCTTTATTAGTGGCATGTCACTGGGGAGGTATAGTCTTGCATGGGGAAATCAAGCAGTTTGCCTCAACAGGAAATAAACAGAGGACATTTTCGGTACAGAACAATGCATAAAGGTTAACATAATCAGGTATTCCTGCTGGCTCACTATGAATTCAGCGTTTAGCTTCTGAGAGTTCAACATGAGTGAAAAAAACATGTAATGAATGAGATGACAGGATGGCGTTTCATCTTGTGGCAGGAAAATTCCTCCAAAACGCAAAAGATGTCAGTGCAAATTGTAAGAGAAAATAAAAAAAAAGGTCTAGAAATACTGTAGAAGGACCCTGTGAAAAAGTAGCTCTAGGATAATGAGTGCCATCAAATCGATAAGGTTCACTTCTCTTTCTGTTTTTTATGCATACGCACACATAAAGTTACTACAAACATTCTGCTTTACTGGCATTTTAGTATTTGAAAAGGGATAAAGAAATAGTCATCTCTGCTGCATCTAGATGTGCAGATTCACTTCAACTCTCATCAGTTAAGAGTGGCTTGGAAAATCTTTAAGTTTCTCTGTTACAGATTGAAGAATAAAATACAAACCCTCTGTTAGCCCTTTTGTGAAGTCTGGTTTCAGCCAAAAAAATCCTTCTCACAAGTGATGGTCCAACACGTGTACATCTCTAGGCAATGATTGTGCTGGTAGCAGTGAAAATGGGGCTAGAGATGAATGCAAGGAAGGAAAACAGCCATTGAAAAACACAAGTATGGATGATTCCTTGGTGAAAAAAAATAATGCATAATGCAGAGGAGCCACTTTCTACCACAAACTAACTAAACTAAACTGGAACTAGGCGCTGTACACGTTAAACTGGCCCTTGCTGAAGGCTGTCTTCTGCTTAGAGATCAGCATTCCCACTCTGCAAATTCTGAGCATGTTCTCTGATAACCGTTGATGCATCCTCCCCCTTGCACCTCCCTCCTTGCTATGAAAGTGAATAAAATTGATATTTAGGATAGAAAACACAGTAAAAGACAATAAAACTTTCCATGCACTAACAACAGGCAGCAGCAAACTACAGGAGCATTAGGAAACCATGAGAGCCAACAGATTTCATGGTATGGGCTCTGATTGTGCCAGCTGCTCTACAATGCTGAGAATGACAAAGCTTTTCCAGAGGTGATGGTGTGGCAGAAACTCGGGCTCAGCAGCACAACCTGAACAACGATTACACAAACTACCACATGCCAGAAGAGTACAGGAAACACCTTCTGTGACTGAAGTGATTTCCTCAGTCACTGTAACACCACAAAATTGTAAAAGCCAAGCTTTGCAACCAAAACACTCTTACATATTCTCCTCAGCAGCAATGCCAATGCTTTAGCCAGCGGTTGCTATCTCTGGCAGAAAAGCTGATTCTCTGGTGATACTACTGCTACACCAAAAGATGCTACACCATCTCAAGATGTCCCTGGCTTGTGGACTTAGAGTCTCCAGGTGCTTATGGCACTTAAACCACTTGGTAGGCAAGTAAAACATCGTTAATCCTCACAGCAGTTAATTCAGTGTGGAACAAGCCCTGGACAGACCCACATCCACCACTGCAAGGACTCAGAATGGCTACCTCCTTCCACACTGGCATAAAATGTGCCAACACTGAATGTGCTGGGATGTTGAGCACAAAAACCATGCAATGAAGGGTTTGGATTTAATATTTTTGCCTTGTGGAGGGTTTTGTCATAAAATAATGCCTTCTTTGGGGGAAAAAATATCTAATTTTTACAGAACATGGTCCAACTAATAGAATTCATTCTTCTTTGGATTTACTCCTAAATAAAACCCAGCTTGGCATCTTTGTTGGTTGAAACAAAACCGAATCACAACCTGCCAGATGTGAGCTGTAATAATGGTGGATGGTTTTGAGCTTGTTTTTTCTCCCACCACCATGTATACGAGTTATGAAACACAGACTAAAAAGACTGAAAGAGAATTTCAGCATCTTTAATTAAAGCAAACAGAATGAACTAGAAGTCTGGAAAAATAACTTGTGACTAATATGCAGATTTTATCGGCTTGTGGATCGGAAGCCACAGTTTGCTGGAAGTTGTCTCCTTTCTGCTAATTTTCCTCAGATGAAAAAGGCACTTGTGTTCTCTCTCTAGCGCAATGATTTGCCTCCCTGCCTTTCGCTGCATATGTTCGAGTTTGCAGTTACTATTGATAGAATGAGAAAGAATTACAATTCTTAAGATTCTATGAAAATTCTGTTAAAGCCTAAATGCTGTAGAATTGCAATTATAATTGAGATATTCACACTCAGACATCATCCCTCGAACGTTCCCTTGCAAAATTCCTACCATAGATGGAATCTGATTTAAATAAAGGAACCAATGGGGCACAAGTTTAGACTATGGCCCCACTGGAGCCTGCGTACATGCATGAAAGCAATAAGACAGAAGTATTCAGGCTATTTTAGGCCAAATTTCCAGTAGGACACTTGAAAACTGCTAATTTGGAAGAGGATAAACACATGACTTTAGAGCAAGAAGAGAAATCTGCTCTGTGATCATTAGCTGAAACCTTGGGAGTATCCATGCGATTAGCAGAGGGAACTGACTGAGCAAGAGCCCCACAAGTGAAAGTTGCCCAAGCTCTACATAAGCCGTCATGTCAAGCATTTCTCGAACCCACCAGCCCCAGTGCTAAGGTATAGGAAACTGAAGTCATCAATCGTCATCTGCAAAGGGGACAAAGCCTGTATATCACACTCAAGATCACTCCTGTAGGATTGGGGCTTATAATGGCTCTCAACCAGTTCTCTGCAGGGGTCAAACCCTTGGTTCCTGCCACCCAAAATCACCCCAAAAAGGCAAAAATAAAAATAAAAATATCCACAAAACCTAAATACCTCAAACTGCCAAAGTGCCACAGCACTAATGCTGATGGACTTCAGACTGCATCTCACAGGCTCTATGACAGCAGCAGTAGATCTGGTCCCACAAACAGGAAGTATGTGCATCTAGCTATTGGAACGCCCTTGTTACACTCAATGACTATAACCATGAATTACACCTGAAAACAAAACTTCTATTTCCTAGGCTTTTTTTTCCTAAAGCACCATTGTATGGATATAGAATCATAGAGTAGCTAAGGTTGGGAAGGACCTTAAGATCATCTAGTTCCAACCCGCTGCCATGGTCATGCGAGGCTCTCTCCAGCCTGGCCTTGAACACTGCCAGGGATGGAGCATTTACCACTTCTCTGGGCAACCTGTTCCAGTGCCTCACCACCCTCACAGTAAAGAGCTTTGTCCTTATATCTGACCTGAACTTCCCCTGCTTAAATTCAAACTCATTACCCCTTGTCCTATATAGACACATTTACTAGCTCATGCAATCTCTGAGACAAAGTGACTAAACTATCATAATATGTATGGCTGGATAAGAAACATGATACTGTCACATGACCATGAATGAGAATATAACACAGAAAAATGTATCCCTAAGGAGTATGAAAACATGTTAACCCCTTGATGCTCTTCACAATCAACTATCAGCTACAGAAGGCATGCTGTAATACTCAAATCCCAAGTGTCAAAGACTAAAGACACAATACACAGCCATAATCAATTTTAATCACATAATTTCATCCGCAATCACCCTGTGAACAGGTCAGGAGCTGATCAGATCAATAAGTGAATTCCCATCAAGTGCAATGAGCTGCACATTTAGCAGGGTAAGTTATCCCTGCCTATGGATGCAGAAAAAGAGTTTATTTTCAGCATTATCAGGACAAGATAATTTTTTTAACTGGCTCAAGCTGCACATCGCAGCACTGCCAGCACACTGCTTCCCAAAGACTTGCTACAAAGGGCAAGGCTTTCAGAGTGGCTGCAGATAGCTTACATACCCACCGCAGTGGCCTTCATTATATTCAGTATTTGAAGCATAAAACATTCAACAACAGGATATTTTAACTCCTAAAACCAGTCAATTACATTTGCTGAATTGGACTGTGTGACTGAGTTGGTAAGCTCAGAGAAGGAATAAGAGTGACACAAAAGCCCTGTTTAAAATAGGTCACTTCTTTAGAGAATCCTGTAATTACACACTGCAAATGCATTTGCATGTTCAATGAGTAATACATGTTTCTCGTGATGAGAAAGCCTGGAAAAGCTTAATCAAAGCCTAGCTTATCAGCAAAGGCTAATTGGCTTCCATACTGCATCACCCAGCAGAATCTAGCATTAGTGCAAGCTCTGCCAACTATTAGTTGGCAGAAAATCCCAATTTATTTTGATAACAGAGGCCTTACCTCTGGGGGTTTCCATGGACACATAATCAGGTGATGCATCAGTGGCCCATCTCATGCCCTCCAGTCAGCATCACCCAGTTAATCAACTCGACAGCCAGGAAAGACAGGAACTGACCATGAAGCAAAGAGCAATTTGGGAAGGAAGAAAGGTACAAGGGTGATACATAATGAGTTGAAATCTTTTTGTTTCAGAAAGAGTGAAAAATAAAAACTAATTAATAAACCGCCATGAGTAACGCAATCCAAAAATGCAAAATAATGATGGACTGAAGTTTTCCCTACAGCGAGCTGTCATCTCAGTTTGTGAATTCTGAGGATGATTTTCCCAGCATTATGCAAAGAAATGGCCCTTTTCCCCTTTTATTTAGACTTTTTATTTTAGCTGCTGAGTCTTCTTTACACTGAGGTGGGGTTTGAAGGCAAGGAATGAACTTAACTCTTCTCTTCCTGCGTATGATCTGCCTGGGCAAAAACATGGTGATATTCTAGGGAAGCACATCTTGGTATTTCCAGTCTTGGATTTCTACTGGGACAACACATGACAACAAATGACAAAACGTAAAGAAAGTCAGACCTTATGGGAGGTGGGGGTTAAACACATCTTTTATAAACATGAATTTATTCAGCTATTTATCTGAAATAACCTTATATCTGCATCACAGCTTGATACTGTTATAATGAACCCAGTAGGAAATATCACAAGGCATCATTGGCTTGGTACAAGTCAGCAGCAAGGAGATAGAACCGCAATTTATTGCCATACTAAGCCTGGCATGCAGGGAATATTTTTGTCATTTCAATTTAGTGACTAATTCCAGAGTGAAGGATCGAGTCCTGCCAGGATCACCTGCAAGCATCTCATGGTTATTTGCCACCAGGCCACAGAAAAATGGTATCTTCTTGGAGTCTCTTACAGCTAACAAATAAGCGTATATTGTACAGTGCAAAGATAAATGCTCTGTAAGCATTATAGACTCATCAATATAGCACTTCACTGCTGAGAAGCTGAGCTCATTAGCACTGCCGCACTGGCAGCATCACATTAGGATCCAACCCATCCCCTCCACCTGGCACTGCCTGGTGTTGAGTAGGTCCACCAGCTCATCCAGAGCCAGCCAAGGTGTATCTGGATGGCACGTGGTGCATGCCTCACTAGCATTTGTCATTCAAATCCCCCAGCTACAAAACTCCAAGTTAAACACAAGCAAAACCGTCTAATTTTGTGCTTCAGAAGACCAACTAAGAGTCCCCTCAACCATTTCTAAATCCAAGTGCCAGACCTTGGCGATTAGGACCGCATGTTTCCTAGGTGATAAGCCTTTCATTTTTCTGGAAGACATTTGAAATAGAGCATAGGAAGATTAATCCTCCCTAGAGAAGGGAGAGTTCACTGGCTAATTTCTCTCGCATTTAGATGTAATAATTAGGCGTATTGATTCTTCTGCTTTGTTCCTTACCATTATAATGAAATAATAAAGACAACTTCAAGGAAATATTTGAAAGCCCATTTCACATTGTGTCTTCAAACGTGGACCACCTAACACTTATGTGCACACTCAAAAGGAGAAGCAAAGGCAGACTCTTGCCTTATTTATCTCTGTAATTCATCAGACATCAACTTCAGGCAGCAAAGTGCTGCCTCAGGCTCCACTCCATTTGCTGCCTATCATGACTATGAACAACACAAATGAGATCCATCTGCTGCAACCAGGACACACATTGCTGTGCTAAGCTCTCACAGCAGCTTGTTGTCAAGGGGGACTGGAGAGAGGCTGACCCCCTCCAAGGGTTATGAACAACCAAATGCAATATTTGTAATTCCCCTTGAAGAGCCTCATGGGATCCTTCCTGAAACTATTACACAAATGTTAGTTCTAGTTCAAATTTTAAGTTTAAGATTCATGGATGATAATACTGAAGAGTCTATGCTGAAAAGCACTCATGATGATCTTAAGGTCCTTTCCAACCCTAACTGTTCAAACAACAGCACAACCAAAGTTTTCAAATATAGGTATGAAATTACCAATGAAGGGCTCAATCTTTGCTCTGCATCCATAGTAGGAAACTGTATCCCCAAGAGGTAAGTGGTTTGGGGGCTCCCTCATAGTCCTCAGGGATGTGTGGCTTGGCTGAATGGATCAGGGCCTGAACTATATGCACTGTGCACATCTGCAGGGATATTCAGGGAGAGCCAAAATTCGACCAATTATTAGAAGGATGAATTAAGACATTAAACATGCAAAACGTTCTGAGAAAAGCCACTTAAATTGAAAAGGATTTTCTCATGTCTAATTCAACATTACTAATTTAGTAGTTGACAGGAGTTCTCTGATCTTTCCAGCGTGTCTCAGATTTAAATAATTTTGAGCAATTTTGTACTGAGTAGCCTTTAAAATATTAATCTTGTAAAAACACAGAGAAATGCATATGCATTTGAACACACGCTTGCTTCAAACGTACCATTACTGCCAGCGGATACAAAATCACAGTCTCCCAACTGCTGAGGCGCAAAGCGGATGACTGAAAAGGAAGCTAGCTCCCCCAAAAGCATGCAGATATGCTGTCCTAGGATATGACACCAGTGATGTCAGATGTGGATGAGAATTTAGGTCCAAAGTGAGAACCGATCTTTCCGGCAGTGAGACATTTACAGCAGAATGTGATCAGTGGAGTATCTTGACCCAAGAAGTGAAGTCACAGCCTCCTCCACCTTTTCTCTTGATGCAAAGCTCACTCAGACTCTCACGTCTGATGTAGCTCTGGCACAGTACTAGCTATTAACATTTAATAGGCGTCTCCTCTGTCTAGTGGTCACTCTGACAGCAGGGGACCAATGTTTACGACTGAATACTTCAAACAAATCTTAGATGTGGCTCCTTCTCAGGAGAAGGAAACATCTGAAGAATGTGTTTTTCTGATATTTGTTCTCCCTGAGCTGTGAAGGGTGGTTTCTGTATGACTCACATCCATGTTTTTCACTTGTGATATTTTTAAACACCAAGATCCAGCACTGATTAGAGTGCAAGAAGCGTGCCTTTCCTCCCGTTCTACCCTGAAGGGCCTTTCAGCCAGGTACTGGTGACACTAGGAACTGGGAATGCACCATCCCCAGGTTTACTATGGGGATAAAGAGCCTAAAAGAAATAGATTTGGGATTTATGAATGTCAGTCATATGGGAAAGCTAAAACCTGGCAGATTTATTGAAAAAGAAGAGCATAGGCCCATTTCCTATGAGAACAAAAGAAAAAAAAAATCACTTGGAATAAGGGCTCTTTTCTCTCCTCTCCACCCAAGAGGATCTTTACAGTCTAGATCAGAGCTAAATTAAAAAATGCAACTAATTAAATAATCCAAGGAGATATTCTCATGACAAATGGTCCAATGGAAACTGTTCACATGAATTTCCTCCTGCTGCACATCCCTTCTCAAATTGAACCAGCTCACATGAGGGCATCAAGGAGAAGTCCATGCCTGTCAAAGCCATCTTATAGGGACTGCACGCAGAGTGCCCAGGCCTCAAAGAGACAAAAGATGCAGGAAAGAAATACAACAAATAACAACAACAGAGTTTCGTTGCTTTGAAATTGCTCCCTGGAATGCAGCTTCTCTTTCAGCTTCAAGAAGGCTGAAGGGTTTCCTGCTAGATCAAGGCTCACCATGAAATCCTGCTGACTGGGCTAAAATGTCTTAAATATCAGGTGAATGTAAAGGATGTCTTTCTTTAAATACAGTTTAGTTCCTTTATAGCATCATTCAAGAGACATAAATGCCAGCTGCAAGCTCAGAGACAACTAGGTTTTCAGAGGAAAACCATGGGCAAGATTTTGCTCTGGGCAGAAGGATTCTGCTAATGGTTTTGCAAAACACTTTTTCCTGCAGGAGCCAGAAAGAAGAGGGAATCTGAGGCAGAACCACCCCACAAGCACTCAGAACAGCAGTAAAACCTGGAAACTTGAGAAAGGCTAAGAGAGGGGGTTCTGCCCAGCCGGGTGGAAAGAGGCTGTGGATGCCTTGTGCCTTGCTGGACGTACATAGAGGTGCATCAGGCTTCTCTGTACCACCAGTGTGGATAAACACGAGCTCATCACCAGAACACCTGAAGCAACTTGTTCTTTTAAACAAAATACCTGCAAAGGTCTTTAGATTTCACTAATGATTCAGATCAAAAGGGGAAACATTATCACAGAAACCCATTCAGTCTATGCAACAGGGAATACACTGTTTTCTTTGCAGTAACCCAGAACTGTACAAGACACAGAGTTTAAATACATTTCCATTCAGATAAGTTATCTCTTCCCCTCCCCACCAGCAGCTTTTAAAAGATGTGTCTTGAACTTGCAGCACTGGAGGGTTTTTTCTTCTCGGATTTTTAATTCACTGGCATCATAAAGACCTTTAGCAATTTACAGTGTGAAGAGCGCTTTCTCTTCAGATTGCCCTGCTCTGAGCCAGTTTGTACATTATGGTTACTTCATTACTTACATTGCAGTACGCAGGGGCAAACGAAGCAGCCACCCCTCTGCTGCAGATATGCCCCGGGGCTGGTACATCCCAGATGTTTCCACATCAGGCACGGAGGCTGGGCTGCCCCACTGCTGTACCCCAAATGCCCCTCTGCGGTGCCAAGCCAGACAACATACTGCTTACCCTCATGTTAGCTTGAGAACAGGGTAAATTCCAACTTACACAGGGGAGATGCAGGTTAGATATAAGGGAGAAATTCTTTACTGTGAGGGTGGCAAGGCACTGGAACAGGCTGCCCAAGGAAGTTGTGAATGCTCCATCCCTGGCGGTGTTCAAGGCCGCCTTGGACGGGGCTTGGAGCTCTTGTGGAAGGTGCTCCTGCCCATGGCAGGGACTTGGAACTGGATGAGTTTTAAGGCCCCTTCCAACCCAGACCATTCTGTGATTCTGTTTCTAAATCTGAGAAATACTGCAAAAGAAGCAGCCACATGATCAACCTACACTAATCGAGGTGTTGCAGTGAGCAAACCAACAAAATAAAGAAAACCCAAACCAACAAAACAAAAATGAAACAAAACTGTGGGAGACACCCAAATCCTGTTGATCTATGGAAGGAACATGAGGGGCCAGAATATATTTCTTCCTGCCCCTTGCCATGATGTTCTCAGCTATTTGTCCTCCTGCAAGTCAGATTCCTCAAATGAAGTCCATGCTCCTACAAGTGATTTTGGTGACAGTTTCATCAGGGGTTAAGAGTCACGAATTTCAGGTTTAGCAACCGTGACCAGCCAACATTCAAAACTTTCACCCTGTTAGTTACTGTCTAATGAAACGGCATCTTGGTCAGAAAATCACATGGATTTTCTTCACACACATTCAAAGCAGAAAGCTCCCACAGCTCGTTGCCTAACACCTGACCACTGTTTCTGCAAGATCTCTCTTTTCTCTGAGCCATTCCCATCCATACACACTACAAGCTGGCTTTAAACAAAGAGTACAGGTGGTGAAAAACAGATTAGACTGCAAGAAACTCACTTTCTTCTTTGAAGGCACCTGTGCTTTCTTAGTAACACGATAAGCTTATGAAATCCCAAGAGGCCAGTCTATAGGGAATACATGAGCGCTATACATGGCACATTGAATACGATTTCACTGCATACCACCATATGGAACAGAATCTCAGCGGCATCAAACGTTTACCTAAACTCCATTAATGTCTTCTCCAAGCCAATATTTATAGCATACACACCAGTAGCTGCTGTCAGAGTGTGTATAAATGTTAAACTGAACTGTTAAAGAAACATAATGACAGATGTAGAGATGCTGAAGAGTGCAATCTATTCTAATTTATGATAATTTATTTCCATCATCTGGAGCCCTATTCAGAAGAGAAAGCTGAATGCATCCCAAAGCGCATCACAGGGTGGAGTATAAAAATCCCCAGGAAAAAAATAATCATCTCTTTTAAACCAAGCAAGAGTACTTTTGTCCTAACACCCAGAACATGCTTAGCAATCTCTCTGTGCAGAAGAAATACAGATGTGGGGTACTCAAGCCCTACCTCCTGGCAGCCCAGTGACACACAGGTTTTATTGCCAGTTGGGAATAGCTGGAAACTGTTTGTCCCGTGAGAGATGTCTGATCATTGCTGAGTCACTACTTTGGGGGGAATAAGCTGCACAAAAAACCCCATTTATTAGCTCCATCAGAGCTCTTCAGCTGCATTAACAACCAACACTTCACCCATGGGTGCCAGCACTAATGAGCACATAAATAAAAAGACAGAAAACTATTTTTATAAAAGAGTGAGCCATGGGTGTATGCAGAAAGAGCTGTTCTAGTTAACTCCTCAGCGATAAAAGCTGTGTTGATTCACTTCCACCATGAGAAGCGAGCCCCATCATGGTCCTGTGCTGCTGCTGTTCTGCTGCAAAAACCATGATGAATGGGATGAGAAAAAGAAAAGGGGAATAAAGCAGTGACAGCACTTGGTCCTCACAGTGGGGAGTGCTGCGGGGCCGTGCAGGACTGCAGGCAAAGAGCCCATTTTCACAGTATCATCCTTCCCTGGGAAGAGCCGTAATGTGTGCACTGGCAGCGGAGGCAGGAGGCTTTGCAGTGTGGCACACCCAGCGTCCCCTGCATATGTCAGCCCACTGCGAAGCCAGCTCCTGCTGCCTGCCAGGGCCACGCAATCTGGACAGGCACAGATTTTGTGCTGGATCGGGTGCCCTCTCTGCAGAGCCGCCTGCCACGAGTGACAGGCTGCAAGGCAGCAGAGAGAACGTGCACAGCCCACGGAGACAACACAGCAAAACAAGGAGGCTTCATGAAGGCAGCTCAGTGATTCTCTGTGAAGTGGACTGCGCTGCCTCAGAAAAACTCCATGTTTGACCAAAATAAGGGACAGACAATATGCACAGGTTGCCCAGAGATGCTGTGGCTACCCCATGCCTGGCAGAGTTCAAGGCCAGGTTGGACGGGGCTTGGAGCAAGCTGTTCTATGGCAGGGGGTTGGAACTGGATGATCGTTAAGGTTCTTTCCACCCCAAACCATTCTGTGACTCCATGATCTCACCAGAATGCCAGTTTTCAATGGAAATTTCGATTGAAAATTATTTTTTCCCCAAGGAAATGAAATGCCTTTTCCCAAATCAAGCTCTACCAGTAACTTATTGATGCAGCAATCACAGATGCTTTCCTGACACCTAGGTACAGCTCAAATTGCAAAAGACAAATGCTCCACACACTCCTCAGTCACCTGTTCCAGGTTATTATACACAAGCACACGCACTTTAGCACCTTTCATTGCCATGAAAATACATCCTGCTCCCAGCTTGCTACTTCCTCTGAACATCATTGAAGACTATCTACCAACAGTGCAGGGGAAACTGTGTGTAACCGTGTCTTTATTTAAAGACTTTTCCACACATTTAGAAGTCAGCTGTTGTGGGGCTGCTTGGCTACATGCTGCTCGGTACCTACATTTTGCATGGCTGCATAGAAAACAACAATTAAATGCTATCAGACTGGGCACTCGGATGGGACTAATCGATAGCTGTGCCCAGTCAACACCACGCAGTATTGCTTAAGCTCTCTAAAGGATCAAACTTTATTAATCATTCAACTTGAAACTGAATTTGTTTAGCAATAAAATCTCAGCTCCTGGCTTCAGTCCTCTCAATGAGCAATTCCATCAAGCAGACTCTTCTTGCAGCGCCATTCACAGAAGTAGATCAAAAATAGGGAGAGAGTATGTTCAGAAAGCAGCTCTATTGAGCCATACTCATGAGTAATCTCCCTGTACACATCCATTTGGTCACCAGTTGGAAAAGTCAGCTTGCAATGTACTTGGCAGCGTTCAGCTTTTGCACTTTCATCCACACTCAAATGCATCCTTACATCTGCTTGCAAGATTAGAACAACTCACCGCTACGACTCAACAGCAGACACCGCATATATCAGCTCACTGAGATCAAAGGTGCACAGCAGCAAAGAATTTAATTAAAATGTTAACATTAAACAGGAAGGCATCCATTGTTTAATTTTTTGGCAGGCATGTTCCTTCAGACTGGGACCTCATTCCACCGCAGCCCGCTGACTGCCCTCGGAGGTGGCAATCAGGAGAGCTCTACTGGATTTATCGGCTGCTGGATTTGGCGGTGGGGGAATCCCACGCTTGCTTTGCTTTTCAAGCACAGTCTCTATAAAAGCACTTAGAGAAACTACTCAACTCCAAAGGATAATTATTGCAATATACTTATTCTGCAGTAATAAGCCAGTTTCCAGTATCAAACCTAGCTCCATTTGGTTGGAAATGATAGACACCCATCAGCATTTCCCCTCACAGTCCCAAAAGGGAGCTGTGACCTTTCCAAGTTCAATTGCTCCCAGCCACCACTCTCTCCGTATGAAGGCTATTCTAAATGGGGTAAAAAAAATGACGTACAGCAGTGGGGTTCTGTGCAACATAGACTCTGCATGAGGAGTAGTAGGGGTAAGGAACTAGATGGTTTTAAACTTGCATGTAGATGGGAGACTTCTCTTGTTTTACTTCAAGCATACCTCCGGCACACAGCCAGGGAGAAGATTGTTCTTCAAAAAGTTCAAGAAAGGATGAAGTTTGCTCATTAAATTGTAAGATATTTCCTAACATCCTGGGGTATTTTGACTTGGATGCTGAAGGAAGCCATAGGCCATAATATGACCCACATCAGGGAGGCTGAACAAAGAAGCCACTAGTCTCCTCAGCTTTTGGGAACCCAGCGAGGAAGATTTTGCTACTTCTACAGTACTATTTGGGGTGCCACAGAGGCTTTTCACCTAATATTAGGAAGGTCTGCAAATGCAGTGTCACACATGCACACAACAGTGCAAGTGCCAAAGGATTTGAGCCGAGGCATCACTTGAGAAATAACACAGGAGAGCAGAGAATTAACAACAGGGAAAGTGAAGCCTGAGGACAGACACAACAAACTTCTTTTTGAAATTCAAAGAGCTACTGAAGAGCTATTACTATAAATTACTTCCTGATGTATCTATGATCTTGCCAATGTTAGTTAGCAGTTCTTTCCTGGGCAGAATTTCACCCTCGATACTTCGGGTTCGTGAGCACTTCAGTCAGGCTGTATGTAGCAGGTCTGGTATTTCTCATGCAATAAAGATCAAGTTGACAGATTGAGAGTTTTGCAAGACAGTCAGACTTATTTCTGACAGTGGTGCTGGGACTATTCCCCTCTTATCTGATAATGTAGAACTCATTGATACCTTCCTGCTCTACAGTATTACTCCTGCTTCCTTAACACAGGGAAACAGGGGACTACAACATCCGTACAGATCTCAGAGCCAAGTATGCTTGTTGGGGTCTTCTTAACAAAGAGACATCCCCATTCCCCCAACAAAAGCTCCCTGTCTAGGGCATCATGGTCTCTGACCACTCTGAAAATACCCTTACTAACTTCAGCCTTGGCAATGGCACTGACAAACTGAGACACCTGCACCAGCACTTATCTGGGAACAGGAGCCCACAGACCTCCCCTCAACTTTTATCCCAAGCTCCAGGCTTGCAGCACTTGCTGCTCCCCACAGCATTAGCTCATCAGCTCCCACAGGCTCTGCCTCTAAAACAGTCTTCTCCCCAGATGGTAAGGCATTTTGGAAAAGGCACAGACAGAACAGCTCATTCAGAGAAACACGTTTGTCTATCCATTAAAACACCATAAAGAAGGGAAAGGTAAAACAAAGGGCAATGAGTATGTTACTGCAGCCTTTCCTGGCTGTTTCTCATGGATCATGCATGTACCCCACTGCTGAAAGACCAAAGTTGGCATTAGGTTTTGAGCTCTTTCTTCTTTCCTTTCCACACTGAAGACCATAACATTGCTTCCTGCCACATATGGCTGCTTATGTGGAAAACCCCCTCTCTTGAGGGGCCATGTCAGTCTAATCCTCTGCTGATTCTCCTCCCGCAGTAGCATTACGAAAATACTCAGCCCTGGCAGTAACCGCACTGTCTGATGCTGGATTCCCTGCCTGGGCTTCACACCTCACCACAGCCAGCTTTTGAGCCTGACTGACAGGAGTTCTCACCCCACCATGCATTTCAGTGTAGGCTGGAGCCCTTTGCAAATGTATGCAAATACTGCATGCAAAAATCCTCTGGGCTGTGCGCTCAGGAATGTGCCCACATCCACAATACTCGTTGTTTATATTAAAGGTTCTTAGAGAATACTTTCTTACTTGTGTGAATGCCATTACCAAACCCTTACAATGCCATAATTTGTATATATAGTTATAATTGTTGAAAATCCCATCATTTTATGCAATTTAAGCATTTCCTTAAGAATGGGGAGCAATATTAGATTTTCTGATGGAGTGAAGCATTCCGAACAGGAAAATACTGCTTCCAAAGAGAAACCCAAGAAGTCTCTACAATGGCCTGGAGATAAAACTGTGCAAATAAAACAAAGCAAAAGCTTACAGTTTGTCTATATTCAGTATTCTTTCGCTTTTGCCAAAAAGCAAGCTGTCACCTTAGCAACTATGCCACACTTTACAGTACATATGCCACTTTGAGCAAACACCTTAAAAGCAGCACCTCCACACTGTATGTTCCTTTCCATCATGTTCCTCACAGCACTTTGCAGAACCCCCCTGAGAGTAAAAACCATTAAGACCCCTTTGGGCAGTTGCCAGGCAGGACAGGCAGACAGAAGGCCAAGTGCTGTTTTCCACGCTGCGCCCCAGGACCAGAACACTACTTAACCACTTTTATTTGGTGCCGAAGAAGAAAGCTGTGCTTGCAGAGCTGAGGCCTCAGCACTTTGCCTTCCATTGCCAGCCCTGTGCAGAGCCCAGCATCACCTGCTTTCTGCCTCTCTCCTCCTACATCAAGAGGAGGTCTCTCCAGGGCAGAGTGGAGACTTCAGCCAGGGAGCAGGAGGTCTCCTGTCCCTTCATCCACATGTGTCGTGAATACAGCACGGTTTGGGTTGGGAGGGACCTTAAAGCTTATCCGGTTTGAACCCCCTGCCACGGGCAGGGACACCTTCCACTAGAGCAGCTTGCTGTGTCCAACCTGGCCTTGAACACTGCCAGGGATGGGGCAGCCACAGCTTCTTTGAGCAACCTGTGCCAGTGCCTCAGCACCCTCATAATGAACAAAAGGGTTTTAGCACAAGCACCTCGAATCCTGTCCTCCTCCAACTGCAATGACTGAATCCAGAGATGTCAACATGCAGGGCTTTTACCCGCGGCTCCGATTATGCAGATGCTGATTTACAGGAGTGATGACTGAAACATCTCCCTCATAAAAATTGGCAAGGAGACTTTAACTGTGTATTGTCTAATGTCAGAGCCCTCTATCTCCATGCATCTTCTTGCTAGTTTGAAAGTCAGATCATTTTTGTTCTTCCTTTCATAGAAACCTGGTTTGCATATATAATCAAATTTAGCATTAATGAGTCTCTCTCCTCATCTCTATTCCTACTGCTTCAAACAGCTACACTTGGATGACACCAGCCATCAAAAGTGCTTACCATGAGGAGGTTTAACCAGTTTAACCCTGGGATTTCCACAAGAGCAGTACATAACCCCAAAAGTCCTGCCTCCTGGAGCACTGTAGCTCAACCATATTCACTAAAATCCTATATAACTGTTTTATACCAGGTCCCCCTCTGGGCTGCTAGAGAATCAAGATTTAAATGAATCATTATGTGCCCTTTTAAAATCAACCTTTCTGTGATCACAACATGAGTTTAAGGGGAAAATGGTAGGTATTTTCCTGATGAAAGACGTCATTTATCTGCAATATGGTCAGGCATTGCTGACCTTTCCCATGCCTTCCTTGCCTGTACCAGCATTTGCACCATTGAACAGCAACATTTTGATGGGACACCGTTGTTCAGTTTCCAACAAGATCTGTACACAGATAAACACGCATGTGAGGAGCATGCAGAACAGCCAGTGCTCTGCAGTCTGCATAATACCATGGGATCACAAGACAGACTTTCTGCTCTTCCATTTGAGTTCTGGGTTTTCAGTCTTTAGGGCTTCCATTCATCTGCCACCCTGATCCAAAGGCGTATGGTTTATCAAAGCCAAAGCTTTCAGAATCACAAAACTTCCTGAAGTTGAGGCTTTATAACCACAGGGTAAAATACCACATAGGCATTGTTATCGCTGCTGCTGCCTTTATCCTAGTCCCTCTGACAGAGTGGCAAACGGCTTTCACATCTGGCTTTGACAAGACTACAAAAACTTTCCAGATCTTAGACATCAGGTTCCATTGTGTGCGATGGGGAATGGCAAAACCCACCTCCCACTTCTTCCTAATAAAAATACTTGTCCAAGAGAGTTCCCTGCCTGCAGGTTACTGATGCCCCAATATGTGTTTGTAAGTTGTAGGTGCAACGACAAGGGCTGGCAAAGCCAATACAGAGGACTCAGGTCTCTTGATGCTCACATCCCCTTGTTTCACTGAGGCAGTTTTCATCTGTAGAGAGCCACAGTGTATTTTGCATGCATTATGCTAAGCTGCCTATAAGAAATCATCCAATTACTGACAGCTTACAGAGAAGCGTTAGTTACATGGTAATTACCTTTCTAATATTAAAATACCGTAGAAATGGATTTACATTTTTTGATTAAGTGGCACGTGTTTCACTGACCTGACACTACACATGCAAGATCCTGGAGGTAGGAAGCAGCACCAGGTTTTGAAGAACAGATACATACCTATATCCCAAGGCAGACATAAAAAAAAAGACAACAGTACAGTTTTCACATGTGTTTATGTGCCTTACACATCAGGAAGAATAGACCTAACACCAAATGCAGCATCTGATCCTGGCATTGCATAAGCCACTTCAGCAAGCAGGAAGAACTATCCTTTTTATTAAGGCTTTTCTTGCAATACAAGGGTAGAGAAGATCAAACACTCAACTCTTCCAAGCCCTGCATCCATATGGAGCATGAAGCTCTAGCAAGGTTACCCTGCTCCGTCACCTGAAGTCTCTGCCCATGTCAAAGTAGACAGCAGCCTTCTGGTTAAGCAAAAGCCAGACACACACAAGCAAATATGACGAAGAGTCTCAAGCAACTATAAAAATATCTCAGGCCCATAATACACTATACAGAGCAAACTACTAATCACACGTGCCTCGTGCAAGCATTACCTTCTTAATTTTCCCCCCACACTTATTTTCAGCATCTCAAGTTATTTAAGCTTTTCTAGGACACACTTGAAAGCATGCAGCTACTTATGTCCATTCATATGCATGCAAATATAATCCAACAAACATGCTCCATGTCCAGATGAGCAATCAGCATTAGGACAAAAGACAAGACTTGTTATCAGTCTTTCAAGACTGATTCCCTTTGCCTTCCAAACATACATCTGTTTGCAAGGAGGGGGGTGCTAACCCTTTCAGAATCTATATAATTAAAGCAAGCTTGACTGTCACATATACACAGAATCTATACAACCGAAGCAGCAGCCTGGCCTTTTTCCTAGCTCATCAGGCAAACAATCACCTCATGCAAGCAAGGAAGCAAAGCAAGGTTAGCTTGGTCCATGTACACACACATTTCCAAATCACTTTGCAATTCCTTTCTCCAGTTTGCCACCAAAAATGAGTGGCGGGTTGCTGCCCAAGTGCCCTGCACTGCTTTGGACATCTTTGGCGCATCCCATGAAGATGCTCGACAGCAGTGAATATATTGAGTCATGCAAGGCCTGGAATGTATTTTTCTGCACAGAGATAAGACTTATAACAACTCTTCAGACACATTTGGGTTCACTGAGCATCCTAATGTCCACATCCAAGTCATCTGATCAAGAACAGCCCCAGTCTCCACAAGATTTGTCCTACAGCATAAACAACTCACCTCTGCCCCGATACAAGCAGCACTGGCTTAAGACAGAGCTACTTTTACGGTCTTTGTGCCCAAAACACCCCTTCTGTTGTGCCTAGACAGGGCTGCAAGCTGGCAGAGCAGGGAGCAACTGTAAAACAACCACCAGCAGACAGTCAGCAAGGCAATCATAACACCTCCCAGCTTGCAAACTGGTGGAGTTCCTGCATCTGTGTTAGTTACAAAGGAAAGACGTGATGGACATCATTGCAGCTCCCATTGTTTTACATTGAAATGTGACAGCTTGCTTTGCAGGAGGGAAGTTGGTTGTGGCAAAGCACTGCAAGAAAGTAGGAGAAGTAATTACAAGCCTCAGCCTAGTGACACGAAGCTGCTATTTTCAGACAAATATTTGGATAAAATGATACATGAAGTAGCTCATACATCACTGGAATGGGCAGAGCCCTGCATTTTGGCTTAATCCCTCTCCAAAGGGAGCTCTTTGGCTCCAAAGAGGCAATGAGCGCAGAAACTTGCTTGTCTTGATCACTGTTTGTGAACCCCAATAAAAGTAATCTAAATACATCCAGAGATTCACAGAAATTAATCCAGGGAAATGAATAAACACTCTTTCATCTTTCCTTATTCATTATTGTCAGGTGTGCATGTAGGAGAGCCTCTTTTCAACTGAAGTTGTAATAGTGTTTGTGACATTGCAACTGGTCGTAGTGCCACAACAGATTACCATGAGAAATAAGCTTCGGAAGGACACCCTCTTCTCATGCAAAGATCTGTGGAGTAACAGCCAAGGCAATGAAGAAAAGCAAGAACAAATACAGTTTTAAACAGCTTTTCCCTGCCCCTGGTACATGCCATGAAGCAAGAGCTGACTCTAAGCTGGAAAAATAGCAGGGTCTATCTTGCACAGCTGTGCGTGCAGTTTTCCAAGCCCAGATCTGTGATCCACGTATTCCAAGTACACAGTCTATTACCAAGGTAGAGTTCAAAAATTGCAACTCTTGCTTAATTGCTATCAGATACTTTTTCTTTCTTCTTTTTCTCCTTCTTTCTTTTAACCTTTCCTGGGCCTGAGCCAATGTTGTCTCTTAATGGATTCTAAATGCAATTCCTTGGCTGAAAATAAGAGTGCAACGTACATAGGAAATACCAATGAAAACCTATCACAGTGCTGTGAATATTGAGAAGAATCAGTCTTAGCATCTTCTCTCAGGGTGTTAGGTGACAGTCAAAGCAGAAGACCGAAAAAGGTCATATAAAGTCCCTGCTCCTTAAGACAATGATCCATGCCTGAGCCAGACTTCAGGCAAACTGGAATTTTCCCATCTATAGATTAATTCTGCAATGGATGCATTTTCCCACCTGAGAAACCTGCTGCCACTTCAGTTTACTTCAGACTTGCAAACATTTGCACTCATTAATGCACAGATTCCATCAGCACCATAATACAAGAGGTTTACGAATAAAGGCATGCTGACCCCTAAGCCACCATGGGCCTATAGAAATTGCCCAACAGATAAGAATGCAGATTCGGGGCTGGAACAGCTGAGGACATGTTTGGTGTACACCATCTCCACACCACCAACCACTCTGAGGAGCCCCCATGCCTCTGCTCTCTATGCTGCAACACCATAAGCCTCCCTCCAAGCACGAGAGCCACCCAACACCCTGAATCACAGCATCACCAGCTGGGCTATGAACTTTATTTCTTTGCAGATGCAATCTAGGACTCAAGTGGGAGGTGTTAGGAAGTGTAATCTGACTGTACTGATCAGGCACACCGTGGCTGCAAGGCTGACGGGGGAATATGGAAGTGGATGCAGAATCAGCTGGAGCATGTGGCCTTTTAAAGTTGAAAATGATAATTAGGGGGATAAAAGGGGCCTGAGGGAGAGATGGGCACTTAGCTGAAATGAGATGGTAAAGAGAGGTGGGTAGCAGTTGGTAGGCATGGTAAGAGAAGGAAGATGAAAGCAACAAGATGAAGTGAATAGAGCTGGAATATGGGTGATTCAAAAAGCCTTTCAAGAATATAAAAAAACAAAACCAAACAGCAAAACCCCAAGTCTTCCACACATTATAACATGCTTAATTCTACTTAGACATAGATGTCAAAGGGGGGAAAAGTAATTTCTCAGACCATCTTTAATGTTAACACACTTTGCACCCTTCTCTTGCATTCCCTTATGGCCAAGAACTGGTACATCCCAGCCATGGCAGCAGAGCTGTTTACACACAGCCGCGTATGTGTTCATATGTACACAAACAGGCAACGTGCAGATAGAGCAGCCAGAAGAGCTCTACGTGTGGCTTTCAACCATGACAACAGCAGCTTTTGTATTCGGCCATTGGAAGAAGTTACAGACGTAGGAAACTGTCAAGAGAGGAGTTCCCACTTGCTGTCCTGAGGATGTCAACACGCCACAGCGAACAGTTTCTTCAAGGGCACAACCTACACCCCCTCCCCCAAAGCCCTTCCTGGAGGAGCTCGCTTCCCATACGCCACTGGACACAGAGCAGATAGTCAAAAGACCACTCTCCCAGCACCGGTTTGTCATAGGAATAGCTTTGCTCCCAATTCTTTTGCTCCGCAGCAAGTGATGCAGAGTGGCTGAAACACCCTTGGACCAGTGTCTAACGCTCAACCAAGCTCAACCCCTGGATGTCCTGACTTCTCTTTGAGACAGCAGCAGCAGCACCAGGTGGCATTGGGGAGCTCTGGGTGAGGAACACAAGGTACCTTGTTCATGCTCTGCATGCAGGTCAGCCTCTGTGGGGCCACCTCATCACAAGCCTGTGGCACCACCACATCTTCATCACCCAGCTCCACCAGACCTGGTGCTTCGAGGTGCCCGGCAGTGAAGAGGAGCTGCTGAACATGGGCAGAGATGGGGTCTGGTGTTAGCTGTTGCCCCCAGCACACCAACCCAGCCCCTTGCAGCAGGTGGAATGTGAATAAACGCACCCACACAGGGACTCAACCCCCAAAATACATGGCTTACATAATTCCCTAGCCAGCCGGCGTTAGGGAATGTGATTAATCCTCCATGACATGTTCTGAACTTTCCGTTCAGAGAAGCTCTCTCCTCCCTCAGACCTACTGGCGATGAATGTCATTTGACCTGCAGACTTCACTACGAATGAGCATCAGAGCAACAAACAGTGACATTGCTCCGCAAACCAATTATCTGCCTCTTTCGCGGCTCGGCCCAGAGACAAGTTTGCTAAATGCATAATGAGGATTATTCCCCCCCTCAACCTCCCCGTTTAAAAGAGAATAAATTGTTTATATCCAGCACAAAGATGGAAGGGGGGGGACGGACGGGGACGGACACACACAAACACGGCACCCAACCGACCCGGCTACATCCCTGGAGGATGTGAGCCCTCAAACCGAGCCCCCAGCCCCAATCCAGACCTTGTCCCACCTGTTCCGCGGGGCGCACTTCGGGGGTACCCCCCCCCTCCCAAACCCACCTGCGGCCGAATCGCTTCGCGACCCCAATCCCCCCCCCCCGGGACTCACCCACTCGAGCACCCTGAGGAAGGCCAGCGGCTCCTTCACCACGCGGAAAGTGCCCGCGGAGGCTAGCTGCGGGCAGAGACAGCGAGTCAGCATCGCGCCCGCTGCCCGCTCCGCGCACCCCCCGCTCCATCCCGGCCGTTTCCCCCCCGCATCCCGCCCGCGGGGCTCCGCGCACCTGGTCCACCGCCTCCATGGCGCCGCAGCCCCGCGGAGCCTTGCGGAGCCGAGCGGAGCGGAGCCGCCCCCGAGCACGCCGGGCGGAGCAGCCAGGCGGGGCCCCGCACACCCCGCACCGCCCCGCACCGCGCCCGCCGCTTCTTAAACCGGCATTAATCTGGGGTTAAATGATGGTTTTATTCCGGGGCAGGAAGGAAAAGGAAAGGGAAAAACAAGATGAAAATAACCCGGCTCCTGCATCGCCTGCGAAGGAACCGCTAACGTCTTCTTGGCAGCAGCAGCGATGGGGATGGCACCACGTTGCGTCCTGTCCTTCGTGCCCCTCTCGCCCTCCCCGGGGTCGGCGGCAGCAGGGCGCAACTCGGCTTCACTGATCTCAGAGCACTCCCTCCTCTTGTTTCTGTAACATTTGCTTGACAGCAGAACCTTTTCTGCCTCGCTGTTGTTTTGGCCTTTTTTCCCCAGCATAGCCTTAATAATTTTAACACATCCCGGGTGGCACAGCCTAGCTGGAGCAGCAGCTCCCCGTGTTCATCCGCACTTGTGCTGCCTTAGCTTGTTGACAGCATTTCCAGATCCTCATGGCATTCAAGCATCACCATGAGGATTTTGCGATGAAGCCAGGTCCTGCCCCGGCAAAGTGCAGAGGGCACAAACCCGTCACCCTGTGTAACTGCACACATCCAGCAACCGGATTCAGTCTGCAGCTCTGCAGACACTCAGATGTTCAAGTGAACTGCCACCCTGACAACCAGCTGTGCCACCAGCAGGACACCAGTGCTCAAATAGGATTTGGAACCTAAGTAGGTCAGAGACTACAGTATCTGCCTAAAAAGATACCTGAAGCTTTTATGCCCTGTAAGGAACCAGTCATCTGCAAAAGTTTAATAAGGCGCTGCTCAGACTGAAGCTCTGTTTAAAAAAAATCAATAGTACCTAAATGTCTTCTTAAGCAAGATGGGGGGGGGGGGGGGGGGGAAGTGAGTTAATTTGGGAAGTTTTAACTGGAATTTGAGGCAGGGAATTTTGTGTCAAAGTCATAGATTTGCAGCAGATGAAGTCTGTAGTAGCAATAGGAAAGGTCCAGGTGTATTTTTATAAAATAAATTTTAACCCCACCAAAGCCAGCTTTGAGCTCAGCATTGAAAACACATTGTATTTTTTTCAAGAAAAAAAATGTTGTGTTTCGTGCCCTTTTTCTGCCCTAGGAGAGAAAAAAAGTGTGTGTGTTGGGAGGGGGGATGGACAAAACCGGAGACCTTTTCCTTACAAAGTGTTACCAAGCAAGCTCTAGGAAATACAAAACTTCTCAGCAATTCTAGCAGCTGCCTGCTGGTGGCAACGGGAGGCTGGGCCCTTCACAGAGGCACAGGGACAAAGCTTTTCCTAGGCTCCAGAAGGGGAGAGCGGGCAGGGACACAAACATCCCTCTGACTTCCAGCCAGAACGTCTCCACCGGTGCAGATGGTACAGAGCCAGGTCAGTGCGAGCCTTCAGCGCTCACACCTGAGGAAGAGATTAGCTCAGCTCCCAAGAGGAGCAAGGTAACTGTGCTCCCTCCTGCAGAGATTCCAGCTCTGGTATCCGACCTCAGCTCTAATTTGTGCCAGCACAAGAACTACTAAAGCTTTCAGCCACGGGAAGTTTCATTGCTTGTGGTTTGCTGTAACTCTCGTGCTGTTTTCTTTAACAGGTTTCTTTCATGGAGAGGCTCGCAGCTGTGGATGTACTGAAGGAGTTTAAAAACCTCCAGAGATCAAGAAAATAATGAAATATTCAATAAAGGCATAACTGAGCAGCCGGCTGAGGAGAGGGGGAGATTTTTTTTCCCTTAATTTTATTAATAGTATATTTTGGGAAAAATATGCCAAATCCCCATTAATTGCCATGGAGAACTGGAAGCCTAATTCACTAACCCCTAATTCACTAACCCCGTAGTAATTACCTTTCATTATAACATTATAGATTTGTAGTAGCACTTGAACTTCAGTATTCATGACTTGTCAAAGACAACAATATTTGCTTTTGGTTTTCTAAGTCCTTCACCACTGGTAGGTTGGGCCCTCTAAAAGCCTGGGATGGTTTCCCCACTGCTCCCTAGCTTGCAGCAGTGACCAGAGATCCCTCATGCTGCGTTTTCCATTCCCTTTCTACCATTCCAGCTGCGTTTCGGCTTGGTGCTCTTCAGGGCCCAGCCATCCCCACCTCAGCTCCCTCTTTGGCTGGAAATCTTTCCAGGACCATGACAGCAACCCGATTTTATAGTCAGTTCCTCTTCTAGCCATTATTAAGTCTTCCAGATGTCTATTAGCATTTGCACTTCAATATGGCAGAGTGTCTCTCTTTGGCTTTCACAGTTGCTCTCTTTATACATGGTCCTAGTTAGCTCAGAAGCAAGAGCTAACTCTTTCCCACTGCTCAAGTTTCAAAACCTTGCTCTGCAAATGACAGGAAAGATCCACACTTCTTTTGATACCACATAATAAAACACAGTCTGAAATGTATGTTCAAACAAGCGGAGGTATGTCTGCCACTACTGGAGGTACTACAAGAAGCTATATATCAAGATACTAAATTATAGTCACTGTTCTCACACCTGGATGACTGTTTCGGACATGCATGAATCAAAACCCACCATACAGGTACAGTTACAAATCGCTGCGATGAATGAAAAATAGCCTGGAGAGACCTGAGGTGTTTCACAGGGACACCCAGTGTGCTCCCTAAAGACAGGAGCCTCCTGCCCTTTCCTTTCCATGGAGAGAGCTCACCGGTGCCATAAGGGAAGCAGCAATGCCAGTCCCTCACAGGACATTATCGATTAAGTGCTCTTCCCTCTTCAGGGAAATCAGTTTAATTGGCACAAATCCTGATAGAATAATTGTAAAAGCTGAAGTCCTCATTTCAGGATTAGCATCTTGTCCAGCTACAAGCAGTGATTTCTTTCCTGTCTCTAGGAAGCACATACCCTGCTTTTTCATTTGGGTACAGAAGGTGGGAAGCTTCCCTAATTAACGGCAAATACAAGAACTGCATCTGTTGGATGTTACAGATCAGTAGGAAAAGCATCAAGAGGTGCCTACCTTTCACTCTTGCCTTGGAAAGGTTTTCTTTCAGAGCTCTACCAAAAGAATCATGTTAGACTTCTAACTTGCCTGAACCTGCATTTTGGCAAATAGATTCCTGTGTCCTCCAAGTACCAGGACAACTAAATTCAGCCTTTTGCTCCACACTCATGGACTGCAGCCCACACTGTGCTTGAAAGCCGCAGATCAATGCAAGCAGCAGATCAGTGCAAGCACGGCTGTGCCAGCACATGGCTCAGGCTCAAATTGTCCCTGTGGGAATGGAGAAATGGGCATTGCAAGGAGACACTGACTTCAGGGATGGGGGTGATGCTGCAGAGCCATACCAACCTTGAGGGACTGAAAGAGGACAGCAGGGATTTGTCTTTGCTTGGGACATCTTTTGTTTAAATCTTACTTCCATCTGCTAATGGGGAAATAGTAAGGAACGATCTCTCATTCTGCCAGACTGGACATTAAATGTAAGCCAGATATACTTACAGGTATAGGCATGCAACTCAATACAAAGTAAATAGCTGAAAATGCGTCTCTTCTTGCTTGGGGCAGAGCACAGAGCCTATGACCCATGGGTCGTTTGGGCTGCAGCAGGGAGGACCAGACGGTGGGAACACCTGGTCTGAAGCAAGATTAAGGCAACTGGTGATAGCACCAGTGCTATTTCTTTTGTGAGCCATTGGGTGTGGAAATTAGGTCTCGCACACGCGCTAGAAGGACCATATGGTGCTTACCACACCAGATTTCCCAGCTCCAGCCAGGCCTCAGTCTCACACTCTACCTGTCACTCTTCTCAAGATCCACACTGTCGAGGGTCATTTCATCCTCTCGGGGTCTCCATCAAATTAGCTTGCAATACATTATCCCCAGAAAGGGAAAGCTCAGTGCCATCTCTTGGCTTTCTGTTGTTTTTAAAGCCACCAGTCATTTTGATTAGGTTATAATATTTTTCCCCAGGGCTTTCCCCACGAAGCTTTCGCCTTTTCCTGGTGCAGGGGAGTCCACTCTCCCATCCTAATGCCAACTGCCAGTCATTTCATGGCTTGGCTTCATTTGTTTCATGTCTTCACTCTAAAACTTAATAACAGATAAGCAACAAAATATGAGGCCTTGGGAGAGCCAGGAATTGCCTTCCATGTGAGCAGGCACCACATGTGGGGTCTGTGGGAAGGACCAGTCTCTATCCCTGCTCCACGTTTTCCAGCACCCACAAGCCTCCCACACCTTGTTCTGGTTTCAAGTTCTAGCTTTGCAACCCTGCCTATAAATAATCTTTAATAAATCTAATTTCCTAAGGAAACTCATTTCCCAATTTTCCTTTTGTCAGGAGGATAGTGACATCAATACATCAATCCCCTCTCACTACGTGTTAAAGTCACTAAACAACGAATGTCACAGTACTGCACCATATCCCACCCTCAGAAGCTGACAAAAGTCTGTATATAGAAACCCACGTGTGCTTGTCTCAGAGGAAAATAGCTTGGGAAAAAAAATGCTTATCCCAATATGTTGCCAGATAGATAATAAAAAGTCTTCAGGATTCAAATCAGCAGAGCACCGAGGCCATTGCTCGCTATTAAGCTGAAGGTACAAAAGCATTTTTTAGAAGGGCTTTGCTGAATCAGCATTTGTTTTTCTAGCAACATGCACAATTTCTTTAAGCAGGGTTATTTGCAGAGTATGGTATGAAAATAATTATGGAGCACTTTCTAAAGGTTCAGTGATTAAGGCAAGCAGCCAGCTGTTTGGCTGCACAGCTGATGGTGACCAAAAAGTATCATGTCTACAAGTCAATCTATCTATCCAGTCCCTGAGGGAATCCGCAGTTCTAGAGATTATCTGTCACAAAACAGATGACAGGAATGCACCCGTAGAAGGTACACGACCCATGTGGCAGAAACTTACACAGTGTGAGCCATCATCATATGTCCACTCGTTGGCAGCAATAACCTGGACTGAGGCAGCAACACCAACAGTGGATGAAGCAACTCATTAACTCCGAGAGTTCAAAGACAATAGCATCCCTTCCATCATTTCTGGAGTGGAAAAACTGTCCCAGGAGTTCAGACAATCAAGAGATGATCTATCCGATCTATCCAGCTCCGCACATGTACCAGCCCAAGTCTCAGCTATTAACAAAAGGCATCCTACTGCTCGAAGATATAGGAGATGCACGTCACGGACCACACTATGGTTTTACCTGCAGGATCACAAAGAGGACATGAGAAAGTGGGATGGAAAAACTACCTCAGCTCTGGAAGAACGGGTGCATGAATTAAAGAGGAATAAAACGGTCAAGGATGATCCTCCCAAGAAAGTTGCTGCTCCAGCCTTCGATGAACAGCTTCCTATGGAAGTGGAAGAGCTGATTTTACCGCAACTTCTGTGATAAGGAATTCTAATCCCTTTCTGAAAGACCAAAGTGGAGAATCTTACGATCAATATTAGAGGGGCCCTGCCTCCACCCAGGTGGAGGTAGGGGACAATCGGATTTACTGGACTGTGTAGATCAGATGGCCTGGCACATCAGTCCCACAGCAGCATAAGGCTTTAGTAGATACCGGTGCACAGTGTACCCTGATGCCATCAAGCTATCAAGGGGTGGAGCCCATTTGTATTTCTGGAGGGACAGGAGGATCCCGAGAGTAGACTGCACAGGAGGCTGAAATCAGCGCGACCGGGAAGGAGTGGCAAAAGCACCCCATCGTACTGGTCCAGAGGCTCCATGCATCCTCGGCACAGACTGTCTCAGGAGAGGGTACTTCAAAGACCCAAAAGGTCTCAACTAGATGCCCATCTCCACCAGTTCGGGCCTTGAAAAGAAGATATGTGCTGTCACCGTTGTCAGCGGAGAATAAAGTCATGGGAAAAGCTGACAGGAGCAGCAGAACTGTCTTCGGGTCACCATCAACTGCCCCTGACTTCCCTCTGATGATCACCCCAACAAAAAGTGAACTGTGATGAAACCCGATGAGCTGAGCAGCGACAAGTTCAGCAGTGTTGTCAGTAGGCAACAATCAAACACTACACACCATCTCTCCTGCCCTGAGAGACTGTGACAGGAGGTGGAGCCTGGCATCATGGACTGGATGAATTCAGCAGCTTTATAGGGATTGGTCCATGGACAAAGGAATGATATCTCTCTGTGGATGTATATATATATGAGGTAAAAAGCGATGGTGCATTTTATATTACAGGATCTGAGCATGACACGAATGGTATGGAATAAGGGGTGGATACTGTCCTGGGTTCAGCAGTAGCAGTAATTTTCTCCTTCTTAGTAGCTGGTGCAGTGCTGTGGTTTTGACTTTAGCCTCAGAAAAAAGCTGATAACGTGGATGTTTTTACTTGTTGCTAGGTAGTATTTACTCTGATCAAGGACTTCTAGTCTCATGCTCTGCCAGTGAGGAGGTGCCCAGAAAGCCATGAGGAAGCAGAGACAGGACACCTGACCCAAACTAGCCGAAGAGGTATTCCATACCACAGCACATCATACCTAGTATATAAACTGGAGGCAGCTACATGGAAGGGTTGGATCACTGCTCGGGTCAGGCTGGGTATCGGTCAGCGGGTGGTGAGCAGTTGTATTCTCTTCCCTTGTTATTTCCCTTATCATTATTATTATTGGTGGCAGCAGCAGTGATTTGTGTTATACCTTAGTTACTGGATTGCTCTTATATCTACCAGTGGGAGTTACATTCTTTCGATTCTCCTCTCCATCCCTCTGGGAGTGGGGAAGCAGGGAAGAAAGGTGGGAGTGAGCAAGCTGCTGCAGGTTTCTGAGTTCCCAGCTGGGCTTAAACTACAACAGAGTTCTGCGTCTCATGTAAGACTTACAATTATTTCACTCCTAATCTCCAAGCGTAGCTGCAGAAATCATCTTTGGTGTTTCTGTTTGGATTTCAGTTCTGTGCCCATGAAATGAAACTAAAAGTCAAGTTTCTCTGAGTCTAAAAGGTATGCCTGACTTCGCTGCCACCTTTGTTCCATGTACAAAGTACAGTCGTGATTTGATGTTTAAAATTAATCCATCAGTTTTCTTTTCCTTCTTAATCTGTCACTAACATCAAGTCTTGTCATTTTTGATCCTAGCTTCCACAGTGCATTGTCTGGCTTTAATCAAAAGCATTCTGTAATTAGGTTCCAGCTAATTTAGCTTAGACTGTTTAAAAGCAAAAAAATAACCTTGCTTCCTGGTAAAACCCAGCTAAATTTCAAAGGAACTGAACAGGGGTACCTTCAGTTCATAAATATATTGCTGGCAAGCAAATCCTGCCTTGGAAAGTATGGGGATATAATTTTATCCTGGGTATTTTGAGGGTGATTCTATACAGAGGAACACAAGAACACAAAGAGCACACATGAGCATGAGGAGAACCACTGCAGTCATATTCTGTCTCTCTCCAAAATTCTGGGTCTGAAGCTCTAGAAGGGACACTGTCAGGGCTGGGATCCTTCAAACCCGACCTACTTTTCCATTTCATCCTTTACCAAAGCAAATGTTTAAATGCTAGATTTTATCTCTTTTTTTTTTTTTTCTTAAAGGAAGAGGGGAATAATACCAGTGCATTGGCTCCGAGGTGCAGCTGCAGAAACCCGAGCCGCTTTGGGGTAACCTCGGAGGAAGGTGCTTGCACCATGTCCTGCATGGAGATGATGCCCTCAGCTGTATCACCCCCATGAGGGACATATCTGTACCCACATGCTATGCCTTGCCCCAGTGCCCCTTTAGGGCACCACAGCAATAGCAAAACCCTAAACCCACCTTGCTGCAGGAGGAAAGCTCTTTTCATGGTAAGGGATTAGAGGGCCAGGATTAGCCAGTGGTGAGGAGGATTCACCTTGCCAGCTCCAGGAATGGATGAGAAATACTGCAAACCCAGACAATATCCCTCAGTACTGGTATAAAGGACACGCACACCACTTACAGCCTTAGAAACGGATGAGGTAGGCATGCAGCATGCACATCTGTACCCCAAGACGTATTTTCTCTCTTATTTTCTTGCTAGGGGAGCATTTATTTGCCTCAAAACTCACACCAGCACTGCCCTGCAAGTTGGAAGGCATTTTTTCACAGCTGGCTGTGCAAGGTAGCTAATAACAGTGTAAGCATCCCAAATGCCATTGCTCTCCAAGGAACAGCCATGTAACTCCACATGCGTTTACAGCCTGAAGCTAGGAGCTGGTGCCTATCTTTTCAGAGTGACAACAGCTCTTTGTTAAAACTGCTACCTGCCTTTTACCCTGCTGCTTGCTGGTCTGAGCTCTCACACAAAGCATGGGAGGAAAATTCAGTCTCTTCTGCAGCCAGGGAAAGTTCAAACTCACATCATCCTTTCCAGAGGGTGCCCCAAGCACAGAACTGCAGCTGAGGCCAGGGTGGGAGGCAAAGCATCATCTGCTGTGCAGGCTGGGCAAGGTCACGGCAGCAATGGGGATGCTCCAAATACGATCAAAACACTCAGCAGGCTTCTTTGGTGAAAGCCTGGGCACTGAAGGCATTAAAGACAGTAACCCATTTGGATGTTCATGTAAAAGGCACCTAATTAGTACTTGGTGGATGGATAAAAGAGCTAAGCATAGCACCAGTTCCTGTAATCCTCAACAGGATTTCAAGGAACTTTTAGGAAATGAGCACCTCTTTATATCCCACATTTGGGGATCAGAAGCAAAAAATGGACTACACATTTGGTGAAATGGACTACAAATTATGAGAAAGCAAGAACCTACAGATCTCAAATAGGGCTTATAACATCCCTGAACATCAGCCCCTATTCACTCTTTATCTTTGTTTCCCCAACTGCTTTGTCAAGTTTTGGAGTTGAGTAAGAAACAGTGCTGGAAACTTTTAGGTTTTAGTAAGGAACTTTGCTGGGTGTAATTGGAAGTTTAGCCAACAGTGTGAATAGTTTACCAATGTGTGCTGAAGTCAGATTATTGGTAACCCCTCAAAACAGAAGATTTATTACCTGTCACAGAGAATTATTTAAAACAATAGATAAACACCAAAAGCAACTGGAGACATTCCTTTTCATAACAATTAACATCCCTTTCCCATGCTAAGGGATCCGAGTTTCCTTCGGATATGCAATCTGGATAAAGCTGTTGCAACAGTCATGCTGGCTACTGAAGTACTATTTATAGCACTGTTGACAAGTGAAATCCATTCTTTCCTCCCAGGATTTGTGTGGTTTTAAATTTGTGTTTCATCCAATTTGAACTAATTAAGAAAAGCTTTTTTTTTTTTTTTTTGGTTAAGGTTTAGTGGGAAGATTAAAATACACACACAAGAATAGCAGCATCCTCTAGTGCCCACTCCAACAGCCTCTTGAGTTCATTTTCCCTTATAGCACCCTCTGGGAGGGGTGACTGAGATGGACAGCACTGAAGTCTCTCCTCCCCACCAAGGACTTCCAGACCCCATTCCCTCCTCATTTCAAACAAGGTACTCACATGTAAAGTTTCTACACAGCTTCACATGTACCCCCAAAGGTAGAGCAGAGCCTGGATCCTCACTAGTAGTCAAACCCTGACCAGGCTCTCCTTTGCCACAGGGACAGGGTGAAAGGGGAAAGCCATTCCTCTCAATTTACTCCTGAAGTTGTTCTTTAAGCACCATAAAGCACAAAGAACCAGCCAGTGTTTCAGTCTTACATACCAAACAACACCCAGCTTTTATGAGGATAAATTAGCTTTCCCATCAGTTAGAAATACCCTCTTAGGGTTGTCCAAATACCCACAGTCCCTGAAGCTGCAGAGGAATTGACTGCCTTTTGTTTTGAAGAGCTTAGAGCTTGCTTCTTTACTGGAAAGAGAAACACCAGGAGACCCTAGAGGACAGAGAACAGGTAGACACACCACTAACACAAAAGCCATGGTGAAAGGGTGTTACCAAACAGAAGAAACAGCATGAAACTGAAATAGAAAAATGGGATGGAAAAAATGATGAGAAAGGATTTTAAAAACACAAACATAACAAGAAAAGTAACAGAAAAGCATAGCAGACACAGCCCAGCACAAAAAACTCAGAGAGCTGCCGCTAAGAAAAGAAAATGAGCTTTGCTGAAGGGAGGGATTATATTGAGTTAGCTCCTCCCAGAGACACCAGTAAGTCAATTAGTGAAGGCTGGGGAAGGCTGGATATAGTGCCTGAGGGGAGGATGAGAGAGGTAGGGGAGGTTTTGTGTGGTGCAGTACTGGGCTATGTACTGAGTTGCTCCAAAGTCTGTCTACATCTGCTGGGCATTTTCTAGTTTAGTCTTCTTCATAGCTCTCTTAAGAGAAGCTAAGTTTTGTTTCATTCTGAAGGTCTTAGTAATGAGAAAAATCGTGAGTTCTGGGACCTTAAACACTAAAAAGGGAGTAGAAGAAGGGAAATCTGCAGCTTCTTTCTTTCTTTGTATTTCACCACTTCTTGTCTCACTTCCTCAGACTTTGGCTTTTGACTGTATTTACTGCTGCAGTTTTCAAAAACATTTGCAGTCCTGCAAGGGCATCTCTTCAGGTGCAGCAGGAGCTGGAGGCTATGTCAGCTCTCACAGGATCAGTCTGGGAGATGGAAAACAAAGGTTTGAGTCTCTGAAATTACTTATCCGGGAGAAATGACAAGCTCAGGCTGTCTGAGAGCATTTGGTAGACCTGGGGAAGAATGGGAGGTTGGAGAAGAAAATAAAGAAGTTTCCTTTCCCTCCAGGCTGTTGTCAGCAAGAGGTGATGTAGTGACATTGCACTGCTTTTCTCTAAATCTGCCTTGGCAGAAGAAACTTCTAGAGCAGCCGGATCTTTATGAAAGCCACACTGCTTATTTCAATGACCTGTATACACCAGAACTTCATGGTGAGGTTGGAGACCTGTCGAGAAGCCCAATGTCTGTGTATACATATGTATTCATGCATGCATCTCAGTGGGTGGACAGTTCTAGCACTTAGAAGGAACACTGACTTAATTGGCAGTGTCTCCTGTAATAGTGTAAGCTATAGGGGACACGTGACCAAAGGACCAAATCCAGCTGTTCTTGCCTTAAACAGGGAGCACAGCAAGTGTGACTGGAAGAACAGGGTCTGGCTGTTCATGTATATACATATATACACAGCTATGAGCCAGCAGTGCATTATGGCCACAAAAAGGCAGATGCAGTTACAGATCTTTTCAGGGGTGATATTTTCCATGGGGATAAAGGAGTGTTTGTACCCCTGTACAATGTGAGATGGTGTGTGATGTTATGGCCACCCAGGAATGAGAACAGTAATCACAGGCAAAGGATCGAATAGGAGAGTGAAAGAGTTTAGCTGCTTCTCTGAGCCAAATAAGACCTGCAAAGGAGCATTACTGCTGCCTAAAAGTACTGAGTGTGCAAGCATACTGAAGGCTCAAGTCTCAAGCTCAGTTTCTCTGGCCAGGAACAGCATTTCCTCTGCACCTACTGCCAACCTGTTGGCCAAGAGGTTTGAAAACAGCCCTTGACTTGCACCCCTGCTCCTCCCTGAGTATGTACCATGGCGTGGGAGTTGTTCAGATTATCTACTGAAATTCAGGCTGTTCCATGGTTTCTTTCTGAGAATGGATCTGACAATGCCCATAGTGTTTGGACTGAAACTCAGTTGTGCCTTGACAACAGCTTTTCTTGGTGTGATAGAGAAGAGCATATCCCAAAATCTGTATTGCCCAGGCTCGTGTCTCAGCAGCAGTTAATAATCTGGGTTTGTATGATATATAAATAATGCAAAAGGCTCATGGGTCTCCCCGAGACTGTTTCCTTCTTGTGCTGGGTTTAACACAGACTACCTGCAAATCTGAGATCTAAATATGTACATGAGCTAACAGGAGTGTTGCATCCAGAGTGCTCTGCTCCCTAATCCTGTTGCTGCCCCAGGGGAGAGCAGTGGCTCAGATTAGAGACAGCAGTGGCTGACGTGGCCAGGCTCTACTTGTCTCCATCATGAGTGAAATGAGGGAAAAGGGGAAATAAGCATAAAAACCTGAAGAATTTGTTACACCAATCAATTTTAATCCTAAAATATTATAGAGGTCTTTAAGCAAAGTGGGTGAGTAGATGTGTGTGTACAAGCACCTGATCTGATCCTGTTGTGCTGGAGGAAAAGATTAAAGAAAATCCATCCTGGGTGTGTAACAGATTGAAGGAGAAAAAGAAAGGACTCCTTGAGCTGAAGAGCTGATTTCCTCACATTCATTATTCACTATCTGAACATGCAGGCTCAGGACCCACAGGAGCTGCTGCATTTCAGAATTAAAAGATCATGGAAACTGATGTGAAAACGTTGCTATTAAATGCCTTATTGGGACGTTTTGATTCAAAAGTAAAGCTGTGTTAAATACTCCATCAATATAAATGTTTTGATTCATTTAAAAAGATACAGGTCAGGCAATTAAAATGCTTTTCAAAAAGTATTTTGTATCACATTCCCTTGATGTGGACACAGGGGACAGTTTGCTTTGTTTTGCAATAAAACCTCTATTGCCACAAACCACACCATGAAATGAAGAAAACAATTAAACCATCAAAAGAACAAAAAATAGAACAACATTCTATGTGTTTCTTAAGGCTATATTATTTTTTTGGTACAACCCTTACCAGTAATGAAAATTATGTGCATGTAACAACAGGAGGAAAGAGATTCTTAGGAAGGTTTTCACAGCTCTCAAGCAGGACATCTAGTGCAAAATCTGCTCTGTGCTGTTCAGTGTGAGTATGAGAGCAGCAGGATTTGGGGTTGTTCAGTTGCCTTTCATCTCATTCTTCTAGAGCAACTCGTTTTGCTGTGAGTAAATCCATGATCAGTCCTCTTTTGTAAACGCAAAACCTTTAGATCATGGGGGAAACGCATGAATTGAAGACTACTGATAAGCGATAACATTTCAGCAGTATGTGTTAAAGATCATGAGTTTTCTATTTAATGTGTCACTTCTTCAAATATTTGAGCTATATTTTCTATCTTTCAGAATTCAAATGAAGTATAATTCCATTTCACATATCAACAGTTCATTCTCAATCCTCATTTGCACAAGAGCCTTTTACACAATTTCAGGAAAGCAAAAGGTGCCTAAAAGTAAGTGTAATTTGCTGGCACAGTATAAAGAATGAGTAAGAATCAGTCCCCTTACCTAAAATGCGTCAAAAAGAAAAACCAGCTTGGATTCCATGATGACAGGAATAACTTTTGCAAATAATTGTCCTATTATATGCATATTTACACATTAATCTGAGCTTGGAAAAAAAATGTAACATTCAAAGTGCGAATCAGGGAAGCCTAAATATTTTATAAATATTAATTGGCTTTTTGTTTTACTATGCAATTCGTCACGGTGGATATTTTTAGTCAAACTTCCTCTGCATTGCCATCATACTGCCTTGACATCCCTGGCAACACATCGTAATTATCATCTCCATTTCTCTGCTTCATGGCCATACCACGCAGATCAGAAGAGGGGCTTTCTTCCACCTCTGGTTTTGAAATTCTTAGTGGGTTTGGGATGGTAAAGAGCAGATAAAAATACCAGTGTCCAGACACTCATGAAAGGATTTGGGGGAGAAAGCTGTCAGTCAAATGCTTTATAGCAGTGATGGGAGCTCCAGAGAGAATGACTTTCAAACTGATTGAGCACCAGCTCCAGGTGGTTAACTCACCACCCTTCCCATAGGCCATTTCCAGCACTTTTTCTGCGTCAGAGCTGGGATGTGCATCAAGAAGTTGGGACAAGCCAAACGTCTACCTGGGGATGGTTCATTTAACCTGCAGAAAGTCCTTTCCTGGCTGCATCCATTCCAATGCAGTGTAAGGCACTGAAGCCATCCAGCATTCTGCTGGATACATACAGCTTCTGCGGTACCCAGAGCCTCCCAGGGGACCCCTGGCCTGGAGGATGCTGCAGCACCGACCCAGAGCTGCTCAGTGCTTCAGGGCTGGCAGCCTGGAGCAGCTGCAGCTGGTTTCATTCTGATCCCACACAAAGCTAAATCTGGAACAAGTCCTGTGAGATCAGTGGTGTTTTTCCCTTGCATAAAGCCACTGCACGGGAAGGCAGATTATCCCAGACCAGATGTCACTTTCTGCAGCCACTGCCGGCTCTCGAATGGTGTGGGTATGACTGTCTGCACCTTTCACTGGGCTCCTGCACTTACCTTAGCTTCAGTGTGAGGATCTTTGTTATCGTTACTTGTTTGTCTACCTTGTTTTTCAGGAGCTCAGTTTTGTCACTCATAGGCACAGGCCTGTCACCTTAAAGCATGTTTTGCTGAAATAAAGTTAGGATTCTTCTCCACTGAACTCAGGATACACAGGAATCAAGAGTTTTTACAGTTTTGAAGGGTGACATTTTTCATTTCATCAAAAACCAGCCTGAAATTGTCCCTCAGCCACCACATCTCCAGGGAAATCCCCAAGCATTTCAAGGCTTGTGAATAGATCGTAAGAAGTGTTCAAGGCCAGGTTGGACAGGGCTTTAGGCAACCTGCTCTAATGGAAGGCATCGCTGCCTGGGGCAGGAGGTTGGAACTGGATGATCTTATGGCCCTTTGCAACCCAAACCATTCTATGATTCTATGATCACACTGGATCATAAAACAGCCCCTTTTACTCTCTCAGCAAACACAATCGTATTTCATCTACCATCCCTAGCTCTGGTGCTGGCCACAGTCTACCCACACACAAAACTATTTTCTCCTATAAAAAGACCCTCCAACAGCAGCAAACCACCCTGTGCTCTTTCCAGGTGCATCACGGCCTCTCCCAGAGGATGTGAGCAAATGAGTTTCATACTGTCCAAAGCCACTATCTAGGCAATTAATCTTTTCTTCCTGAATAAAAGAAAACCCTGCCTGGCTCTGCTTGAGCATATGAGTTTCAAAGCTGGTTGTGTTTAACCTCAACTGAAACAGAGCTGGGATTTATTACTTGTATTGGAGAGTAAGTTACAGTCTTGGTCATGTGCTAGCAGCTGTAGGAATGCAGAACAAAAATGCTTTGTTTGAAAACTTTACCAAGAAAACTAAGTACATACAAGATGTTTGGCAGATCCGGTGTTTGATTTTCTTCAGTTGCATTTGCTGTAGGTAATTGTATAGCTGCTGAGGGGGAAAAGATGGTTCTGGAAGCACTTCTAGCACAGATCAGAATACACTTGCTTGTGCAGGAGCCCTTGAATTTGCACAGGTGAAAGTTCCTTCCTAAACATTTGTCCAGTGAGACCCTGTCACACATTATTGTGAGAAAGGCAAAAGAGAAAAGGTGATCAAACATGACTAGATATCATCAAGAACTGGAAATTTCAAATATATTTGCATGTCATTTGCACACCCTTGGTCCTCTTTTAATCAAGAGCGTGGCATCTGGACCCGTATTCTTTTTGGAGCCTTTGAAGAGCAAAGCACTTACATGTCAAATGAGCTTTCCTTTTGCTTCAGCTCCAGACATAGAAAGACATCAGAATAACACCAGGGATAGTAAGAGGCCAAAGTATACATCATTTTTCATTGCATAGACTCCCTAATCACACTATGCATATGCTTTCCCTAATACATTTTATAGCTATGGCATGAAAAGCTCTCTTCGGAGCTATTTTGTGCAGGTAGGCTTTAATTTGGGGGAGAGAGGAATGGAGCAGACATCTGTGCTCCATTACACAGCTTGACTTTAATTTTGAGCTGAGAGAAAAGAACAGAGGTCTGCGCTCCACTATACAGCTAGAGTTTAATTTTGGGGAGAGAGAACAGAGGTCTGAGCAATAGCTTTTCCCTGAAAGTTCACACCTACTGGGCCATCTAAGAGAGGCAACCTTTGCCCATGCTCTTCCAACCACTGCTGTACCTTGACCAGGTATAACCTCAAAGGGAAAGGAGCAGGAATATCTTATATTCTCCTCTGGCATATGTCGTGTTTCACAGCAGGAGTTTAATACCCAGCCATAATATTTGTCTATAACCCAGCATGCGAGCCAAAATTCCCAGTGCTTTCAATTACTGGACATCCGAGTGAAGAAACTGCCGCTGATAGGATTAGTGGTGGTGCAGGGTAAATGGCATGCAGTGACCCATGGGGAGCTTGGAGCAGTTCCAGGAGCTCATTTCTGCAGCAAGAGCAGGGCTGTGCGGTCAGTGCTGGGTGGCTGGGTCCTGCTTGTAGTACCAGGGTGAGCTGGGCAGTTGTAGCTGCTAATTTCAGCAGGGATGGAGTGCTGTATGCTGCAGAAGCATGAGAGTGAGCCAAGAAACTATTGCTGGTGGCAGCAGGAGTCCCATGAATTTCCTGGGGGCAGGGTTGTGTCTCTGGTACCCTGCATTATTTAATAGAATCATACAATCACAGAGTGGTTTGGGTTGGAAGGGACCTTAAAGCTCATCTAGTTCCAACCCCCTTCCACTAGACCAGGTTGCTCCAAGCCTTGTCCATCCTGGCCTTGAACACTGCCAGGGATTGGGGCATTGGGCATTTCAGCCAATATACTGCATCCTCAATCTGCGATTGAAGAAGACAACCTAAGTTGCCTCTTATGCTTATAAATATAGTGCTCTTACCCCCATAAATCTCATCTGGTGTGATAACGTGCTGCTGGTTCTGGGAACCATAGCTGGTCTCCATACATGAATGAGCAGCTCAGTCTCACAGTGTAAATGTCAGGCTCCACCAGTCGTGAAGCTCCTTTGGAAAGATTTTTTATGTCATGATATAGAACCATGAAAAACAGCCCAGTTATCACTCATCCAAGACAAATGGCATGATTGCAGTGACCAAATATAACATATGAGAGCTATGAAAAGTCAGATCACAATATGGCACAAACAGTTAAGGCTCTCTGGCTTCATTTAGATGAGAGCTACCTGTGTTGTTTGTGCTTCCCAGTGCACAGAGCATGGTTTGGAGCACAGGGAAAACAAAAGGATCCTTTAGATGGGCTGGTGCTTTTGTACTCTGGATTTAAGAGTGGGGACTGATAGTGCAAGTGAATATACCCTGAAAAACTCGCCTCACAAAGAAAAGCAGCACTGATACTCGCCTAAGGCAGGAGGGGCAGAGCACCTTACGCTGTGTGAGGCTGAGGAGAATTTATCAAGTGTCAGCCTCAAGTATAGTTTGGGTATCTGGGTTTTCCTTTCACACAAGATTTATATGATACTTGTCCCAGTGAGTACGCATTGAGGGCTCTGGATTTGGTACCTGGAGGAGGCAGAAGAAGGGAAACTTGCAGCCCCCCTATGTCAGTGTGTAACCAGCAGAGGAAAACAGCAGAGGTGAGAATCCTCTGCAGCCCTCAGTCAGTTATCTTCAGCCAAAAGGGAATCAAAACAGCTCTTCATTTTCGTCAAGAAGATGTCAGAGTGTCATAAGAACTAAAGAAACAGCTAACCTGATGGATGACCCACAGTCCATAGCTGGAATGCAACCAGTAATCTCACCTGTTACAGAGTTTTCAGTGGTCACCACCAACTGAAAATAACTCCTGAAAATACACAAGTACATGAGTAAAAAATGCGTTTTGAAACTCACTTGCACTGGGAGGATGCACAGAACTGGCAGCTGAGGGGCAGCAGAAACACTGTTCATCAGCATCTTCTTCCCAAAATGCCCTAGTGCCAAGGAGCTGCTTGTTATCCTTAGATAGCTGCATGCCTTATGGGTTTTGTTGTAATTAGTGTTCTAAAATCTGTGTTCAGGAAAGCCATGCTTATAAGAAGGCTGTAAACTCTTGTAATTCTTTAGTTCTGTGTTAGGCTGTAGCAGGTATCTTGGGCTGTGCATTACATTTACAGGCACTCCCAGGCTGCCTTTCAAGCCCTCTTTTACACCTCTTCCTTCAAGTTTCCTCTTACAAAATGGAGACTTTCAATGGGTAACAGTGTGAGGCAGAATAACTCATGCTGTTCCACTACAGAACAGCCTGAGCTCACGACCTCAAAACAGGGCACAATTATTTATGCCCCTGTGTTTAATACATGGGGCACTTCTTGTTACCGCTCTGTGGGTAGAAATATCCTTTCAGAAGCAACATCTGTATTCTCTCACACCAATATTCAGCAATCAAGAGGTTGACTAGCTCTTAGTGTTTCCAAAATGGGTGGCATAATTAAATGATTTAAAGCCTGCTGTAATCAGATGTGCACAGTCAATGAATATTCAAGCTGTTCTCTTTGTTAGGATGGTAAAGAATCATCTTCTCTTTAGGTGGGTTATTTTTTATTGTCTAAAGAGTCATCCAGAAGATGGTGCCACAGTTCTGCCTGTGAATTGCCAGCCCAGAAAAGAGTCCTTGCACAGAAACTAATACTTCATCTAAATTTAAGACCAAACTTACTTTCAAGGGCAGTTCAGAGCTCAAAACCTGACATTTAGTGTGTTAAGGCTCTTACTGAAAACTAGGGCAATGTATCTTCATTGCTTTTGCTCTGTGTCACTCCAGGCAAGGTCAGCCAGCATGACAAGGAAGAGAAAATCCATCTCAGCTCCCTGATCCCTTCTGAAAAAGGGACACACATTTGGGTATTTGTTAAACTGTGCTTTCTGGATAGCAGCAAGCCATCAAAACCGATATAAATAAGATGAGGAAAAAATAAGCCTCTCTCTGGCTGCTTTATGAGGCTTCAGTAGAAGTAGGAAGTGGAACATAAGTAGAGTACATAGCTGTTTCTATTAGGAGGCATTTCTGAGGCTTTGTGTCACTGAAGAAAACGATGATTTCAAGCCTATAGATCCTTGTAATCAGGTTAAATAATCTGATTTCCATTTCACAAAGCTTTGCTTTAACGTTGAAGGGAAAAATTAAAACAGATTGGTAAGAAGCAAAACCTTTGCTCCTACCGAAAGCAGGCATTTAATTTTGTCTTCTATTACAATTTTCTGTTGTCTGAGGTCTCTTCTCTGTAGCTCAAGCAATTTGTCATCCGATTAGTCTGATGAAGCATAGAGAAGTCATTTGAACTGTAAATTTTCTGTAGGCAAAATAAAATGCAAACAAGAAGAGCTTCCTGTGCCTGCCAAAGTGATGATACTCAGAATACAAATAAGAAAAAGCCATGCTGACAGCATAAGCTATTTTTATATGCTGTCACTGGCTCCCAGGCATGGCAGTTTGAACAGGACCGCATCTGTATTCCCAAACCCAAATAAACCATGTAGACTTAAGTGAAGTTCATGTCTTACAAGAATAGCTGTTTAATCACAGTGAAAGGATACATTGCAGGAAGGATGAATCATGATGTTGATTCACACTCAAGCTGTACATTTGTTGTTTGAATCAACCCAGACAGAACAGCTAAAGAGAGGAGGGTTTCCTGCTTCTGACGTGAGAAGCACCATGCCGTGATGGAGAAGCCATCAGGGACTCTTCTGATGGCAGCAGGAGCTGAGGGTGCTTCACGTCATGGTTCAGTCCTGGAACTTTCAGGAGTCCACGCTGAAACCCGGCTTGTTGTGAAGGCTGGGCATGCATGGGCATGTTCAGGACATGGGTCCTCTGCCACCCTCCCACGGTGACTTCCCAACCAGGGTGGCTGGTTTTGTTGCCTAAAGTCTAACTCCAGGGTAAAATCTCACTGTAAGACAGCCTTCACTTGGACGGTCTGAATGTAAAAGGTGTTAAACGACGGGGATGAAGGGGGATGCTAGGCTAGGTCTGTCCTTTCCCACAGCCTTGGCATCTCTCAATCTCCCCCTCATGTGGTTCCTCTGTGAAAAGCTGCTGTGATCTCATTCCCCCCTTTAAAACCTAAGGCATTTTGAAAACACAAATGCTTTTTCAACACTCTTAAGCTGTTGAATTATTGTCCAGACATATGACATGTACTCATTACCTGCCAGGATGCACTTAATGACTCTGGCTAATTGCGATAACATCATGTTCTTACACACCATTTGCCATCACTAGACCTCAAAGCTTTTTGGGAGGTCAGTAGAATTAGCAACAGGCAAGGTTTCCCACAGAAAGCAGAGCTGAAAGGAGCACTAATGGGACTGTAGGTAGCAAATGGACCGTGCAGTTGCACAGAGACCTTGATCCTGCATGGTGTTCCAAAATAATCCTCTGGAAAATGTTATAGGAGCAATAGGAGACTTTTGTAATGCAAAGGAACTGCTGCTTATGTATTTCTGGAAAGTAATCTTTCTTTCTTTAGGTGAGCATCAAAGGGGAAACTTCTGCCAAGCCAGGGAGTGTTTTACAATTGAGGCACTATTAATTCATCACCATGCAATATTATTTAAGTAATGCCGTGAATTCTTATCTTCTGAATTAGAAGATGACTCTGATCTCTCCAACAAATCACTTTGCAAAGCCAGGACCTTGCCTGGGTTTACCCAAACTGTCCCATGGCACTCTGCACTTCAGGAAACCATCCTTCTCTGCCTCAGCAGAGCTTAGGGCAGCTTTCTGCTGGGCTTGAATTCAGCAGCCATTCAACCCAAATCAGCCCCCCATGTCAGTTAAATAATAACCAAGCCTACCATCAAATTTATATTTAGTTGCTCTCTGAATCAGGAGAAGTGGTCGAAGGTTTTGCTTCTCCCCTCACCATCCTCAGCATTTCCTGGGCTGACTGCTCAGCAGCTGCTTGGGCCATGTGGTTTTCTGGCAATCACAGGATGCTCAGTCAAGCAGTGACTTGAGTGGCACCAACGGCCACGTCGTGGAGGGATGATTGATAACCCGATGGGAGCCATGAGCTGTGTTCCCACCTGCACTCGTGCCAGTCCCTTTCAAGAGCGAGATGCCTCTCTGCCATGTTTTGCTTTTGATGCGTGAGCACAGCAAAACACATGAGATGAGTCCATCAGGCTTTTCACAGCTTTGGACAAACCTGACTATGACTTTGTCCCAGCTTTGCTTCTGAGCAGCTGAGTATGTTCAGGGATGCTCCCAGCACATCCCAAAGCCAGGAGCTCTCTAGCAAATTGCCTGCCAGACTGGATGCCCAGTGTGGGTATCTGCGTGGAAATAGGAGGCTGTAAAAACCCTTGCCTTGAAAGGGGCAGGAGATGTGCCCTGTGGTCTAGGTGAGTGATCCAAGCCTCGGGTTTCTAATATCAGTGCTCTCCCAGGCCACAGAACCCCTGTAAAAACTAGCAGAAGTGGATAATTGCCATGCAACCCTTCCATTTTTAGAAAGTGGGGCAGCTTGGTAGGAAAGAAGTTGATCAATGGATTTATTTTATTTTACTTTTTTATCAGTCATTTCTCTGCAGGAGGAGGTGAGAAGTTGGAAGTCAGGCTGATCCTTGCTGGGAACTGGGAAGATCCTGCTGTTAGGAGATGCCAATGCTGCAGTGGCTTAGCCAGCAGCACAGTAAGGGCTTGTTGGAAAGCTCTGAGCTGTAAATCCATTCTTGCTGAAATCCACCTTATTCAGGTTTGAAAGAGAGGAAGGGAAAAACAATACTCAGATTATTAGCACTGACTTTTGCCATTTTTCATTAGGACTTCACCCTGCAGGAGAGAAAAGGGAAAGCAGAGCTAACGTCATGGATAAAAGTGAAGCCCAAACCTGATTTTCATGCTCTATTTACTACAGTAGATCAGAGGTTTTGTCTGAGATCCTTAGGAATGTAAAGAACAGTGGGCTTGTTAGTGTGAAGCAGCAGTTGCATATTTTCTCCTTCCTCAACACAAAACTCTGCTGTTTTCTCAGACTGAACTGGGTCCTTGTTCAAGAACTGACCTCAGGAATGAAGGTCCTTGATGCTGGCTAAGAATGTGACCCCAAATGCCTTACACAAGCCAGTCAGCTTTGGCTGGGCTGGAGAGCAACCGCGATCCCCTGTGTTGGAGGATGCATCACTCCGGGTGATGACGCTGCAAGAGGCACTATTTTGTGCTGAGGTGGTGCCAGTCCCATCAGCAGGCTCTCCAGTAGCGAGGACACTGGGGGACAGCTTGGAAAGACCCCCTTGTTGGGTGGATATGCTGAGAGTGTCAGGCACCTGCCTGGGACATGATTTGGTGCAGGCATTTGGCAGAGATGCCAGCTGCAGGCACCATTGTGGCAGTGCAAAAAGGAGGCACCCAGTCACAGCACCCTCTGAGCACCTTCCCTCTTTGCCCAAATGCACCCAGAAACAGGAGCCCTGCTTCCTTCCTCCAGGCAAGTGCTTTCCCCAGCGATGCCACTGTTTTTTGGCTGCTGTTTCCATTGCATGGGACCATACTAGGAATATGTTGTGCTTGTTTTCTCTTTCCAGGATCCAGCTGGGTGCCTTGGGGGCATTAGAAACCCTCTAACATGAAATTAAACTGAAAATCCCAGCTCCCAGTGAGAGGGCTGTGTTTCCAGCCCAAGTTTTTTGTCTTTCAGGGAAAATGGCCTCACTTAGCAAGTTATCTGTGAGAGCAAATAGGCTGCGTGCCAGTAACGCTATCATCTCGCTATAGGCTCCGTGTTGAATTACTCTTTATTCAGTGACCTTTTAGCAGATTATTGGAATTCTGTTGAATTTCAATGGAGATTGCTGGAGCCTGCATTACTTTCAGGCCTGCTCTCTTTTGGCTCTCTGTTAAATCTCTGGCCAGCAAATGCTGCTGGAGCCAAGGCAATGGAAAGAGCCCTAAAAGGACTGGCATGGCTGGTGTGGTGGCTTTCCATGCGTGTGATCCATCAGAAAAGTTGTGCTCTGAATCCAGAAGCAGCAAGGATGTTATGATCAATATTCAGCAAAAGTGAATTTCTTGTTTTTCGGTAGCAGAGGTATAGTTTTTCTCTTGTGGGATACTTTATGCTGAGGTAGATGCAAATCAACTCACGTTTTCTTTAGGTGTCTGGGATCGTTTGCACAGAAGTGGGTATTAGATTGATGTTTCCTGAAATGAACATAACAGAAGGTGAGGAGGAGAGAAAATAATTAACAGATTCAATCACAGAATTGCTTTCAAAGCTCTTCACAGGTACTTGAGAAGGGAAGTACCTAAGTGATGGGAAGATACTGAGTAAAATGGTGGTAGTCACAAGGGCTCTCAGGTTGGTTGAGTTTAAACCAGGCATCTCTAGCTGGAGATGAGCTACTTTCCCAGCTGGATAGGCCCCTTCTAGCCATACTAAGGACCTATTTCCTTGCTGACAGATCAGAACATGGAGAAGGGAACACTGCTTATGAGCCACAGCAAGGGCTGTTGGTCCTTTTTCTCCTGTGCAAGAGTCTCATGACTTTCTGCCCTATGAAGCTTTCTCGAGTGTACTTGAAATAGGGCTGATCAGGAATGCAGGGATTTGCTAACAGCAGAGCCTGTTCTCTACTCTTCCCTGCCTGTGCAGGCAGCATTAGTAATCAGGACACCAAGCATCTCAACTATGTGTTGATTCAGTGCAAGCCCTAGGATTTGTAACCCCAGACAACACTTCTATGCCAGTAACAGCATCATTTCATATCCATTTACTGCTGTGAAATGTTTGAGTGCTGAAATAGACACTTAGGTTTCTAAGCCTGTAGTTTATGTGATAGGTAATACACCTAATAATCCAAAATTCACTTTGTACTAAGCTTACAATAGTGGGAAACTGTATTCGCAAGGTTGCACTTGGACCCCTGCCTGGATTGTGCTGAGGTAAGTAAGGGTCAGGGAACAGGGCGGTTTGCAGCTGTGGCTGGAGCTAAAACCAGTCACATTGCCTTTCACCACAGATGTATAATTTATGACCCACTTATGCAGAACATAGGGTATTTGTACACTCATGTGTGAGGCACAGACACGTGCTGTAATCTTAGCTACATTTCTAAGCATCACACTAAATAATTGCATATTAATTACACTAAATAATACTACATTAAACTAGAAACTTACAAACCTGACAACACTTCCAGTGAGACACAGCTATTATAAATAGCGCTATTTGAAAAATAACCTTAGTACTTCTTAAATTAACTGAACTCAATGTAAATTAACTGAACTCATGTTGCTGTCCTCAACATAAAAAGGAGATGGAACTTTTGGAACAGAGGGCCACGAGGATGATCAGGGGACTGGAGCACCTCCCGTATGAAGACAGGCTGAGGAAGTTGGGGCTGTTCAGCCTGGAGAAGAGAAGGCTGCGTGGAGACCTCAGAGAAGCCTTCCAGTATCTGAAGGGGACCTATAGGGAATCTGGGGAGGGACTCTTCATCAGGGACTGTAGTGACAGGACAAGGGGTAACGGGTTCAAACTTAAACAGGGGAAGTTTAGATTGATATAAGGAGGAAATTCTTTCCTGTTAGGGGGGTGAGGCACTGGAATCTGTTGGCCGGGGAATCTGTGAACGCTTCACCCCTGGCGGTGTTCAAAGCCAGGTTGGACAGAGCCATGGATGACATAGTTTAGTGTGAGGTGTCCCTGCCCACGGCAGGGGGGTTGGAGCTGAATGATCTTGAGGTCCTTTCCAACCCTAACTGTTCTATGATTCTATGAACTTATTATTGCAAAGAAAGTGACCACTTCCAAGGTTCCCTTTAGCAATTTAACCATTTAAATCGGTGCTGCTAAAAATGACCAGCACCCTTTTTATTTGCAAAAGAGCGTAAGACGGGTAACTTTGACTGTGCCAGGGCAGAAGGCAGATGAAATAGGGAAATATTTAATCCTCGAGTACAACTGATCGAGCTGTGTTTTCCTGCAGTTTGCTGAGCTGCCACTTGATGGGGCCGGATGTCTCCTTTTGCGGGAGCGACTCCCAGCGCACCGGTGGCTTGTCATCCCTTCCCAAATCTCACTGCGCCTGCTTTGCCTCCTCCTGCACTAAGTCATGGCTGCGCATGAAATTGCTCTGTGAAGCGCTCTGCTTGGCAAAGAAAGAAGACAGTGGTACCGGTCCCGCAGCTAACAACAAAGAGCATCTTGTGCTTTCCAATAGGTCACAAAATGCACATGCATGGACTTGACTTCTCCAAATAAGCCGGGGGAATTTGTTTTTCTAACTTTGCTTGCTAAGTATGCCTAAGAGCCTCCCTGAAAGCCTTGCCAGCGCATCAAGGGAAGTTATCTTCTCCCTTGCCCGCAATGCATCTGGTGTAAAACATCCAGTTTGGGGTCCTCTGGCTGAAAAGGTATGTAGAAAAACCGAAGAGGGACTCTTGCAGAGCTGCTAAGATGGCAAGGGGCTGGGGCACATGGTGGTGGACAAGGTATCAGGAAATCATAGCTTGTAAATATAAACCCTGGGGCTGCTGCTGAATCAAGCTACTGTGGAGTCACAGGGTATCAGCTGAGCTGAACACAAGCCATCCATTTTTATGGCTTTATACTTATTACTGCTAGCGTAAAGAAAGCTGTGAGTGTCAAATGTGGATGAAAACGAGAGCATCCAACCCCAGGCCTTGTATAGCTGTGCCTGGGTGCCCAGGAAAACCACTCAGGGAAATGGGGCTCCATGTCTGCTCTTATTCCCAGTAGAACCACAGTTTTTCCACCTTCAGCTGAGGTTTGAGATGACCCCCTTGGGCTGCGTTCTGCCATTCTAGTACCAACTCATATCTATCAGGAAGATTTGGGGCATATTTTCACAATTTAGAAGCACTTTGAGTTCTTTCCATCCTTCGTTTTCTGTTGAAGGAGATAAACAGGCTGCAGAAAAGGTACAACAGCACTTGACAGCACCTCTGCCTGAGCTGGTGGCTGAATCTGAGGCTCAGACATACTCAATAAAAAGCCACTATTTCATTACGTGTGCTCTAACTTAGAATCTCCTTGGCTGAATGGGCAAGTATATGAAAGTAGTATGGTACGTTAATGAAGAATAACCATCTGAGAACCTGAAAGAAGAAAGAAATCAGACCAGTGTCTGTGCACAGGTGGGGTGTATGTGCTGTGGGAGAGGGACTGATTTTGCACACTATTTTAGCCTTTCCATGTTCCTGAGTCACCACGCTGTACAGTACCCATGGTCTGGTTGAGGGTGAGGGCTTCAAGCTTCCCACTCATTACTTGGCATCACTTTTGGAGTATACCACCCAACTGGGCTAACATCGCTATCTTAATACTTCACTGTCTGTAAAGAAACTTCTTTATATTGTGCAAACATGCTGTATGCTGGCAAGCAAAGGAGTGGTGCTAAATTGCATCAACTCTGAATATGAGCTTAAACATAGAGATCTTTTTATAACACCAGAACCATCTTGGTGTGATAAACACGGAGAATGTAGCTCATTCCCAGCCCATAGGAAGAATAAGACAGGATGGCAACAGCACCTCTGGGCCAAGGCACCGTGACTTGCTAGGAATGGGCTAAACAAAGGCTTTTTCCTCCCTCACATGATCACAGCTACTTGCAGCCAAGTGCTTCTAATTGCTTCCTCTGAAGTTTATTACCTTGAACTACTCAACTGTGAATTGCGCTGAAGCCTCCAAGGATCTGGGGAAAAGAGGCATTGAAGAGGTTGTCATCTCAGTCAAATACAACAGTTGATTTGTAAACCAAGAGAAATGTGGCAGGCTTAAGGAGGCTTGCACATCCTCAAGTTGTTTGCTGATGGTGTCTCCAGGGGAGATTGGTTATGATAGTAAAAAATGGACTGGTGTGAAAACTGGACATGGTTTCAAAAAGCTGGATTAAAGTGAGAAACCAGCATCTTTTAGAACAAGAGATGGAAAAGGAGCTGTTCCTCTAAGAGCCCATGCTTAAGCCTGTTTCATGTGTTAACAGCCTCTGAAAACAGTGCATGCTAATGAAGTTTAGCAAGGAAAGAAAGCTGGAGGCATTTTCACCACAGAGAAGATATGACCACTGGGGAATAAATATGAGATGTAGTTTAGTAGCATCAAAGCACCAGGTAATGCACTTAATGAGCACTTCTGCTGTAAGTGGAGAGCTTATTATTTGGAAGTGATTGCTCTCCATGTATCTATTGCTAACAGACTGAGAGACATGAAGTATGGATCAGGGAAATGGGATCCAAGGATGTAGCGGCAGAATGTTTCTATTACTGCTAACATGGATATAACTGGGCACTGGTGAGCCCCAGTATCAAAGAGGTCCTAAGTGGGAGTATAGGTCATATGAGAGAGGTCTATGAGAGATAAGCTGCTATGGCTAAGCAAAACCGAGACTGTGCTCAAGGGAAGCACCCCAGCCAGCAGCCCTAGCCGCAAGCAGCACAGCACCCGTGGGACCTGTTCAACTCAGAGCACAGCTCCTTGTCTCAGTAGGTAATGTAGGTGGTGACAGCAGCACAGCACAGCACAGCACTGCATGGCACATCACCTCACTTTGCCCCACCTCTGAGTGATGCTGAGACCTGAAAGCTTTGGGGCTGCATGTCCAACAGGCAGGCTCTCGGCAATTTACCAGCACTGAGTGGTGGTAAATCAGGATAACTGGCAAAACCAAGCATTTGTAGATTAAGTACAAAAGAACAATATTTGGATGGCTAACTTTCTGGGACAGTGAGATTGTGCAGCTGACAGGGCAGAGTGAGTGTCTCTTGCAGGCCCCTCAGCTCCATCCCCAGGTGACAAAGACACTGTAGGGCCTGCAGATGCCTACTGTGTTTACAGCTGAGACCATGGTTTTGTTCTGCCCATCCCTCTGTACCTCCCCACCCTTCAGAGCTTGGGATTCAGAGGGGAAAGCCTCTGCAGAGGGGTGAGCACTGCTGTGTGTTTGCATCCGGCTACAAGAGCAGTGCTGGCTGGGTTCTGAAAGCCAAAGGCCCAGTGACAGTGCTGCTGGCTCTGCTCCTTCCTCCTTGCACTCCTACTCCTCCTCCTTTTCCCATTGGCAGGAGGGATGCAGGGAGCCCTAGAGGAGGGATGGCGCTGCCAGCATAACTGGAGAGGCTCTTATCAGTGCAGCACAGCATCCAGACATACATATTCATTTCATCCCCAGTCATTTCTATTTTCTCTGGGATTGAGAGAACTAACAGAGGGCTTCCCCCTTGAAAGAAAGACTTAATAATCTTATTCTATTCCATCTTTCAAAATTGCTTCAAAACCTAAGAATCTTTCTAGATATTTCATATACAGAGTGATTTGTTTGGTGCCGTTCCCGAGGCTGACCTGGTAATTAAGATATTTTGAAGGGTAACTGCTATTGAACACATTATTCTGGGGAAGGGCTGTTGGGCTCCTGGTCACTGAATAGGTCCCAGGTCTCTGACTGGCTTATAATGCTTTGGGAGCAACACACTCAGACTGATGGGGCTGTCTGTAGGGAGAAGACTTTAGTGAGGACAAATTTCAGCCACCTTCATAGCACCTTCCATCAAGGGGAACTTACAGGACTTCTGGAGATTTTAATTAAAAAGGCTATATTCATAGAATCATATTACTACCGCTATCTTAATTAAATACAAGTGTAAGCCTCCAAAAGTGATATCAGCTTCATATGAACTTCTGTAAATCTCCTTGCACCCGTGCCATTGACTCTGCCAGTGCTGGTGGGGGGGCTCCCTTAGTTGCCTGCGAACACTTTTCCTCCTTTAAAATGCTCCTGAAGTGCCCATCAGATTCCATGGATCAGAAAACTAAAGAAATTCCAGACAGAAGCACTCAACAGCAGGATTGGAAAGCAACAGAGAAGAGCACCAAGCTTGGATATTTCTCCAAGTGCCTTGGTTGGGTACTTCTCTCAGAGTAGTCTATGTCCTCGCAGCAAGCCAACACACATCTGCAGAAGACCTTTCTCAACAGTCAGAAGGATGCATTGTTTTCTTGGGTGTCCTGTGAGGACAGAAAATAGAAGTGCAAGAGAGCACATTCACAAGTGCCTGGCATGGTGTGCAACTTGTCTTTCAAAGACTTGGCTCTGTGCTGAAGGAGAGATTTATTATGGCCAGTGCCACTATAACCATGCTTGCCTGCGCCAAGCTATGGGCAGGGCTTAGTGTCAACCATCACATTGCAGCCCCATGTGGCTCATTCCAGATAGGGGTTTATAGTCAGCTTGACGTGGGGCTCTTCTTTTGATGTTCCCGGGCTGATCATTTGAAAACCAAAGCATGTATTTTGAGGCACATTCACCATAATATAACTGTTGGTTATTTGTTAAGTATCCTGCTACCTACAGTACTACCCTGTTGATCTCAAAAGCAGTTGAGCACAAAATAACGGTGGAGTATTTTTAGAACTTCCTGTACAAATGCCATTCAAATATCTGCATGCTGTCCAACTATTTGTAGTAATGTTGTGGTGAGTTTAATAAAATGGGAGGTTCATGCAGTAATGCACTGACAGCTTCCTCAGACTTTCCTGCCCACAACTTAGGAGCAGCGCACCAGCTTCAGCTTGGCCATACTTTCAGGCTTCTGAGAGTTTCATACAGGAATGTATTTTCTTTCAGACTATTTTAATGAAGCATGACTAAAAAGTCAAGGGAACATGAGCATACACCTGGTTTAAGCACTGGCTGAGTCTGGTGATTAATCAATAGTATGCTTTCAAAAATAGCAACAGCATGACCTGTTTCCCCACTCCTCCTTGATTTGTGTTTCCTCCTGCTCTCACATCTGTCAGGACCCACTTCTTGACACTGGTCAGCAACTTGGAGTTGACTCCTGTTTGCTGCCTGTGTTTGAGAGTATGGTGCAGTGAGATCCTACCTGTGCGCAGAGAGCAAAACACCCCACTTTTTTCATGGAAACCTGCCAAAATTTCCTACAAAACTCTTATCCAGGGGAGGGTCATGCCTCAGTTCAGAGCAGGCAGCTTAGTTTCAAGGCAGCATGTTTCATTTGCACCAGTTGAGTGAGCACAGGCTCCTGTGCCTCTAGCCAGGATGCAGGAAGGGCTCTGCATCAGAGCACTGCAGAGTTTTGCCCTGGCCAGGTATGCAGGAAAGCCAGCTCTTCACTTCTGAGCTTCTTGTAGAAGACAGCTATCTTCACGGAAAGCACTGCCGCTTATTCCTGCTTTATACAAAACATAGGCTAATATCACTTTAAGAAGACCTCTCCATAGCTGTTATAGAGAAAAGACGAACAGGGGATTTCTGAAGGGTTGACATGGTTCTCTCTCCAAAGCAGAGCAAAATTTGATACAAAGGGGAAATTCTTTGGCTGTAAGGAGACTGCACTGATTTTAAACACACTGATTTGCTAATGGGAAGTAGAGTCTGGAGCTGGTTGGTGAGAGGGTTTCTCTGACTTAAGCTGCAAACTGATTTTTGGGGTTTTTTTTGCTTACCAGGAAGAAAATGCAATAGGAAGGATCAGGAAATTCAGATTTGGTTCTATTATGCCCTCTGCTGCTACCGGGCTGAAACAGGGTCCGATGTGATTCAGAGTAACAACATGCAGCATCTGATTTGAAAGCTCTGCTTTGGCTTGGATGCTTGGCGAGATAATGAAAACCCTTTTTGCTTAGGAGACATTTCTGGCTCTCTCGCTCTCTTCCCTCCACCTAAGAAGAGATGATCCTTCATTAGATCAGCATTATGCAGGAGGTATCGCTTTGTCTGCCTTGCTCAGCCTATGAGCAAGTGCTGCTGCCATCCATACTGGCAGAGACTGATTCAGGCCGTGGTGTATTGGTGAGAGGCTATCGAAGAAATCCTCGCCTAATGTATGTGGAGAAGGGCAGGAGAGCAGCTCAGGAGGAGAGGGAAAAGAGCTGCCAAGGCCTGAGCAGGAAGACATCTTCATCTGGAAGGTGTCCTCTGCCCAGACAACGCTTACAAACTTCCAGCCAAAATAAACTGCTTTGGGCTTTGTTTGCCAGAGGAAACTGTTTATTCCATTTGGAAAATCGTGGAGTTTTCATGTGGTTTTAATGCATTTATTGGTGTATAGAGGTGCTCAGGAAGTGGGGAGTTCCACAGGGTACTGTTAACAATACACCACGTTCAGGCTTCCCGAAGGGAGAGCAGGGGAGACCGTAAGGGAAGATCATGAGGGGACATGAGAAGCGGCCATGAGGAGTGAAGGGAGGAGTGGCCATGATGGAAGATTGTGAAGGGAGAGCAGGGGCAGCCATGAGGGAAGACCATGAGGGTAAATCATGAAGGGAGAGGAGGGATGGCACGAGAGAAGATCATGAGAAGAGAGGAGCACGGCCATGAGGTAAGATCATGAGGGGAGAGCAGGTACGGCCTCAAGGAAAGATCATGAGGGGAGAGGAGGGGCGGCCATGAAAGAAAATCATGAGGGGAGGGGAGGGATGGCATGAGGGGAGATCATGAGGGGGGAAGAGGAGCGGCCATGACGGAAGATCATGAGGGAGATCATGAGGGGAGAGAGGGGGTGGCCATGAGGATGAGGGTCGATTGTGAGGGGAGATCATGAGGGAAGACCACAGGCAGCCATGGGGCGTGAGGGGTGACCATGAAGGGAGATCTTGAGGGGATACGAGGGGTGGCCATGAGGGGTCGGGATGGCAGCTGCACGGCACGGGCCACTACGGGATGCAGATGAGGAATGGCTGTGAGTGGACATTGTGAGAGGCAGTCATGAGGGGAGACCTCGATCAGAGATCAGTTTGCCCTTAGTGGCACTGTTTGGTGATGGCCTTGGCAGTGCTGGGGTTATGGTTGGACTTGATGGTCTTAAAGGTCTTTTCCAACTTAGTTGATTCTATGATTTTATGTTTGTGCTCTGCAACACTGCAGAGCAATATATAGTGTTACAAAAGCAAGGGAAAGACTGTCTCCTCTTTTGGCCTCTCATTTCTATGCCTCTTCGGCTTTTCATATCCCAAGGCTCTCTGAACACTTGGTTCTTCATATGCTGTCATTGCCGTCCCTAATACGTGAAGCTGTTTAACTCATTGCTGTCTCTGTCTCAACACCAGCAAGTTTTCTTATGAAACGTTACAGTACAAAGAGAAGACAACTCAGAAATACTGAAATACCTCCCTAAAACCTGCAGGGATTGAGGGAGACAAATGGATAGACACACATGGCATTACAACAAGCCCCAGCCATATGAGCTGTGACATGTGTAAGACAACTGAAGAAGAAATTGGGAAGATGCATTAAAAATACTCTGAAAAATGATGAGATAGTCGAAGTCTCTTGGAAAGGAATAAAAAACCCTAAATATATGGTAGCAAAAGATGGAAGAGGAGCAGTTTGGCCGTTGCTGCTGGTACTGCTGCACTGTGTGAGACTGAGACATGTTTCCCCCCCCCGCCCATATGATGGTTGGGCACCTTCACAAACTGAAGACCAAGGGTGCAGGTCAGGGCAGAGGTTTATGTAATGCAGGAACACACAGCACTGATTTTCAGACCTAAGGGGACTTTGGTACCTGTCATCAGTGTCTACAAGAAACGTTCCCCCTTAACTGGATGATTGCACTTGACGTGATGTGGATGTGATGTGATGTGTGATGTGACGTGACAGCTTCATGTGTGAAATAGCACTAGCTTGGCTGAACCTGTGAAAGGCTGATACAATAGGTGCAGCTTGGAACAGATCTGAGCAGAAAAGGAGAAAAGGTAATTGTGTCATCAGGTAAACTCGGTATTTTACACTTAACAAGCATCGCAGAAGGCTCCTGCCCTTATGTGTTTTCAGTTCATCTCAAGGAAACAACTTTAGGAGGACAGATCAAATATACCAATAGGTGAAGAGCTCTTTTTGTAGCAATGATTTAGCAGTGTAGCAAGCCTCTTGGAGCCCAGGATGTGTTAAGAGGTGCAGTGGAGGGATTTAGCTCGTGGAAATTGTGGGTTTAACCGCAGAGCACTTACAGAGAGATGTGAATGAAGCTGGGAGCAGTCTGGCATTAGGCAGGATACCAGCTGTGCCCTCCCCTACCCCTGCACACACAGACACATACAGAGCTGCTGCCAGCACAGCTGTGTGATTAGATCCTGCTCCCCCTCCTTGCTCCTGCAGGGTCTTTAGGAGGGGACAGCCTGACTGTGCAAAATTAATAGAGAATCAGAGTGCAAACAGGTGGCATTTCTCATAGAAGAATCAGAGAAGAAAGGAAAAGAAGTAACGAGAAGCTATAACGAATTGAACCTCTCCCTCTCTGTAACGCAGCTGGTTAGACACAGACCGGGTGCCAGTGACACTGTTCCTGAAGCCGACATACAGGTCTGGATGGTAGATGCTGTGTTAGTGCCACCAGCTGTGTTGCTTCTACTGGGAGGTGTGAGATGCTGCTGAAATCTGGGAAACCAACAGTACTGGCAAGAGTGGGCAGGAGATGCTCTGGGCGAGCACAGGTGACTTGTAAAAGGGTGCTGGTGACTGTAGGCTTTAATCACCCTTGCTTGTTGGGTGCTGGGTGCGGAGCTGAAGGGGAATGGCCGTGGTGGTGGCGAGCAGTGCCCCAGCACCCCCGAGGCACTGGGCATGTCCCTGCAGCAGGGGATTATCAACTGAGGTCATGAGACTCTTGTTTGATTCCAGGCAACATTTTCTCATGTAAAGCTAAATTCTCCCCACTTTCCCAAGGTGGAAGAAGTTTGTCTCAGCCAGCAGCAGGCATCAGGAGCCATCATGCCTGGGGTCTCCCTGGGGTCAAAAGTCAGTGGAGAGATGCAGGTTCCATGGGGATCTTTATGCACAATCCCCATGCAGATCTGCAGCCCGGACACAGACCAGACTCACAGCACTGTGTTCCCATAGTGGGCACAGGGATCTAGGTCTTCCTCTGCCTCCCACCCATCAGGAAGCAGAATTGGGCCTGCGGGGTTGTTTCTTTTGCATGAGCTGTTTCTAAAGTCTGGTAACCAGAGAGGGACACGATGGTGATGCAGGTTGCTGGAGCCCTGTGCTCAAGGGGATGCCCACAGGAAGCCCTGTGCTGGGAAACGTGCCACACAGTCACTTTCTGTATCACTGTCGAGGCTACACAGGGGCTCGCGGGCTGCAGTGGTGCTAGTGGCTGTCAGCTTTGTGAGCAGCCACCATCATATGTTCATTGTGAACTGAGCTGCAGTGTATTATAAAAACCACTTTCTTCTGATGGGGTTTTTTTCTTGCATCTCTCTGCTTTTTTTCCTCAAAGTGCATATATTCAGACTTCATATTCCTAGAAATTACAATGGGAGGATAGTTGCTGTTTTATGAATGGACAGTGCTGTTGAATTAGTTTTAAAAAGTCACCATGAGGTTCATAGCATTTTAAGAATTCTGCTGTTACATCAGGTGTCTAAAATGCACAGGACTTGCTCTGTGCTCCATTTTCCACAGCCTGTGAGAGAGCCAAGACAGTCTGAGATGCCTATAGAAAGATTGTGCAGTCCTTTTGCAAGTTTACGGGTGAAAATGAGCTGATTACCTCTGAGAGCCTGGGAACAGCCTCAGCCCTGGCTAAGGCTCATGCTAATGGATAGCTCACCCTCATTTGCAAGCTGAAATAGCCAATATTAGCAGCGTTTCAGAATACAGCAGATGCCTCATAATCTGCATGAGAAAATTAAATATCTTCCAGAGGCTGATGTTCACCACCCAGCTCTGTCCGAATTTGCATCTTCCTGAGAGACAGAACGTGGGCTCCTGAAGGGGATGGGTATGAGGCTGCAGCTCTGTGATGCCCTTGGGTTCGCACACTCTTCGTTTTATTTTCAGTGGCTGCTACATCCCCAAGAGCAGTGATTCTGGATGCTTATCGTCTCTGCCTTAATCACCCTGTGACATTAGAGGCATTATTAATATCCATGCACCCAGATGGCTCCTAGCTGCCATCTCCGGCTCCCTGTCAAAGCCACTTGCTCAGACCAACCGGCTGCACTGGTATTATCTCAGAGACATGAGAGAACCCGGGAGACACAGCAAATGCTTTCCAGCAGCAAAAGTCCAGGCTGCTGAAGGCCATGCGAGCACTGCTCTTACTGGCAATAATCTTTGGATGGGGCTTTAAGTATGATAATTAGTGCAAAACAGGATGTTTTGTTTTGTTTTTTTTTAATTCCAGCACCACATTTTGCATGTGAATCAGATTCTCTCTGATCTGATTAATGTTTCATTTATTTAGCTGAAAGAAAAAAGTGAGGGAGAGGGTGTGTGAGGGTGGGTAGCACAGCACAAAAGCCAGGCTGCAGGACACTACTCTACATCCTTGCCTTGAGCCTAGCAGGCAGCCTGTCTCCCAGAAGAGATGCCCATCTGATGGACCAAGTGCCTCTCTATTTCAGGCAATACAGTGAGTCTCACAGCAGGGCAAATCTGAGCAGATGGAGAATCTTAGATCATCTGAATTTCAGGAGAAATGTAACGTTAGCTGTTCCTTATAACATGCAAACTTCATTTTTTAATCTTCTAGATAGCACTTGTGAACAAAAGGTGCTTTGGCAGCACTCTGGATTCAAATGAAAACCTCTTCATTCTCGTACTTAGCTTTGTGAAACAGTTGGCCTTAAACTCTCTTTAGATGCACAGTTCGTAAGCTGTTTGGTCAGTAGGTGTATATGTTTTGCCAGAGCAAGCCTTGTTGTGATTTTCAAATCACCTGTAAAACTGTGAAGCAGAACTCTGCACTCCAAAGATGTGACCCACCTCTGTGTCAGGTCGTTTTACTAGGTGCTTCTTTGTCTGAATCATCAAGTCTGCTAGCTCTCAGAAGTATCTTTACATGTTACTTTATGGATTACAGGACTTCTTGGTTAAAGTATGTTGTCTAGTATTGCAAGTTCTACTGCTCACACAGCTATTAATGCTGCAGTTAACATCTCAACCACCTGAATGTTGCTCTAGCGGTTTCCTGTCTGTTTTTGCTGTGCTTCAGAAGCAGCAGTGGCTGCACTGCTGCAAGCCTGCAGATAACTGGATGCTTTCCTAGTTGATAGTTGACATCTCTCCTCCCTGTCTTTTTGCTTTGGATTTTTGCTGTTTGCTGGTTTTATCTGTACAGTTAATTATCTTATGAGCTCTTATGATAATTGAGGTCCCTGTTCTAACGGTATTGGCAATGTTGAAGATAAGGACACAAGGGCATGTGATGCTCTGTGGATAAAGCCCATCTTCCTGCTATCTCCACCACTGCTGTCCTCACCTCTGCTGCCAGCACTGGCCAGAGTTCAACAGGAGCTGGTACATGCAGGTGGATTTGCTGACCTACCCAAAGTAGAATTGGTTGCACCACATCATCTAAACACACTTCACGTCATCTTTTTTGGATAGGAAATATGAAAGACCTTCAGGATAGGGAGCTTTAAGAAAAAGCCACCATTACAGAAGATGTTAACATGGCTGAAAATCATAAGATGCCTCAAAAACTGCAGTTTTTTTGAAGTGATCTTTAGTTTTAAAATATATTTGAGGAGGAGGGACCATCTATTTTGGAAAGGGCCATGATTTCCATCCCCAGAAACATGTACATCAGAATAAACATCAAGAAAGCATGGGAAAATATGCAATGCACCAGAACCCCCCATATTTTTTAAAATCTTTCCATTTAGACACTACTCTTCGGTGAATGAAGTGCCTTCAGATTTTCATTTCTACAACCTATGCACAAAATACATTGTGAAAAAAAAAAAGGAGACATTGGAGACTTTAGGTTAAAGATCTTTTTTCTTTTTTTTTTTCCCCACAGATCAAATTACTCTGACCTAGACTTTCATATTCAATATAGCAAGTCCATTGTGAGGAGGCTCCTGCCACATTAAGGACCACCAGATGCTTAGAGAAGAAGCCAGGAAGCTCCTCAGTGCTGCCAGTAGGATGAGGTGTGTAGGCAGCAACGTGCAGCCCTGCCTGCAGTGCAGCTCACGCCTCCCTCCTCTCCCATCCAAGCACACATCTAAGCAAGGACCTTGCAGATATCTCAGTAGTGCTGAGGAGTATGCAAAATAACCCCCAGGCTTGTTCAGCCCCTTGCACAGACAATACAATTACAAGCACTCATCTCTGAAACTTTATGAAGAAGTTTCATAACATCTGTCTGCAGCATCCAATCATTAGACATAATTAACGGGCGTGCTGTGGATAGATCAAAGCTGTAGCAATTTATTTCTTCTCTTGCAAACAGCAACACTCTCCAGAGCTCCCTTGAGTCCTTCCATCTTTATTAATTTGGCAGAGGCTTGGCTGCTGAGATTTGATAAATCAAGGGCCAAGTTGTGGGCCGAGGTGCAAGCTTGTATCTCCAAACATTCAATCAATACAATGAAAGGAGGGCTGATAATTATAGAAACCTTGTACATTAACTGGCAGAACATTAATGGCAAAGACATGCTTATATTCCTTCTGGCTGAGAAGGTAAATTGCATTTTCAAGTTACAACAAACTTATATTTGTTATTATCTGTTATTATATTATTTATCTTCTTTAAAGTATCGTTTAGAAGCCTCAGCTGTGGTCAGAGTCTGGCTGTGCTGTGAAAAGGTTATATTTTAAGTCCCTGACATTCAAGATAATATCTCCTGCTGCCTTGGTTCTGCCAGCTTTAGCAGAACTTAAGCTAATTGGGAAAACATGCATCTGAGTGTATGGAGGAGTGTGAAATGCAAATATGAAACACTCCAGGTTATATATTAGGCAGCATTCTGCCTAATATCAGTCTCAAGTACTTGAAAAAGGCCTCCCTACAGGGTCCCAAAGGTGTACTCTGCAGCAGGGTCCTCTTTACGCCACAAGAGAGGAGCAGGGGCATGGTCGGGTGCATCCATAGAATCATGGAATGGTTTGGATTGTTCAGTTCCAACACCCACCACGGGCAGGGACACCTTTCCCTAGAGCAGGTTGCTCCAAGCAGCATCCAACCTGGCCTTGAACACTGCCAGGGATGGGGCAGCCAGAGCTTATCTGGGCACCTTGTGCTACAGCCTCACAGTAAAGAATTTCTTCCTAATGTCTAAACTAAATCTAGATTGATCTAAATTCTGCTGGGTCCCATGGTCTCCTTTGATCACCAATGCGCACATGGCAAAGGATGTTTGAAGACTGCAGAGAAATAAGGTCAACCTGCACATTGCATATGCACCTTGCCATCCTGAAGCAGACAGGTGGGAATGAAGCACCCTCCACACCCTGAGTGTGAGCAAGGGGCTGCACACCCCTGTTTGCCTATGCACCAGCCCCAGAAGAACAGGTCACCCTCTCCCTGCCTCTGCCAGGTTCTCCTCCTCTCTGTGTTTCAGCAGCTGCCTGCCTGCAAACGCCATTCTGCACGCTGGACCAGAGGTCTGCAACCAATTACTCCTCATCAGCATGTGCCACCCCAATTAACCAATGTGATTACGAAGTGCAGATGTGCTGGTGTTACACCTTGTCACTATGGCAGCATTTTCTCTTCTCACTTGGTGTTATGAGCTAATAATTAAAGATTTATATTTTTAGCAGCTTCAAGTAATTTAGGGCCAATTTGTTGTGGCGTTCCCTAATGTTTCCTTCATCCTCATGGTACCTAACCCAGGCTGCTGCCACACCAATCAGTAGTGATTTTGTTCTTAATTACTGCATCTTAAAATGACAATTAGGTTAAAAATTAGATTGTATAAAACCAAACTTATGTTGTACATACTTTTCAAGCTATTAGGAATAGGTGAATTAGAAACTGTCCTCCACATTTCTGGTTTTACAACGCTTTTGTAAGTTCTTTTCATAGAACCAGAAAGCAGCCCAGGTTGGAGGGCACCTCAAAAGATCATCTGATCCAACTTTTATTCTTTAATGTCAATCATGAAATGAAGAGCTACCAACCTGTCATGATACTTTGGTTTGCAGACTGTACGAGGATATAGGAAGAAAAATGGCATAATCCATTATTTACAGAAATATATAATCTGAAGTCCTACTTTAGTGAGCAGTTGTTAATAAGAATTAATTCCTGAGAAGAGGAATTAATGGGAGCTTCATGGCTCTCATATAAGATTCAGTTGGGAGACAGAGTACTGAAATGAACAAAAATCAGAATGGGTACCAAAAAGCTGCAGAAAGCTGCTTCAACTGAGCTTTGAAAATAAGGGGATTATTGCACTGCCAGCAAAGAAATCAGTGGGCTCAGGTGCATTATAATATTTTAACCAAAATTATTGACAGCTAGGCACAGTCATGGACAAGTATTAGAAGGCCAAAGTGAACCAGGCAAGGAAGCACTCTAAACTCCAAAAATCAACTTATTTTCCCAATTGCAGAAAAGATACACCTACAGTCATGTCTTAGCTGAGATGTCAAGCTCTTATGACCTTGCATCTGAGCCCTCCTGCCCATATTTTAATGCACGCACCTAACCAGGTAGGTCCAGTGCTGCTGGGCCAATGCACCTATCCTGCTTCCCAGCCTCTCACTGCTGACTTGGACAAGGATTTTTTGATCTAGGCACTCACGTCTGCTGTTATTTAGATTAACTTAACGAGTTGTTGGCATCTGTGCGTTTCACTTCAGGTGTTTGTCAAGGAAAAAGTCATTGATTATGGACAAACCCCTGCTGTGCATTACTTTCTCTAAGTTTTCCAGGTGCAGCCAGGACTGAATGTCCATTCTGGGGCTTTTCGGGACAAAAATGTTGCAGTAATAACCATTTCTGAGAAAAAAAGCAAGCAGCTCTTGTGGCACGAGGTGCCTGTTGTCATCAGTCACTTAGTGCTAGTCTGCACTCTGTCTTCTTGTCAGATATGAGTCCCCTCTCACCTCAGGTTGCATTCCAGTCAAGGGGGTTTATTATCTCCTGCAGTCTGATTAAAACAGATGACAGAGCACTGCACAGGACCTTGTGGTCCTTAACCTGAACTTAATTATGGATTGCCCCAGAGAGCAGCTCAGCCTCCCTCCTGGCAAACATTTGCAATCAAACACTGCAACCACTCTCCAGTCAGGTCTGCACATTGCAGCCACATCTTTGTGCTACATCAACAGCTCATCCAGCACCAGCCTTCCCTCTCCAGATGCCCTGCTCTAGTCCTGTTTAGCTACAGGCTAAGCCCAGGTTGCCTGTGAGGTGGCATGTAACTTCAAGTGTGGAGAATTAGGGGAAAAGGTCCCTTCTTCTGAAAGTGTATCCTTTTGAAAACCTGTGATGAATGAAAATGCTTGTACTTTTCCCAGTTTTAATTCATACCATCAGCATCTGGCTCATTTTATGGAAGGGCAATGGCTTGTTGCACCATGAGGTTTAGTGAAAGCCTGTATTTATTATCACTGCATCTGTAATGTTCCTCATCCACTCTCTTTGCTTACAGCACCAGCAGTCATTCCAGGTTGAGATGCTTGCTTGGAACAAAATGGGGTCTTTGGGTGTACAAACCCTTTGGGACCCTGTGACAGCCAGAGGGTCCACAGCTTGTGGGGTGAGGACACAGGGTTCATCAGCAAAGCTAATCATGGTTTGTTGACATACAAAATAAATTGTGTATTAGCTCATACTGTGCAATCTTGTGTAAAATCCAGTATAAGCGTGTAGAATAAGCATAGCTGCAACTACAATGTGAACATAGCTAGTAAAGTGTTTGAGAGTGGTTTTGGTTTGGTCGAGGTTTTTCCCTATGTGCACATTTCTAACTTATTTTGTCATTAAGGGTGTTTAAGTCTGGTTTTGACATGCCTCATGTCTGTGATGATGCGGGGCTCATATCAAGGGGACTGCTCCTTGCTGCTGCAATCCCACGACTGCTGACCAAGTCTCCCCCACTCGAGAGTCTCCTCCACAAGTAGACAAAAAGAGAACATCCTGTGTGGATTAAGTGTTACTAGTGCATTTAATACACTGGATTTTAGACAAAAGCAAGCTGACTTAACCTTCATCCCCATTTGTCTGGAATCTAGTTCATTGATGTGAAAAAGTAATGATACATAGATCAGGCTGTATGACTCTGAGGCCAGGAGCTGCTGCTTGCAAACCCATGGGGTCACTAGTCTTGGGACACCTACATTCCTCATTCCAGGAACCAGCAATGGCAATCTTTAGGAAGCATCTGAGTGGTTGCCTAAACTGTCTTGCACAGGGAAGGGAGAAAATCCAGGCTCCATCTGGCTCTGGTGGCACTGGAATGTCCCTCAGTGACAGCACCATGACTAAGGACTCAATCCTACATACAACTTTTAAAATGCAACTAAAACTCTTGACAAAGAAACCACACAGTACATCAGCTTGGGCTTCATAGCTTTCCTCTGCTCCCCAGAAGGGCATATAGCCAAAAAGGCAATGAAATCCATCATAGCTTTTGGGACATGCTCAGATATGCTGTGTTTTGGAGAGGTAGTTGCAACTGGGAGGGGAGATAGGTTGGGGCACTCTGATGGGTGCAGGACTGTATTTACCATGCAGGCTGGTTCTGGCACAGTCACTGGCTTCAGCAAGGTTGTGGTAGCTGCTGCATGGTGCCCACTAAAGGACACTGCCTAATTCTTGATTTACTTTCATTTGAGTCTGTTAGTCCTTTGTCCTCATCCAACATTGTTTTAAATACTATGTTTTGCAGAGGCTTTTTATGAAACTCCTTCAGTAACCTACTTTGAGTTTAAAATAACTTCACTAGTTACACAGTAATGATAGTTAGCCTTCCTACATATGATTTATCTTAAAGACGCTGCTTCAACTTCAGATAATCTTCACAGTGGTTGTGAAAGGCAGGCACTCACTGCAGTATTTTGAGACAATTCTGTAAAAATGGAGATGGTGCAACAAAAATTACTTGATTTTTAGGCCTGTTTTCCACCTGATTTTCTTCAAAGTCAAATACAAAATTCTGTTGGAAAATGAAGTCACAAAAGGATAAGGAGGGAAAGGCTGTCCAACATTTACCCAGGAGAAACTTTCATGTATGAACAGCTACAGTAAGCATAAAGTATCTGCCCAGTCTTTACTGGCATCATTCTCTGCGTTTCAATCCATCAGAGGATCTTTTGGGTAATTTGACATAGTGAAGCAGGCAAGAATGAGCTGAAAGCCCAGGAGAGCATTTCCAAGTTCCAGCTGGCTCCAGAATATTTGAGAATGTGGCTAAGTCAAGTCCTGAACAGTTTTTTTTGACTGTTATCCTTTGGCTTCTTGTTCTTTCCAAAGTCTCTTGCTAAGTCCTAGACTAAACCACATGCATTGTTTATGGAACATACTCGGATCCATTGCATATAAACCTTCCCTGGCCAACTCTGATCTGAACATCAGGTCTTGTCAGCATCCCTGTTCTTTTGGAAAGAAATTAGAAAACATCCAGAGGAAAGCGTATTTTGCTGCTGTGCTGCCACTGCAGTTAGGTCTGAGTAACTCCCTCAGCAGCCAAAAAACCCTTTGCTGTTCAGTTTTTGGACAATGGTAAAGCATTTGAAATAGTGCCATAAGGTTTAGCCTAGAGATGGGATTGAACATCAAGCAGAGTGGGGTTCTATATGTAATTAATGACTGAAATGAATAGACATGGTATAGGCACAATTTAAACAGCCGTAGGAGCTAAGCCTCACCCCACCCAGGAGTACTTGAATGGGAAAGAAGTGAGAAGAAGAGCTTGGTGTGTTGGTTGATCGGGCTCTCCAGTTTGAAGTAGCAAGTCACCTATTAACCCCAAAAGGGTTTTTTATGCCTTTACTGCAAGGAAAGAAATCTTAGGTTTGTGTATTTTCTGTATATCCTGCCTCAGGGCATGGGCTGATCTTAGGAAAGATTTAAATCTGGAGCAGCTCATCTTTCCAACTTGAAGCTAAGGTACTGACATACTCCCACAGCAGTGAGCCGGCTTTCCTCTGTGCCTGTATTTCATTTGAATTCCCTGGAGGTGAAACGTAGATAAGAAATAATATGCTTCGTGATTCATTGCTGCTTGAGTGTGGAGGAGAAAATATCAATGCAAAGGGCCCTGCACAGCACCATGTAGCTTCTCTCTGCACTACCAAGTATATGGTGCTTCTGGAAGCATCTACTTGAACTAGTTGCAATGGGAAGGCTAGACTGATCTTTTTCCATTTGCTCAGCAGAGACTCCATAATGACTCCTTACTAACAAAAACGCCTTATTGCATCTTTAAATGTTTCACAGGGAGGCTGGCACAACACCAGGGCAGCCAGAACTTGCTGTAAATACAGAACCCTTTGGGGTTTTTCTGCCTTTTACTTGATCAATTCATATCAGTTTCAATTCTTCTAATCTCCTGGTTCTTTGCCACCAGCCACTGTGGAAGTGGACCTCAATATGACCCACCCCACGCTTATGCGGAGGGAAATCAACGGACAGTGATTCCCATCTTGGAGAGCCAGGAAATTGTTCTCATGAAGTTTCCCAAGATTTCATCCAGATTAAAACACTTTTGGCTTGTTAAACCAAATCAGAAGTCAGCAGTTAATTAATTTTCACTAAAAAGAAAACCGTTTGGGAAGATCTTTGCATGGAGAAGGCTGAGGTGAAAAATTCAATGGACTTGAGGAACGAAAGTTGTTTTCAAATAAAAGCCAAGGTTTTGTTTTGTTCAAACACAATATTGCAGCACCCACGAAACATCTTTTCATTATTCTTGTGGGAAAAGTTTTTTGCTGCAGGTCTCGGTTTTGATTAATCAGTTGAAAAAATTCCCAAGATGATTCAGCTGGTCTTTGTCTCATTAAGTGTAACAGGAGATTGAATAAGTGGACAAATCAGGAGGGGACATATGTGAGGGCGCCTTGCCCGGGCTTCTGGGAACTTGGCCCACGAATGCTTCCAAAACTGACTGTTTCGCTCTATGGCATTTGTCATGAATTGAAAGATCATCTCAAAAGACAGGAAGCTGATGCTTTGCAATTCAGCTGCTTGAAGACATCCATCACTTCAAGATTCCTGCTTCTGTCCATGGAGGCTGGGATGTATCCCAACCCTTGGCATAGCAGAGACCCCCCCAAGACTGCTCAGAGGGAGGAGGCAGGCTGTTCAAGCCATACGTGACCACCCTGATAATCTATGGCCTGGTTTCTTCAGGCAGGTCCTGTGCTACACCTTCAGAAAGGCTTGCACTGGATGCGTCACTGTGCTTAAAAACAGAATATGGCACCATGACTCATTCTCTATAAACCTGTTAGTCCTAAACACAAAGAAATGCTTAGAAGTGTTTGCTGGAAAGTTTATTTCTCTACTTACGGTGCTGAAGCAAATGTCATGGCACTGCATTTCTCTTCCACTGTTCCACACGTTCAGTTTTTCCTCACTTTGCTCTGCCAGTAATTTAAAATGGAAAATACCTGCAGGAGACCCGGTATTTTCAGTTGTGCCACGGAGCATTGAGTGAAATGGAAGGCTGACCTCTGAGAGTTTCAGTACTATCAATAAATTGTCCCTATTTGAAAGCCCTATTAGCACTGCATTCTCATCCCTGAAGTGTTGTTTGAGTGGTTTCTACATGATGAAAATTACAGCACCGCACTGGTCTTAAGGAAAACACCTGGCACCTGCATGGAACTGCTTTTATTGCAGCCAAATATCTCAAAGTGTATTTACAAAGATGGGTTAACACTGAGATTTTCCTTGACAGTGAAATCATAAGGGAATAAAGGCAAGATGTGTGAAGCCAGGCTCCCCTCTCCACTTGGCAAAAAGAGCCAGGGTACAGCCATGCACCTTGAGGCAGTCACTCACAGAACAGCTTACATCAAATTGAGTCAGGCACTGTCTGTCTGTGTGGCACTGGGAAACCTCTGGGAAATGAATCCAAGGGGTCTTTATAGGACAGTCTTGCTTTCAGGACACAAAACCTGCTCATGCTCGCAAGAAGGGAACCATATCCTTGCTGTGTGGAGAGGCTGGGGCCTTTTTGTTCCCAAAAGCAGGTTTTTAACAGAATAAAAAGGCAAAGCAGAGTTGCCATCCTCTCAGAGCATGACATGGGCCTGTTGGGAAGGAGTGCACTCTCTGGTGCTCAGCTGAAATTGAGTGTGCCTGAATTCCGTGTCAAAGCACCCCTCCCCTTGGGCAGTGAAAGACAAGTGTCTGATGCCCTGATCTCCAGGTCCAGCAAGAAGGAGAGGGAAGGAGATGCACATCACCTCTGCACCCTCCTGCTGGCAGCATCACCCAGGGACCTGGCGTCCAAGGACACCAAAAGCTGCAGAACAGACATCAGCTTGCTCGAGGCAGAAATCCCAGAGAGCCTCCATGGGAGAGAGATCGCTTTGAGACAGGCACAGAGGAAACAGCATTAATTTAGATAGAAAATGACATTAAACAGAAAATTTGGAATAAGGGAGATTGTTGGCTGTCTCACCAGGAAATTACTGTCCCTTAATGTAGTTAAGCAGCCAGGCCCCAGGGCAGCTGGGCAGATTGCCTTCAACGCCCAGAGCACAAGGAGGATTGTAAAGGAGGGTGCTCAGGATGACTCCAAGCACCGGAAAGGCAGCATAAGCAAGCAGAGCTGAACTATTGAATGCTTAGAAGTGGCAGACACCTCCAGAGCGTCAGATCAGCCTCCTTCCATTAATTTGCAGGAGACTGGTGGGAGAGGGCTGATATTCCAGCATCAACAGGTAACAGGCCCTGCACAGCCTCCAGAGGCCTTGATGCATGTGGTCCTCTCTGTCCTAGGCAGAGTTGGCATCTCCCCAAAACCCTCGTCAAGCCTGGATGCAGTCAGGGTTGTGTCTAAGCCTCGAGGACAAGCTTCAGACACATCTAAACTCAGGATGACTTCCCTTCTCACCAGTGCCTATCCTCACCTTCTTTGCAATCAGCTCACCTCCCAGCTGCTTGCTCAGACTGACACTTTAGGAGCTTTTGGCCAGTGATCAGTGTGTGCAGTCTCTCCTGTGTCATCTCTTCAGGGAAGGAGCTGCAGAATGTGTTGTTTTCAACACAAGGAGCTGGCACAAGGCAGCACTTTGCGCTAGTACTTTGCCAGGTTCATCCTCCTTCATTTCCCCATGGGCAGCAAGCATCATGTAACCCAAACCTTGTACTGACCTTCTCCCTTCAACCCTTCAGCTCTCCAGCAGTTTTAGCTTTGAAATCATATAACAGAGTAGGGCTGCTGAAACAAAAGGGCTTTTCTCACTCTTTCCTTGGAAGGCTGAAAATGTTGAAGACAAGATAGTGGAGAGAGGGAATGAAAAGGCCCCTGAGTAGAAATAACCATAAAGAGAAGTAAATGGGTATAAAAAAAGAGCAAGCTTTGTTCATCCAAACTTGCAGCGCAGCCCAAGCCAGGAAAATCTCCAAGGGCAGAGTGGATTAGTGATAACCCCCAGGAACACGGAAAGAAGTGTATAATTGAAAACAGTGTCATCTTTGTCACAGTTAGAGAACAGAGCAAAGTTAACTCAGCTGGTAAAAATGTCAGCTAAAATATCTCCTGCTTTTCATCTGTAGGTCAATGTTTAATGCATATTTCTTATTAGAAACAGCAGGTAAGTTAGAAAAGGTCTTCTGGCAGGTTCCAAGCTTTCTGTAATGCTTGAACATATTTTACCAGTTTAGAGCTATGTTCATATTTATGCTAATAGTCCCTCTTAAATACCAATTTAAACACCAGTTCCTGAAGCTGTAATCTTCTGTCAATGAGTGCTGAAGATCTGAGAACTTGCATAGCACATATTGTAGTATGAGAAATAGCAGCAACCTAATAATACTAACTGCTTAGGAAACAGAGGAAATGAGCAGAGAGCATTAAATACTTAATATAGACCCCTTTGGAAGTGTTAAAGAGTGAATGCCTTAAAACTGTGGGTAAGGAGGTGAGGGTTTGGCACCTTCTTTTAAACAAGGTAAAGCATGAGATGTTAAATTATGCATTTCAAGATCCAAAGAAGTCAGTGAAAACATCTTCAAAAGAAAAATTCAAGTGTCAAGATTCCCTGTTTGCTGCTTTCTGCCTGTACACAGGCAAAATACATAAATACATCTTCATCCCAGCTTTAAGTTTGGTGGAAATTTGGATTTAGCATACCTTTTGCTGAGTTCTTGTTGGAAGGCAATTAGTGAAAGAGCTTGAGCAGAGGCCATCAATATTGCTCTGCTTGATTAAAAAACCCATCTGGAGCTGGCAGTGAGCTAGCTAGCCTGTTATTGGCAGGGGTTATTTAGGGCACCACTTTTCCTCTGCAAAACTCTTGTGTTTCCTCCATTATCACAGGGTGAGGTCCCTGTTGGCAGAAACTTGGGAGATGGTTTGAAAAGTGAATATGAAATTGTGTGAGACTGTAGCACTTGTCAAAGAGATCAGCACTAGAGGCTGCTGGCTCCCTGGATTTGGATACACCAGATCCAGCTTCAGCCTGCACTGGGGTTTAGCTCATAGTTTACTCCTTTGTCTGCTTATCATGATAATCGACAGTGAAGTGCCTGTGTCTCCTGTTTTGTAACCCCAAGTAGTTTCAGGACATAAACAGGACAAGACCTGTAGGGAGAGGTAACATCTTGGTTTACATCATCTCAAACAGACAGCACAAACCCTTTTTCAGCTCTGAAATCTTACCAGTGTAGGGCTGTGTGGGCTGAGCACGGCAAAGAGAACAATGAAATGTAGAAAAAAACCCCTTTATTCCCATATTCTTTCTTTACTGGGTCCAGCTTTCCTGTGGAGCTAAATCTGCAGCCCAGAAGACATGGATCTTCTAAAAGCAGCTTTCATGTACCATCTGGACCAGCTGCTCCAGTAAAGGTATAGCCTCTCTTTACTGGCTTGCTCCTGATCACGGTGTTATGTGTAGGGAGAAATCAGTCTAAAGTCTCTTGCCCCATTCCTCTCAATAGTAATTTCATACCTGGTGAAAGGGGAGTTGAGTGATGTAGGAGGCACACGGGATGTGCCTTGCTTGGCTAGAGAACAGATGTGCAGGCTGGCCAGGAGTTTTTCCCAGCATTATGCACTGGGCCAAGAGCAAAGATGGGAATTGAATGCATTTTCCCAGAATCTGCTGTTGGGATTTACACACATCATCCTCACTAGTAATTTGGCAGGCTGCAGGTTCATTCCCCCTGGTCCCTCTTGTTCCTGTTGTAGCTGTGGGAGAAAGGCCACAGTGAAACTTCCCTGGCTGCGATTCATAGCACCAGTTTATTGGCATGACACAAGACTGGGGGATCACTTGAGCTCCATGTTTCTCAGCCAAGGCAGGTAGTGGAGGATAGTGTTGGTCAAAAGGACAGATGAAGGCAAAAGGTCTGTTTCCCCTGGCAGAGGGCTATTAGTGTAGGTCTGTGGCTAAGAAGGAGGAGAGAAAGGGGAAACTAAGGTGAAGAAAAGAAGTTAGACACTCTGGATACAGTCTCATTGGAACTGATGTTAGATGTTACCCATTTTCATTCAAATCGATGGATTCCAAAGAAAGCTACTCCCAGAGTGGAGCCGTTCAAAGCTGAAACACATGAACTTGGGTGAATCACTGAGTCATTAACAAAGGAAACCAGCTTGATTGCTTATTTTTAAACCTGCCTTCCTCAGACTCCTCTGGAAGTGGAATTTCACAGCTCCTGCAGCCCAAGCCTTTGCTCACTGTTGCAGCCACCTGCATAGCACAGCTGTGTAGAAACACCTCAACCACCTTCCTGTGCTCCGACGATGAGGCAGGGCTGCATCACCATTCACAGCAATATTTGGGCTATTTTTCACCAGTGCTAAGGCACCTTCCAGCTCGAAGCTGGTACAATTCCTTTCAAGTGAAGACAAAGAACTATGGAAAAACTCTCCTTCAATCACTGCTGGGACAAAACCCATGGATTTGTTCAAAGAGTTGGGCACAGATTTAGCTCTGGCATAACAGGGCATGGCTACTGTTCAAGTCACTCAGTTTGGATGCAGGATGCTGTCTGTCCTACAGACTTCAGGTTCAACTCTGCTTCTTTGGCCATTGGGATGGGACCGCAAGTTGTGTCTCCTGGGTGTTACTAGTTGCCATGGTGCTTCCCTGTGTTATTACCTGTATATTGATGTGTTTTTACTGGGTTGAATTTGAATACCTGATACTTTACTATAGAGTTTAGACTGTCTTGTAACTGTGTCTAAGACTGCAGGAACTGTCATAGTATCTTCAAATTAAAAAGAGACTCTTCTTCCCAGAGCATCTCTAACTGACCATGAGCCAGTTCCTGCTCACTTTCAATATCTCTTGGCCATTTTAAGCTCAAATATCTTTATAGAGGCTTGGGATTTCAGGGAATTCTCATGTGGAGCAAAGTGACAGTCCTGGCACAAATGCTGGTCTCTATGCCCAGTGCCAGGAGGGTTTCTCTCTCCAGCTGTCGCTTGTTTGTGAAGCTGATGGACACGGTGTTCTGCTGTTAGAAGAACACTCTTTTTAAACACAGGATTTTTGGCTTTTTCTTCTATCTGTCTGTAGCATATGGAGCCATAAAGGGTCAAGCTGCAGCTTGGAGCTTATGCCCAGAGGAAGAGTATCACTGTCATCCTTCTGTTATCACCCTTCTCCTTTGTGTTTGTTTTCACTAAATGCTGAGAAAGAGAAGAGAATTCCAGTGCCACAGAACAACTGCCTTTACAAAGCACCTTAGTCTAGTAAAGAAGCAGGAGAAGCGGATGTAGAGCCTGATATGCAGTGACTACACCTCTGTGTTCCTGCATTTCTGTGCTAGTTTGGAACAGACCTTTGGCTGCTCAGGGAGAGGACTTCAATGTTTCCACCCTGTGAACCCCACAGAGGTGGGATGTCTCTGCCAGACACACTGGTGTGGAAATCAAAGTCTGCTCCCATGAGACTGTCTCTCAAGGAAGGGAGTGGAGCACATGCACTGCAAGGGCTGTTTAATAATAGATCTGAGATGACAGCGCAGGATGTCATGTGGAGGGATCTTCTGCACTGAAAAATGATGGAAAGAGAACTGGCTAAGTCTTTTCCCCACCATCTGTTATTAAAGCATCTCAGATTTTGCCAAGATCCTTCAGTTTTCTACAGAAGCCTCCCCACAATGCTGCTTTTCTTTCCTTGAGGGTGCTGAGGATCCTGCAGGGCTTGAAATCTGTCTGGACCCTTCCTCCTTTGCTCAAGATCATTCAAAATGTACTATAATAGGAGCTTTGTACCAAGCCAGGCTGTTGGTCCTGGTGTCCAAGACACTGAAACACAGCATGTCCTGTGTCACAAGTGAGGGCACTCAGATGTTGAGGGGATGCAAGATATGATTTAAAAGCCCAGATCTGAGTTAACATTTTAGCTGGAAAAATTATCTTTAGTCAATTTTAATAGGCATAAAAGGATCCCTAGGCCATTGAGTCCTGTACAAGCCATATTGGTTTCTGAACTCACTTAGGTGTCAAATAATTTCCCTGAGTCAGATGTCACCTTTCCTAGTAACTTTTTCTTCTCAGGAAAAAATACATCTAGATAATGCTGTAATACGGGAATGTTGAGCAGCAGAATATGCAAAATAGGGGGAATTACTGAAACCCACCCGGACTGGTTGCCAGGATAGTATTACAGAGCTGGCAATGGAAACAGCTTTGTTGAGTATAGTGACTCAAAATTAACTGAAAGGCATTGGTCACATAGGATTTTAATTAGCCTAATGGCCATGCCTAAAACTTGGTCAGATTTATCAATAGGAAATCCCTTTAGTTACTTTTATTTTACGAAGCACTAATGCTAGAAGACCATTCCAAAACACAGAAGACATTACTCATACAGTATATGTCATTTAAATACTGAAATTGCTCCAGGTCTTCTACAGAGTAAAATTAGCAAGGTTATTTCAGAAGTATTATTTGACCAAGTTGTTTCTATTAAGATATATTTTTAAGATCAACAAGCAGCTTAAGCCATACTGCACTTGTGTGCACTTGTGTTTGAAAACCCCTGGGATCATTCCTAGAGCTGTTTGAAGATAGAAAGGACCTGCCTTCTCCTTTTAGGGGTCACTGACTTTGTCTATTTTTCTTATTTGCTTCTTTTATATGGCCCAGTTCCTTCCTCTACCTCTACTGATGTTTATTATTTTCAAACCTATGGGGTATCTATCCATACTACCCTTTCTGGTAACAAAATTTCTTCCTTGACACAATAAGGTTTTTCTCTGCCTGTCTTTGCTTGTGTTGTATGTTAGTTGCATAGTCAGGGAGCTGTGATAAAGAGTACCATACATTAATAAAGAGCACTGACCAGATTCACTACAGGGCGAAGGCCCCCAGAGACCACTTTAGGAGTGGTGCTGGGTTTTGGTCAGATGCTCTGCATTTAAGACTTCATCTAGGATGTCTTCAGCAGCTGAACCGATGCATGTGGCAGTCACTGGGGTCACTGGTCAGGTTTTCAGCTCTGAAGAAAATCCTGAGGTTTGTTTTCATTCTAAATGGGAAAAAAAACCACGAATTTTCCTGTAAACATGTTTTTGGATTTTATTTGGCTTGGGAGCATGAAAGTGTTTCTTTCCTCTAATACTGGATCATGTAGCTCTGATTCAGCACTAGCTTTTGTTTCAATAACATGAAAACAGCTGTAGTCTAGTACTTATCCTATTAGTACAGCTAATATTCTACTGTATCAAAGTCCAGGTGAAACAGCTTCGAGCTGTTATGAAACACAGTATTTTGACACCAAAAAAAAAGAATGAGTCAAAATGATTCATTTCAGATTTCAAAACTACATCCAAAGACACTCTTCTTTAAAAGAGCACTTCTAAGGCAGAAACCAGCTTCTCTGGAAATGCATTCACTTCTTTATTGGCATAACATCACAACCTTCTTTTGCAAGCACAGCCCAGAGGAAAGGAGCTGTGTTTCCCAAACTCTTTTTCCTCCTACCATGGAGAAAACCAGCCTTGAGCTGAAGAATTCAATATATTGTGGTTTGGTGATTCAGTAGCTGCAGCTCTGGCTCTGTGATGGGGCTGCAGGCCCCAGGGACCCTGCAAACACTGCGTGCCACGGGTGTGCTTTCAGACTACAACACATCATCCCTCACTGTTTCCTCAAGACCGTGTAATGGAGGTGAGAAGCCTTGGAAAATAATAACGAGGTTTAATCTAATTGAAAAGACTTTCTTTACCGTTGGAAAGGTTCAGGTCCCAGCTCAGCCGATGACCTTCAAGATCTGTAGTGGAAAGTGCAAGAGCACTGATTACATAAATTAGCCTCACCGAATGCAGAATAATCACCACAGTTAATACAGTTCACTAGTTAAATTTACTTTCTTGTATTTCACACAGCCCTATTTACACTTTAAGACCCAATTTGTTCCTGTCTATTAGAATACATATTGATTTTTTCAGTCGTAGCGTGATGCAGAGCCTTTTGCAGGAGTATTTACATCCAAGAGCAAGCCCAGCTGCCCTGGAAGTTGCTTTGTATGGCTGGGCCTGAAAGGCTGAGTTTTATGATAGTTAATAAAAGCCAGAACAACATGAAAAATGGCATTTAAAGAGCCACCAGCCAGTCCCTGCACTGATGGTTCATTTTCTAAGCATTTCTGTAAGGGATTCATCAAATAATTCAATATTCTGGAGAAGGATAAGGGGTGATTCGCTGGCTTTGAACCTCTAAAAGTGATGCAGTGATGTGAAAAGGGGTGCATTAAAAGTCAGTGGTTTTCAAACTGTAATTTGAGGGAGTGTATTCTTACACTGTGCTTGTTCACTGTCATTAACATTGCCTTCAAATGGGAGATTTTGGAATTGAAGCATACTAAAAAATTCAAGGTTTTTAATCCCCACATCAGTTCAGAACAGAAGTAATTCTTTGGAAATGCCCAAATATCATCCAAATTCTTAAAGCCAAGACAACATGCTCTCCAATAGACAGCACACGATTTACTTCTATGCTCATTTTGCTCGTAGTTGACTTGGTGACCAAATGTTTGGAAATACCATTGTGATTGTTAAAGAGCAGCATCCAACTATGGTGGATTCTTTTGGTGTAATAAAGATCAGGAAGCAAAAAACACTGAGAGACCATCTGTGCCTATGGAGAGTTTGTTGATCATGAGTGAAACATGGAAGCCATTGCCTTGCTCCTTCTGGCTTTTGCTAGATTTTAGCATTTTGCATGTAGCAAAAGTTATGGTTTTTATAATGAATTCATTGAAATAACTATTTGAATCTCTGCACAAGGTGCATTTCAGAGGGAAAAAAACTATGGCTATGAAACTCCCAGCTGAAAAGAACTGAGGGGAGAATAAAATAGGTGAAAATATGGCATTCTGTCAATTGTAAAAATACAAAGTTTTTGGAAATGTAAAGCATTTTGTCTCAACAATTCCAAACTGCCATTGGCCTCATCATTCGAGAGAACAGCTTTTTTTCTTCTAATACTGACCTGAATTTTTAATGAAAGAAAATCATTACATTGTTGACAGTAAATCAAGGCTTTTCATTCCAAAAGTTTCAGGTGTACTTAAACCATTTTTTCCTTTAATCGTTTCATCTCATGATTATTTTTCTCAATTTGATTCAACCTGAGTTACTTTGCCCTTGGGAAGAATGCATTAGTCTCCCACTTCCACCCCCAGGATTTCAGTGCAGGGACACGACAATTGCACTTGGTCTGTGAGGGAAAAGATAAGATGTGATGCTATTTTAAAACTAGAGATCTGACTGGGAATAACAGAGACCACAGACTACATTACAGCAGGCATTATTAGTCCCTCCATTTTTCTCATATTAGCTACTTCATCCTGTGACTGTTAACAGCTGTGTAATGACATCTCTTTTTAAGTGCTCAGTAAGTCACGTTGTGTAGAAGTCATCATGCACCATGCAAAGGTAGGAATAATAAGTGAATTACAGGTATTGGGGTATATGTAACTGATTGACATTCATGTCTCAGCATATGGCACCAAATTCTTCTTTAGAATATAGTAACAACCTCACTTGACTGTACTAGAAGGGACATTTCCATACTCAAGGGCAGTATTCAGCCACACATTGGAGTTTCTATGGAAATACAGGGTTTTATTTGTTTAATATCTGAAATATAATGGCAGACATTGCAACATCCACACCAGGGGCTTGGTACTATATATGGCACTGTGACTGTGTAATCCCATGCCCTGTGGAAAGCTTTTCTGTGTGATAGAAGGGCTCACTAGTGATCCCCATTTAATTTAACTCCAGGGAAGCACAGAAGGCTAATGAGCCCCTGGAGAGCTGAATGCTTACAGTTGCTGTTGCACAACTATTCCTTTCCCTGAAATGTAAAGGTTTACATTTGTACATATATTCTACTCAAAACTGTCTTGCAATAGTGCTACTAAAACATGATGATCCTTGTCGCAAGTTGTTTATCTACAATTTTAAAACAGGATGAGATATGGAAAATGAGAAAAAAAAGAGGAAGAAAGAGGACCAGATAGAAGACATTATATCTGGTATGTTTCATAGTCACGTAGTCCATGGGTATCACACCTCAGAGAAAATCTCATTGTGGTGTGCGACTCAAACCTCTGTATAGAATGACACTGGTGATCCAAGGCAAAAATTCCTATTGAAATGCACAACACTAACAGGGATTTAAAATAATCCTGTTGCAGAATCATTTCCAGATTCATTTCCAGAATCAGCAAAGCAACCCAGCTTTCTAGAGTGCATAAAAATGTCTGTGTGGGGACAACCCACAGAAGCTGCTTTGCTAAATGAAAAAGGAATTGAAAAAAAAAGAAATATTCTGAAGGCTGTAAAAATAAATCCCATGTAGGAAGCCGCACTGACAGAGAAAACAAAATTGTCACAGATGACTCTTCCCCACTATCAACACTAAAAACCACTTGAAAAAAGGAAACCACAGCTTAGCTCCCAGCTCTTCTCTGGAAATAGCAGCAGCAGTAAATTTTAATCTCAGCTCTGACTGCAGGGTAGAAAGCAAAAGTAAGAACCCATCCTAAAGCTGTTACAAAGCTTGGAAAAGCAACAAAGGTGACTAAACTGAATGTCCCGTATGAGCTAGAAAAACGAACTCAGCGTCAAAAAAGTGGCTAGTTGTCCTTCATAGACATCTCAAGAAGAATTATTACATGACTTTGATCCTCAGAATTAGCACTCCATATTTTTTTTACTCTTTTTTTTTTTTTTTGAGTGGGGGATTGATTATTTTGCTCCAATTCCCTGATGCTGCCAGCAGACTCATTGCCTTGTTCAAAACACCATTGGTTGAGGGGTCACAGGCTGTCCCAGGGGCTTGCCAAGGCCTACTTCTCAAACGAGAGCTTCACAGATAGATACCATGCCAAGTATTTTCAGGTTTTCACTTGCTATCACGCATCACTTACATCGCACTATGGTTTGTGGTGGGGCAGGAGTGGCCCCTGTGTCCCATTCTCTCCCACCTGTGTAAAGCAGCTCCCCACAGCACTGCCTAAAGTACAGCAACATGCTGCAAAAATCATTCTGAATATCAAGTAACTGAGAATAATCCCTTCCCAGATTATTCTGGATGAGAGAAACACATTTAAAAAAGGGGAGGAGGGGCTTGGGTAATCTCAGAGGGGTTGGTGCTGGCTTTCTCATGCCCATCACTGATGGAGACTGTTCCCATAGTAGTCTTGATCCTGCAGATTTTTGCTACAGTTCTGGGGATGAACTACTCACATGACTGAGAACTTGTGAAAGGTTTAAATATAAATCCCTGCATACATGGGCTGATAACACTTAAAATACATCCCCAGAGCTTTATCTGGAGAAAGTCTGAACAAGCCATCATGTGGTGACAAGGTAATGACTGCTCTGATCTTAATTTCTGCATCCTTAGCCTGCATGACCAGCTGTGTCTGGAATATAGCAACATGCACCAGGCCTCAATACAACACAACTTCTGAGAACATTTCACTCTAAGTAGGCACTTAAATCTTACGTTAGTATCAGTGGGACATAGGCAGCTGCTTAAACACTTTATTGAACAGGAACAGACTTAAGTAGGCACTTACATGCTTTGCTCCATCAAGACATAAACTAGCTCTGAAGCAAATCAATGAATTTTCCCTTTCTGTATGCACATGCATAAAACATGCACCCGAGCTGAACGTTAAATCAGAGTGCACTTTCTCCCCCAGTCTAAGTAAACTCTTGATTGCTCCAGACACATTTCCTGCCAGATATTTTTCATTTCAGCTCCACTAACAGGCACAGCAGGCTCAGCTTCAGTATTTTTAACAAAGTTATCCTGATGGGCACCATGCAGTACATTCTGCTTACGGCGCATGGAGCAATAGGTATGCAGGGCCCATTAACGGTGACAAGACCAGTTTGCCATAGTGAGTCTAGTAAAATAACACAGGTGGAGAAATGAGAATAATCTATCTGTCTCTAGATCCAGACTCCTATCAGTCTAAAGGAAGGTCTCTGTGTTATGAAACTTTCAGAGGAGCACCTAGCTAATAACCATAAATCAGCTCGCCCCCCATCTATTTTTCAGCCTAGCTGTCTGCTGGGTATACACAAAAGCATCTCCTAGCTTTGCTGTGGCTGAGGTTTTGTCAGCATTACCATTATTAAATCCTGTTTTCAGACTTTTATAACTTGCCTGTGAAAATTTACTCCAGGCTCAGAGCTGACATTTAAAGTGTCAGCTAAGAAGAGATTAATTCTTGAAGTATTTTTGAATGTGTACGGCTGGGTTTTTTTTAAAGTTGAATGAAAATAAAGGGAATTGGAATCTGACAGGATGGGATGCTTTTCCTAGTAAGAAGTATTTTCAGTCCCCTAGGAAATCTTTTAGTTTTGCTTTTATTTAAGGCATAGACTTTGTTCTCACTCCTCAAGGGTTTGACCAAAACCAGCTCATTCACTTCAGATGAGCCATTCTGTGTGGGTAGAAACCGCCCTGAGATGGAAACTTTCAGAAGGAAATCATTCACTCCCTCTTGAAAAGGGGAATCACATTCCCTTTTCCTGTACATCACTAATAAAGCCTAGGTGGTCAGACACTGCTCCTGCTCCCACAAGTGGTTTACACACTAGTGCCCTTAAATCAGGAAGGTTCCTCTGCAAACTGTGCAGCTTCACCTGATGCTGATGCAGCACTTTGGTGACACTGTTCCTGGTGACTGCTGCAAGACCAAGGTTTCATCCCTCTGTTGTTCACTGGTACCATTCTGTGTCTCTCACTGTCTTTGTGATGCAGCCTGGACTGTCATGACATGCTTGCTGGGTATGTATCTGCTCTCCAACATTATCTTCCTGCCCTAAACTCTTCTGTAATGGGTTCCCTTGGTGTGAATTTAAATCCACCCTGTAGCTGCCCTTTATGGGAATCCCCCTTGCCTCCTAGAGTAGTGTACTCACTTAGTGTCTTATGGTTGCTCAAGAGTGAACTAATTTAGCCAAGGCCAATCTAAAAGACAAACTAAGTTTTTCTCTAGTGGGCATTTAAACTTTTAAAAAAGCAGGATGATTGTAAAGACAGTTTCGAGCCAAGTGTCTGGCAGGCATCGCATTTGTCACTGGGGAGACAAGGGCCATCAATCTAACTAAATTGCTGTGTCTATATGAAATACTTGGCAATAATCAGGCAGTGGAAAAAAACAGAAAACAATCACAAATCGTAGGCTTTGCACCCCCAGCCTTGCAGGAGTGAAAATGAGACATTTCTTGGTGGCTTTTCCCTCTGCCATTTTGGGCTGTGTGCTCCTGGTACAGTCTGACATTTGCTACCCCCAGCAGCAGCATGAGCCTGCACAGAGGTGAGGAGCATCACTCCTGACCAGCCAGCTGCAAGGGAGCAGGAGGGACCTTGCAGAGCCCATCAGAGACAACATCACTTGGGAGCAGCTCGGTAGCCACAAGGGCCAGAAGTCCACTTGCAAAACTGTCTCAGAACCCCCCAGAAAGAGGCAGTCCTGCTCCAGAGAACTTCCTAACAGGCAAGGGACTCTGTTAGGTAAGACTGAGGAGCTGACCCAGGTTTCCTGAGCTGCCGCTGCAAATAGCTCTCCAGCAGCGTGTCTTAGAGGTCGTAAGAAAGCAGCAGCTCTCTGCCTCCCTCTTCCAAGCGATCTTTCTTTATAAATCTGCCAGCCAAAACAGCTTCAGTGACGCTGCCCTGCTGCCTGCCCCTGACAGAGGCTTGCCCAGGATGGGGAGCTTGGTGTGCTCACCTCTGCACCAGAACTAGTGTGTACATGTCATGCTATCAGTAGCCTGATTGCATCCCACTGATTTACATCAGTGCCCAATACCTCCCTCTGCTACAATGGACGTTGTGCATGAAGCAGCTCATGAAAGATGCTTTCTGCAAAATGCCCCTGTGCCAGGGAACATGCACCCAGGGTACCCAAGCACCCTTCAACCAAAATAGCCACATCAAAGGCAGCCAGATACTTTGGCAAAGCCTGTTTGTAACAAGGTTTTCATACACACCTTTCAGTAACCCAGTGATAGATTGTTTTGCAATAGCAATGTACTCACTCTGTTCGTATTTACTGGTCAGCCTGCTCCCAGTGGGATCAGAACAGTCCTGTCTCTAATGTGGAGTGGCTGCAGGGACCTGTGGGAGTCTGCTACACTGTGTCTCCCTCCAAATTAGGTTTTATTGATGGAGAATGGTTCCTGGCTGCTTTTGCTTCTTATTCCCTTGTCTAGTTGAATATTGGAATGCAATTTCATTTCAGGCAAGCTTGCTTGGCTTTTACGCATTTGCATTCTCTTCCCTCCCTGTCCCAAGTACTCAGGGTGATTAGATTAGGGTTACTTTGCTCATTATTCAGAGAAATCCAGCCTTTGTCCAGCCTTCTGCTTCCTCTATATGTCCCATCCCTATCCTCTCCCTCAAACTGCCAATGTGATTTGTAAGTGATATCAATAGTTTCCTTATACGATTTCTGTCTTACTTTGTAAATCATATTCCCTTTGTGGCACACTGTCAAACGCTTCCCTGAAATCATGATAGATGATGTCCTCTATTACATACTTATCTAGCAATGCCCTGATGTACTGAGAGAATTCAAACACATTTGTCAGGCAGAAGCCTTCCCGCATGGATGCAGCAGTCACTCAGAAAGTCCTGGTGATATCTGCTCCAAGTTTGGAGGGCATCAGTTCTGCTGCATATTTGCTCTGCTTTTGGTGTGTTATGTATCATTTCATGGGTTTTTAGACAGTGACAAAACAAACGAGGAGAGGTGCTTGGAGGGCCAGAATGTTTTAAAAAGAAAATAAGGACAAATCCATGCGTGCCAAATGCTGCTTTTCCTATTCCTGGCAGGGACAATTTACCATTCCTGTCTCCCAAACTGTCCTTTTCATTTAGAAGACTTGTACGTGAACATCTTGCCAGCACTTGTGGCAACATGTTCCCCAGAAAGTGTGCAACACCTGCAGGATATGTCAGCATTTTGGTGTAGAAAGGCACATCTTTGGGTGGATGGGTCCCCTGCAGTGCTCTGGGCTGGACCTTAGGCCCCCAGGAGATCCTGATGCCAAGGAGCCTCCTGGAAAACCAGCAGGGAAATGGTTAAGAAAAAGCATCTCCAAGATGACAAACAGCAGAGCTGGAAAGCCTCAAAAGCCCTGCAATATGTAGGCTGGCATATGCTGGCTCCTCATATGGTTGGTTAGGTTACACTGTGAGTGATGATGAAGCATGTAGAAGTCACTGTAGACATTAGAAGTGCCATCTGCATCCTCGTGCGACAACTGTCCCTTGTCAGAGCCTGTCCCACGTGTACTTCCTGAAACTACCCATGTCACTTATGTAGTTGTTGCTCCCTGGAAACACTTACCCTAAATGTTCTGGAAATTTGAGCAGAATTTTAGTCATGCACTGGTTTACTTCTCGTTTTCCCTCTTAGAGGAAGATTTGACCCACTTTCAGATATCATTTGGATTCAGGATATTGCAGATCCTTAAGAAATAACTTCTAGTGCCCCATTTCCTATCTGCCAGACCCATTTTCATTTCATCAGCAGGTTGGTAAACCAACTGATTAGGTAGAACGAGGTCAAAGAAAATCAAAGCACCATATTCAGTGTAGATTCCTCAGAGACCTCCGCTGATGAGTAGCAGGAGAAAGGACTGACTGCACCCATCCCTCTGAAGAGAAGAACTGCAGCAGCTACTTCCCTCCCAGCAGTGGGAGCAGGGCACAGCGGAGACTGCTTGACTCAGAGATGTGTCCCCCAGGCTGGCTTTTGGTGGCGAGCAGGTTCCATAGCACCTCTCGGTGCAAGCTGTTCCTGCAGACAGATTGACCTCCTGGATATTCCTGGAGGACAAAAGAGGAGAGGGGATTAGTGCTTCACCTCGCTGATGGGTCCTGTTGCCTACTGCAAGCGCAAGGCAGAAGAGATACGGGGTAATGCAGACACACCAACTGCCTGTCACACCCTATATGATCTTTATTTGAAACAAATAAATACATACCAGCATTCTCTACCCTGTAATTGTGCTGCCCACATCCATGGTGCTTATAGGAACTTCCCAAAGGACCCCTTATCATGCAGCTCAGTGTGCCTGAAAGAGTATGACAGATAGATCAGGGACATGCTGAACGTGCAAACTATCTATTATTTTTTATGTATGCTTTACCTGGTTTTTGTCCAAAGTAATGAAGACAAAAATAACATAAGGCCTGGACTGCCTACACTACAGAGAATTCCAGAAACCTGCATTGGTCTCCCTATAAATAGCTGCTCTAAGAGCATGCCAGCAGGTTACGGTGGCACCCTGCTAAGGCTGGCACATGAGTTCAAAACTGTCTGATGTCTTTTGATCCGAACTGAATTATCCTTAGTGAGAGCTGCAAGGAGGAAAAAAAGGAAAGTGCTTTCTGAGAATGCTCCTCTGTGAACCCCTGTATAAGTCTTATGTGGAGGCCAGCCCAAGGACAGCATCCCATTGATGGGACATAGACAGATGCTCTGGCTCTGCTCTCTGGGGAAGGCGTCTGAGCCCTGCACAGCTCAGACACTGCTGTCTGCTTGCTGCCCTATGGACTGCCTTCTCCGTATGCTTCACAGTCATTTTAGGTAGGCGCAAATTAATGTACGGAATGGGTAGACTCACAAAGCTTCTGGGAGCAGCTGGTTTGGGAACAGAAGAGTATTTTAATGACAGATTACAAATTGGATTTTAATGTCAAACAAATGGTGAGTGCTGTCGCTGCACCAGCAATCTCACAAACAGGCTCTTGACCCTATAAATAAATGCTGGTCAATCCTCTGCATTAAGCCAGCTTGTCACCAAGAAGCAACTCTGTTTTATACCCCTCCCCATAGATATGCCTTTTTGGCACAGCATCTTTGTGGTACATCTGGATGGATGTCACACTCCTCTGTTGGACAGGGTATCCTCGGATCAGCACACATATCACTTAAGCTCTGATCAAGTGACAGAAACAATAAAAGCAATTAAACAAAGTTCTAAAGGGAAATCTCATCTCTCTTCTAAATGATGATGGATGTCAGTGAAGGCTTTGTGGAAGAGAATATTCGAGTGAGCTCCCTATGCTGTGTCTACCACTGTGAACAGTTTTATGTTCATGGAAAGTTTAACTGATATAAGCAAAGCACAGAGCTTAGCGGGACCAACCAACAAAACCAAACATGTCTCCAACTTTTCACTAGTTCCAGTAAGAAGGTTTAATCTTCTCATCTTTTCAGGTCCAATTGATTTCCTTTCCTCTGGTATCTGTCTCTAGTGTCTCTAGGGAAAAGCAATATCAGGAAACAGTTTCATTACCTGTATCCAGTGCAATACTGAGACTGGATTTTCAAAAGCCCTTGGTGGCTCAGGGCTGGGGGTTTTCTGAAATCATTTGGGTGTAGGATTTTAGAATTGGACTTTCTATGTAAAAAGTTATTTAGCTCTTTCTGGACAAAAGAAATTTGCTCCCACAAATTTGTTAAATCTAACAAAACATCTTTTCATTTTAAGTCAGCAGTTTGTAGGATATAAAGTGATACCGTCCCACCTCTGGATCAAAGGCCTGAACAGACACTTTGGTGACCTCCCAGTTCCTGTCATTTATTCTAGTGACCTTGTAGAAAGTCAAATGCAAAACTCTCTGTTTCCTCTAAGAAAAAATCCCAGCTGTTGATTCTCTGGTGGCTGAGTAGCAATTGAAGAAAGCCATGGTAAGAAGGACATTGAAGGTATGGTTGCAGCAGAACGACTGAGCTAAGCAAGGCACTGGGATAAAGATGATGTTCAGGTGCAAAATTAATGGCAAAGCTGATTAGTTACAGAGGAAATTTGTGTAAACACTTACAAGCAATGAAAATAAGTTCAGAATGTGAAATGCAGAGAGCCTACTTCCAAATTGGACTGAAGATACTACCTTCAAAGTAAGGAAAGGCAACAGTCTTACACCAATATAGAAACGTAAGTAGCAGAAATGGTTCAAGTTCAAAGAAAAGCAAAGATGAAAACGAAAACCATGGACTCTAACAGAAGAAGACAATGTGAAGTGTCAGATGAGATGTTCGACAGTACTGCAACACACACCAGAAAGCTCGTTGCATGAGGAATTAGCCCACTTAAAGTCAACCAGATTGAAGAATCCCAAATTGCTAGGGCTGGGTTTGGTGATAGGGTAGCTTAAATGAGTCAGTGAGGCTGTATATCACCTTAACAACTGTATTTGTTTAGCAGAAATCTCAGAGACTTGCTGAGGAGAGCCAAGATGTGTATAACTTAACTATGTTGCTGTTGGATCAAAACAAATGCAGCTTGTTTTTCCTTTGTTCTGATCTCGCACACACTTCAGTGATTCATCACAAACCCTCCAGGCAGCTACAAAATATGAAACTTTAAACAATTTTCACTGTCACTGCTGCCATTAGGATAGAAAATTTAAAGCAAAGGTTAGTCGTTAATCCAGACGTGGTCAATAGCCTGACGGGTTGCAACTGATGATGCAGTGCAGGGACCACCGTACGCTGAGGTGTTCCCTGAGACAAGGGGTTTCCACTGGGACCTTCCCCAGTTTCAGAAAAATCTGTCAAGGACCATCATGCACAGGATTTGGGAGAGCAAGGGTGAGTTCACTTGTTTGAGCTTAGGTGCCTCTCACATGTGGGTTGTGGCCTGGGATGCTGAAGTGGATTCATCAGGCATGAAAGCAGAATTTATTCTAAGTGAAAAAAAGGGAGCAACGATGCTAAAAAAAATTTCCTAGGCGAAGTGAACATTTTGGAAACAGCAGATTTCACTCAGCTTCGGCAATCTGCTCTTTCGTTCTTCTTGGAACAATTGACATTCAACACCCAGCAAAACCATCATCCTTGTCTCCTAGTCACTGTTTCCAGGTGTTCATCTCACCACAATGCCTTGCCCCCCTTTTCCATGTGGCTCCAGGCCACCAGCAAGTTTTAAGCCAACTTCAGTAGTTTTCCATTGCTTTCTTCATTGCTTCTTTAACTCTAAAGCTTTCCCTACCTCCTTGCAAACTTTTATTCTGGGAAACAACTGTTTCTGGTATGGCTCACTCTGCAAATAATGTACCTGCTTTCCGTCATCCTGACTCAGCCATGCCACTGCAGGATTGCAATACCAGGCCCTAGCAGGCAGTGATGGAGAGACTGATGCCACCTTCCCTGTGGTCCTTGAGATGGCTCTGGGCCTGCGACATGAAGAGCTATGCAGAATCCATGGTGCTCATCCCTCGTGCACGTCGCCAGAGTTTATTCTTCCTCAAGTGCTCTCTCCTTGTGACATACTATGACAACTCTGTGCTGAATAGCAAGTGCACCAAGTTTAATAACCATAGAAGAGCTCACAACAATTTAAACAAAATCATAAGCTGGTGATGGGGCAGCTGTGTCTGGATTTAATACCTCAGCCCGAGAAAGCTAATTTATAATTGTATGGCTAAGGCACCCATATGGCTGGGTTTTCTACAGCAGCTGAACGTGCTGCTATCTCGATGTCGGCTCAGAGCACCTCTGCACCCTGGTTTTGGGCTGGCATCCCCATTTTATGAAAGCTGCTCCCAGCCCAGCCTGCTGATACCAAGAAAATCTCCTTGAGCCAATTGCAATCATTGACTGAAACTATTGGGAAGGCAGCACTGCAAGTGGAGAGTTTCAGGGAGATGTTGCTGGGTGGCAATGCCATTTCTGCACTTCTCTGTACTCAGGAGTGGGAAGCCAGGATGCAGCTGAGGTGGCAGAGGCAATAGCAGGAAGGGGTGCATGGAGGCTGCCCCAACCCATGACTCTTCTGCAGGTCCCTGAGGCCAATGCATTTCTGGTTACTCTGCTCTCTAGCAGAGATCAGATCCAGCCCCTAAGGAATGGGGACTTGCACCCAGGCAAGGTTCTCACTGTCTTATGGGAGTGACATCCAGCCTCAGAGGGTTCAGGCCAGCAAAACATCTAAAGCCATTTCAGAAAATAATACTATTTGTGCCATAGAACCATAGGATGGTTTGGGTTGGAAAGAACCTGAAAGCTCAACCAGTTCCACCTCTTCGCCACGGGCAGGGACACCTTCCATTGGACCAGGTTGCTCCAAGCCCCGTCCAACCTGGCCTTGAACACTGCCCAGTATGGGACAGCCACAGCTTTCTCCGAGTATCCTGTGCCAGCGCCTCAGCACCCTCACAGGGAAGAACTTCTTACTAATGTCTAATCTAAATCTACCCTCTTTCATTTTAAAGCCGTTCCCCCTCGTCCTGTGCCTACAGGCCCTTGTAAGAAGTCCCTCTCCAGATTTGTTGTGGGCTCCTTTAGGTATCAGAAGACTGTGATAAGGTCTCCCCAGAGCCTGCTCTTCTCCAGGCTGAGCAAGCCCAACTCTCTCATCCTGCCTTCAAGCGAGACTTACTGAAGGGTATATTTTTAAGCATTCTTGGATGCATGGTCATGCTGTGTGCAGCAGCAGAAGCCCTGGGGTCCCCTGAGCCCTGGTCTTAGACATGAGCTTCCTTTCCATTAGGAGAATTAATCCAGGAAATTGCCATTCCTATGCATTCCCCATTTCTATTTTTCAGTTGCTCACGAGAAGCACTCTAAGGTCATAACTAAAATGTCAAAGGACATAGTCAACAAATTGAGGTTTTGACAGAGTAATGGGCTGGTCTTCAAGGTCTTAGTTACATTAAATGGGTTAACAGCAGTATTTATAAAAGTCTTTAATCCCCCTTTATCTTGTGACATAAATCATAAGCACCTTTAAGGTAGGTCCTACCTCTTTTATATTTGGAAGGCACCAAAGAAATTTTAATAGGGACATGACTAATCATTCACTAATTACTTATCTCTTGCCAAATTCCTGGTGACACAGCAAGTTATAAACATCTGTGCCCCATGAATATCCCTACTCAGTGAGTCTTCTAAAGGATTATATTTAACTTTTTCTGAACACATTATACAAGATTTCCATAGGGGAATAAAAACACATTCCTAACAGTCTGTGAAGCAAGGAAGCTCACTTGCAAATGTTCTACACGGAAGAGGATGGAGGAGGATGAGGAAAAGAAGAAAGGAATTATTCAAGGAGTCTGTTTTGCTTACTTATGGCTTTACAAGCCTCAGAAGAGTCTAATAGCCTGACCCCAAACTGAGTCTGGTTTGATAGCAGGATACCTAAAGGGATTTGGATACTTAAATACCATGGATTTCAGGGGCATTTGAGTAGCCAAGGGCACAGAGAGCCCGTATCCAAAGTGCAGAGACCCCACTGCACATCTGTATCCCCATGCGGTAGCCCAGCCCTGTGCAGCAGGTGCCCATGAGGGCTCAGTGGTGCCCCTCAAGCTCCCAAGTAGACACATATCCTTACTTGTGGGTCTCATGGGCTGCACGGCCATGCAAGCAGTATGCAAATGCCATGGGGAGATGCATGGGGAACCATCACAAACCTGTCCACTTCTTCTCATGCAAAACTTGCAGTCACGAAAGGTTATTTGTGTCATCTACCAAACAAAATTCATGACAAATCATCTTTGCCTGAGGAGGGCAAGGGCGAGTAACATTTATTCTTTTGGGTTTGATGTTTGGAGACTGTTGATTCCCTTAGGGTAACTCACAGCAGGAACCCAGACCAAGAAGGAGAGAACTCCGACTGTTAATTCAGTCGGTTTCATGTCATTTTTTAGCAAGTTAAACAGAATGTTTCCTTTGGAAGCTCTACTCCTTTTATACTGAATAACATCTTAAAAACACTGCATTCTTCCAAAGAAAGTGGTATTGACAGCTCTATTTTAAGCTTCAGACCAACAAGCCAGTAGGAACCTATGAGCAAGATAAACCTTTGTGGTGAAGTTAAACTACACTACTCAAGTTTGTCAGCTCAGATCAGAAGAGCCCAAGATTTTAGAGGGATATTAACTAGATAGTAAATAAAATTCTTTAAGTTTCATGAAAAGTACTATTTCATTCTAACTTTGTGAGATATCCTATACATGATGGTATGACAGCAATGGAATGGCAGAGGGCAAACAAATCATTGTTCATTTCTAATTAATCAAAAAGAGAGGAGTGGGTAACTGAGACTCCCATATGCAGCTGGCACAAGCCCCATGGACTGTAAGTTGAAAGGACACACATGGGGTCAATTGCCCATGGGAGAAAGACCCTTACAGACCATTTCTAGATAGTTCCATGTGTATTTACAAAGATGCTGTAATGCTCTATTTTATTTGTAGTGTTTGTATCTTGCAGCCCAAGTTCCTTTAAATCTAACTGCAGAAATGAGTACTCGCAGTGCATAATGACTTTGACTGCTTCCATCATGAAGCAAGGCCATCAGGAGCACTATTAAACAAAATTGTTTCCAGAATTGCTACTTTAAATTTGTGATAAACTACCAGAGCTGAAAACATCATTTAGAAGAAAAGCACATACCTGGCTTTTGCCAAGTCAGGTAATGAAATGAAAATTTGGGGATGGGCAGCATTCCCAAGGAGGGGTAGAAAAGAGTTCAGGCCTTGCCTACAGCTTAGGAAAAGAGAAAGGACAAAGGTGATGTCTTTCCACTGCTATGCTAAAGAATACACCACAACAGTTGGGGTTTGAAATTTGTTTTATTGGAGCGCTAAAAGATGGTCTGTGAAGCTTCATGAAGGACATGATGATGGTGGTAGTGCTGGAGGAAAGTCAGAGATCCCTAAAGCCCTGGCGCTTGCCGTGCTCTGCTGGGATTTAATCCAGTCCCAGCCACTGCCCCATTCATCAGTGCATCACCATTGACCAAACACCCCACACTGGCCATCAGACATCCTGCCTCCCTGTGTTTCTGCCTTCTCCCGCTGAAGCTGCAGTGGGCTTTCTACCCCTGGGAATATTATGCCAGCTGAGTCATTCCATGAGTTACTGCAGGAAATATCAGCTGTGCACCACCTCTCCCCTGGCACGGTCGTGAGAGCTCTTGATCAAGTGCAGTACACTGCATATCATACACAACAGCCAGTCACTGTGGGGTTATTTGCTGCCAAATGGCTGTGGTCTTGCAACTTAATTTAAAATAGGTTAAAAATTCATGTGTCCACAGATGCTAAATGAGACAAGTGATACAGATTTGACATGCCTGCATGCTCCTGGCAGTGGCCTTGCACTGTCAGGTCGTGCTCATTAGCTGAAGTCCAAAGACTTGATGTTTAAACATAAATAAGGATAAGTAAATGATGAATAGGAAGTAAGCACATTTTGTTAATTTTTAATATATCTGGATTTTTTTTATATTGCCCCTGGTGTTATCTTTTGTTAGCCAGCATGTCACAAGTGAAGAGATGGCACAGGCCAAATAATCTTTTTCAATAGGAAGTGTGTGCTGCTGGCTGAAATTCTGTTGCTCATATGGTCAGTCTGAACATGCATCAATCTTGCTAGGACACCTGTGGAGCAGTGGACAGGACAAGCAGAGATAGGGGCTGATCTGATTTCTCCAACGTTTGGTTTCAGTTTGATTCAATTTCTCTGATGTTCTGTTGCAAACCTTCTCCATCACTGAGTTTCCATTTCAGTTTCTGCATCGTACCTTTGGTTCTTCCTCTCCCATTTCCCCAGAAATTCTGCCCTCATGTTATTGTCTAGAAGTGGGTATTTTGTGCATTGGTACATTAATATTTACAGGCAGCATTCAAACCTCCCATGTCCCATCCATGCCACATCCACTGATCAGACCAGTCCAAGCCCAGGCCCCATCCCATCACAGTGACCCCTCCTGCAGCTTGGCTCAAGGGGTTTGAGCCTCCAGTTGGTTTGGGAAAGCAATTGTTCCCACTTCCAACCTAACTCTGACTGACTTTGAGTTTCTTCTACACTGATTGATAACATAAATCCAAAAGTGCCTGGTCTTGGAAAGTAATACGACAGGTTTGTAATGCTTAGAGAAACAAGCATCTGTTTAGGTAACTACAGACAGATTTCTCCTAAAATTAAGTCTTACAAGTGCTTGTCGGAAGCTTGTTAGAGCCCTTCTGGGCCATGCCAACTCCCACTGCTGCCAGGGAAGGTCTTTTTGTTGACTTGAGCAGGCACTGGATAAGACTAACATTGCTGCTGTTAACATATTCAAATACAACGATGCAAATATTGCCCAAGCAACAGAAAGGATAAACCCTCTCTGAGCAACACAGCAGATGTGAGTGGGGTTGCATTTATCCCTCTTTTGTCCTGGGGGAGGCAGGGTTATGACCATGCTGACAAGGTGTTGGGAGTGATTTGGTGATGGGAGAGCTCACAAAGTTTTCTCAAAGAAGAATAATCAGTTTTAAGCAACTGCTTTGGAGCTTTGCATCCCGTGTTAGTAGAAAGGATGCCTGTCTGCTGCTGTGGCAGTCAAACTAATCACTCCCTCTCATTCTGGTTATGAAAAAGTAGGGATGGAGACCTTGAGCTTGGGAACGGCAAGTATTGCCAAGTCATTCTGCTGTCTCTAGATCTCTGCTCCCCTTGCATGCAGTACTTTTTAAAAGGGGGGGGTTACAGAATAGTCCTAGGGGATAATTCAAATACTTATTGAAAAGCACATCAAGACAAGTTGATGATTAAAGTGAAACAAGTGCTGTCACATAAAGGGAGCGTCTAAATGCAGTATGATAAGGGCAGTTATCCCTGACCTATTTAAACATTTCTGGCCTTGGGCAGCAGAGCTTCAGAAGAAATGAGATGCATAACAATACCCAAATGAGCTTCACCGCTGCAGTGCTAAATGTGCTTCAGAGCTGGAATTGTATTTATTTTAATTCTAGTATAATCACATTATCTCAAGTGTATGGTATATTGAAAAGTGAAAAAATCCAACAACTCTATTATATATATCAGCAAAGTATAGGTTAGGATTAAAATCTACATATATAGAGATAGAAATTACTGCACTTAGTGGTATTTCTCTGAATTTTATCTTTTCTACCTTACTCTTGAGACACAGCAGCTTACGAATACATTGCATTTCCTGAGTAAGTCTAATGATTAACATCCCAGCTCAGATGAAAGGGAAAAAATAAATACAAGGATAATATGAAATTCAGCCCAACAGTGCAAATGGTCTGGGTCTGAAGCAAGTGGAGCTCCTGCTTCTCTCAGCAGCTGTGGCATCCTCAGAACTGGGGACACAACAAGCAGCACAGTGACCTTTCCGTGCAGATTTAGAAGGATATTTTTAAAATCTGATGTCTAAATTTTAGATCCCAAACTGATGCCTGTGCATCTGAATGCTAAATAATAATAAGGATGCAAATAGCAGTAAGCAGAGCAGATTTTCCCCAGCTGACTGATTACAGCCCCAAAAATCAGTGTGCGTAAATACTGTATATTCATCACTGCAGATATTTTAGCATGTGGCTACATGATTATTAGTGGTCTGTGGCTCCAGCCTAAATGTCAAACAGATCTGGGGCATTCCCATATAGACCACAGTGTATAAGTGAAGGTCTTTAAAGAGAAGGTGCTTAAAGTATGTATTCAATGTAAATTAAAGTGTGAGGGTGTGTGTGTTACGTTATGTTGTGTTATCCCCCTGTGCTTGAGACCCTGGCACGTCACACCTTACCCCACAATTTAAGACACAGCAACTGCCGGTGTGCTCTTAGTTCAGAGAAATTATGAGATGAAAAGACATTATCATAACCTGCGTGGAAGAAGTCTAACACTGACTGTGTGTGCTTTAAATTGCGCATTTTCGGAAGTCTCACCATGCTTCAGCTAAGTGCCCTGAAACAGAGCAGGTATTTACTCGGAATGGGATAAACCACAGTATTGAATAAAGGCTAAGATTTAGGGAAACCATTTCACCTTGGGCTGTACCACAGTTATCCCACTGATGAAGAAGAGCTCACAGCAGCAGAATGACTTCTGCTCCTGTGTTGGCATTCCAATCTGGCCGTGCACCTCTGCAGGGCAACAAGTGAGTCACTCCTGGTGTCACTAACAGAAGGGGTGTTTCTTTATGTACCCTACTGGCAAGTGTAAGAGAAATCTTGTTTGAGTTTTCATACCTGAGTTTTCAAATTTCAAAGTTAGAGCTGAGCATGAATTATGTATTTCAATTATACATATATTCCCTGGAAAGAGGGAGGTCTTCACAAATGAAACTGTTCATGGCAATGGACTAATTTTGCTGGATTCCTTAGCTCCAAGTGTTTTGGCACTGATGTTTATCACCTAGTAAAGAAATCTTGCACTTCATCTTCCAAGTAGAATTAATGTCAACTGTAAGGCTGGTTATAGAAATAGAAATTTTAATAATTTTAGTAATTGTTGATACTGAGGTGGAATGCTTTCAATACTCTAAATAGTCAAAATTATTTGCCTAGTTTTACCCATAATTGTGTCCAGATTTTGACATTTAGTCCCAAGGTTTGCAATTCTACGTATATATATTTATGTAAACTTATGAATATAAAAATATGTATGTATTTGTGTGTCTGCATGCATTAGATCAGATATTAGGAAGAAGCTCTTCCCTCTGAGGGTGCTGAGGAGCTGGCACAGGGTGCTCAGAGAAGCTGTGGCTGCCCCATCCCTGGCAGTGCTCAAGGCCAGGTTGGACACGGGGGCTTGGAGCAAGCTGCTCTAATGGAAGGTGTCCCTGCCCGTGGCAGGGGTTGGAACTGGACGAGGTTTAAGGTCCTTTCCAGCCCAACCCATGCTGTGATTCTATGATTCCATGATACGTATTTAACTGTTCTTTCAGCAAATGTACCTGAAGAAACACCTGGTTGTGAATTTGGATCCTGATACCATGCCCACATCTTACAAGGTGCAGTAGTAAAGACAAGGTCATGACTGTCACAGCTGCTCCCCCTGAAGATGCTCTGTTCAGAGCAGACAGGACATGGGCTCCAGGCCAGGGCTGGCATACAGAAGCTCCCAGACATTTAACTGAGCACACGGTCACTGAGGTATCTGCAGGAAATAAAATGGAACTGAAACAATGCGATTGTGTTAAGTAAAAATGCCAGCATCTAATGAGCCTCATCTTTTTCTGTGAGATAGGAGTGGAGGAGCACGAGCAGTGTGTTTATCATGCTGAAGGCATTGCAGGCTTTGACAGGAATGGAAATGAGAGGAAGGGAGGAAAAAGGATGAAAGTAGGGGAACAATATTCAGAATAGGGTACAGTTTGCCAGCTTCCTCCGAGGGTAACAGGGGAAGAGAGAGATTTTCATTAATGGATAACTGGCATTCCTCTACTTTTCAATTTTAACAAACCTTCTAATGATAATTACAGATTTTCTGTATTTATAGAGACCCAGTGCATGTGTAGACAATAGCGTCATCTACTCAGTCCTTTCTTCTGCCGCTATACAAATTCAGCCATTATCTTTCATGCCCTTCATTAAAATATGAAAGGAGATAAGCAATATATAACTATGTCATTTCCCAGTAGTAGGAGGGGAGGATCAGAATTAACTTTGGCTAAGGAAAGCCAAAAGAAAATGTGAAGAAAGAGTTAGAAACAAAGGTAGGCAGAGCTGTGCTCGCACAAATTCCTGCTGTCAGCACTGGCTAATGCTTACAGGAATGATCAAAGGTGGAAAAAAATGAGAGAGGATTATAAAACCACAAGGTTAATGCTCCAGAGAAGGAGACATACAGCCCACAGGGGTCTTGCCTGCACTGGCCATGCCTTGTCAGGCAGAAGTCCCATATAGCCCTTTTCCTTGCCCTTCTTCAACAAACACTCGCTTTCGTGGGATAAAATGCTGAACACTTTAAAGCTCCTGTGCTCAGCAGAATTAGTCACGTGCCTTCTGTTTGGATTTATGGAGTAAAAAGGGGCATAAATTCTGGATTTCAGCCCAAAGAACCATAGCAATTCCCATCATAGCACACAGCAGATGCCTAAGCCAAATCATGCTTTGAGGAAGCGCACATTTATGGCTGTATCTAAACTGTTATTGGACTTTCATTAAGAGAGATTTAAAGCCCCACACTTCTCCCCATTCGTATAGAATTTCCTTTAGTGACTTGACATTGGTGAGATTAAAAATAAACCTTAAGAAAATTGATTTTAAAGAATTTCTCCCAAGAATTTGAGTCCTTATGGGCTTTCAGATGCACAAAATCAGTAGGAGTCGTAGAGCAGAGTCTTGTGCCTGAAGTATGTCTCAGTCTTTTATCTCTATCAGCATACCAGTGACTTTCCTGTGGATTCCAAACACGCTCCCCACAGCTTGGGTTCTTGGCTGTCTCAGGGTTGTAAACCAGAGCAGTCATCATTAAAAGGCACTTTAATCTTGGCTGTAATTTTTATACTGCAATAAGCATTTGGGTGATCAATTTGCACTAAAATAAGTCATCCAAAATACGGCACCTCCAGTCTTGGAGCTGGATGGGAAATTCACTGTAGCAAATGAACATGTCTGGGGAGGTTGTTCCTTCCCTCAGTTACCATAAGGGCCTACTGGCATTTTTCTTGTGCTTTTACTTTCTTGTTGCCTGTTACAAAGCTATGACCATCTCCAAATCTTCCCTTTTCTGTTTACCTAGAGCTCCCCCCCTGCTTTTCAAAACAGAAATCATGGTTCTGGGGAGAAGGCACCCAAAAAATGTTACTATAGCATTTAAAACATCAAATACGTTGCCTGCTGTGAAAATAAAGGGAGATAGTGTACCATCAATTTCTATGTGCTTATAGACGATAGTATTTTTCAGTAGCAGGGAAAGATAAGAGGCATTTTCTCCCTCTGGAAAGTAGTAATATGAATAAAGTCATACAGATGATGTCCTATAGCATTGAAATTGCTTTTCTAGCTCTGATGTGTAAATATTTTCATGTTCCCTCAGTGATCCCAGCCATGGATGGTTGTTTCTTTTGTATTGCTGAAGTTTATTGATGACGTCTTAGGAAGAAGATGCCCTGGGTGATAAGAATAACCCCTTTATTGGGAGGTGGAGGTGGAATAGGAGCCAGAAGCAAAACTGTCCTGTTTCGCTGATGAGCTTCTAGATTCTGATGGTGACAAATCCACTGCAGCAGAGCTGAGGCAGAGCCTCACATCCTTCAGAAGTGCTGTAGAGACTGCTTTGCAGTCAGTCATCGTGTGCCACGCTCCAGTGTTGTTGTTCGTCACCTGCCTTTCAACAAGGTTATCTAATGATAGTGCTTTTATTGATACTCCTAATGGTCACAGAAGAGGATGTTTGGTGGCAATTCCTCAAGAATCAGTTAAAAATAACATCAGTGCTACAAGGCTGGGCAGGGAGGCTATAAGGGATCTTACAGAGAATTACTAATCCATGTCTGAATTTCATTTCTCAGCCTTTGGTGACTGCAATGTTGTTCCTTTCTCATGAATTTATAAACGCCATCACAGTGAAATATTTGATATTCAAGTTAAGGATGTTATGGGACAAGGGGGAACTTGGGCTGCAGAAATGACCTTGCATTTTCTGCAAATCATAAGCCCTTCCAGAATTATTTTCCTGTTTCATTTTGCCTTTCTCAAAAGCTATGAGTGTTTTCAAGCTAGCTGGCAATTTATAGAGTGCTTTTTATACAGTTCTTGTCCACTTTGTCATTCTTCAGTTTGCATTTTAATGACATTACCAGAGGAGGCTATTTAAAATGAAAAGTAACTCATGCTCTTTCTTCACTAAGATAAAAGCGTTAAAGGAACCTGAGCACAGAAAGCAAATGCGTTATTAAGGGATGACATTTCTGAGCAGTGAATGATCGTTGTGGCTGTGGTTTATTGTCAACAGAGGAAAGCCATAGTTGCCAGTTCACGACTGCTGTAGCCCTTTTGGACCACTTATCATAGCCCACATGGGAAGGGGAACCTTCCTTTGTTCTTTGGCATCTTCCACCCCTGCAACAGCACTTGTGGCAAACACAAAGCAGAGCACTGCAGGGAAGGTGGGCACCAGGTGCCTAGGCAGGTCTGCCTGTTGGAATGCCCAGTTCATATCACAGCTGCTGGCTGCTGGCTTTGTTTTGTATTAGTTTCGAGATGTGAAAAACTGTGTTTCCTGTAGTGGGTTTGTATGGTACCCTGGACTGAGAGCAAGGTCTGGGTTACAGGGAATTGCCTGATGTGAACGGATTGTAAATGCTGGGAAGGATGGAATGTTTTTCAAGGGCACGAGTGTGTCACAATGAAAAACTGCTCTGGAGGCTGCTAGCCTCAGGTGGAGGCAGCAGCACTCATTTCCCTCCCTGTGTTGCTGGTCTGAGTCTGAGCAACCTCAGGCAGGAGATTTCAGCATTTGCTTTCTGCTTCCTCTGCGCTGGCCACAAGAGCCCTTGGGCTGCGGGCTGGGTGCCATGGCTCTGAGCAAACCCTGCCAGCTCTGCAGCAGCACTGTGCATCTCCTCCAGTGGGCTGGAGGCTCAGCCCCAGGAGCCCTGCGCACCATCGCCTCAACCCTGCCAAAAGCAACATTTCAGCTCAGGAAAGCAACAACGAGCTGCATTTCCTCTGGTAATGAGACCCGCTGCAGGATGAAAAACTCCCTTCATCCTCCCCATCCTCTGCATCATTATTTTTTAATTTCGAAACAATGTCTTTTTGTTGTTTTTCTCTGTTTTTCTTCCTTTGCTCCTTTGTGCCTGTTGAACTGCAGTTACACAACCGCCACCAGCGCCTGCCTCGGGGAGGCTCACCGTAACCCAGATGTGTCACATGAAAGGAGAGTCTGGGCTTACAATGCTCGGAAATGCTTTTGCCTACTTCTGAAAGTAAATGCAACCTTCACAGCTTCATCCTAATAGTAGAGCTCAGAGTAATCCCTGCACAGTGCTCCTAGCTGCTGAATGGAAAGGGTTCTTGTTGCTGGTTTATGCTGCTTTTCAAACAGGATGTGGGTAATTAGGAAGTTGAAAACTAAAGCACTTTGAAGCATTGCACACACACACAGACCAGTGCCAAGTCACCAGGACCTGATCAGTGAAATTGCTCTAAGTCATTGATCTGACCTGATCCTTTTGGTCTCTCCCCACAAAATCCCTATCAAAGTGTTTTCAGGGATTGGTTAGTCTTTTCTCTGACAAGAGAGAACTCTAATTATGCCAGTGAGTATTGCAACCGATTCCTGTGTCCAAAAGAAACTAGGATTAATAGAAAGAAAATACCAGTAGTTCTGACATGTATAACCCAAGGCACTTGGCAATTCAGGCATTAGAAATAGAGCACAATGAGTGATCCAGGAAGAAATAGTCCTTGAAATGTAATGCAAAAGCAGAATAGACATCAGAATAAAATGCCGTGCGGGCCAATAAAATTAAAAGTCAGACCCAAACTTCTTTGAAATCAATGAGTCTTCTCACTGCTTCAGTGAATAGGCTTTGAATCGGACTGTAAATGAACTTCTGTGGCAATTTTGATGGATATCAGCAGTAAGCCTGCTAATGAGAATAAGAAAAATAAACCCAGCTTCAAAATACCTTCCCCTGATTAGCTCCTCCTTGCCACTGTATAATGCAAACGAATACTTTTGCTCTTTCGTAAGTCTTTGGCACAAAGGTACAAATGACTTTTAGGGGTATTATATCACCAGCTCCAGCTCTGCATTTCATTGTATGTTATTTCTCATCCTAAATGATGACTTCTGATCCTGCCTATGAATACAACAGAGAGTCCATACCCTTAGGGCAGATCTCCTTAGAAAATACATAAACCCCAAACAAGGTCTGTCTCTATTATGTGGAAGGGAAATCCGTGCATGCACAACAAATATTCCTCATGTAAATGACCATGCGTGGTACTACAGTCTGGGTCATATTCAGGTCTGTGGCTGGTGACACTCGCAGTGCAGGTAAGAGTGACTGGCAATTACTTTTCTTTTGCATGACTGGATTACTAGCAAATCTATTCTTTCAGCTTCTTGTTTTCTGACATGATAATCAATGGTGTCACTGCATTTGCATGCACAGAAACACCTTCAACTCTGCTCAGTTTCCTGAACAGAAAATGTTCCTTGAGCTTCTCAAGCTTCCAGGAAGCAGGGGATCTTTAGATGCAGCCTCCAATATATTCACCTGCAAAAAATAAGTCACAGTTTTATTACTCCCTCCATTTCCTAAGGAGCAAGGCAAGGAAATTACAGCTGACAGGGAGAGAGGAAAGCTCTGAAGCCACCAGGCACCAACGTGAAGCACAGAATGTGCCTGTGGCCTGACATCTTACAAGCATCTGTCTTGCAGTCCGTTATGAAATTCTTCCACTTAATTTTGCTCTCAGGACCAGAGGACACAGAGAACATGATAAAAATGGATAAGAACTTCATTCCCACCAGGGTATGGGATTCCAGGGGCAGCACTAAGGGCCTGTGGTTTAAAAAATACTTTGGAAAGATGAGATAACTCTCCTTCAAGCTTTTCAGCCTCCGGCTTAGTGCTTGGCTACTCCAACACGAGAATGAAAAATAACCAGTGTATGAAATGGGCTTCTCAATAACACTTATGTTACTAGAGGAGGATCTCAGGAAGAATGTGTGAGTAAACTGGCAGGAATCATCTTCACATTCTGCAGTACTGGCACATACTACGACACGTCATGGCTGACCTGACCCACAGGTATTCCAGCCTCTACAGGGCTTTGCCATTAATATCAAGGATGAGGATGATAAGGTGCAAAGCAGGGTGAGTCCCATTCCCTCCCCATAGCTTGACAAATGCACTTGGCTCCCTCAGCCATGATATACATGTTATACAAAGAGCACAGCTTCCTACATGGAACTTAGTCCTTTATGTAGCTGGAGGCAAGAGATGCTTTGACCTTCCTGGGTTAGGGCGTTTCAGTGGGACATGGTGACAGGCAGCCAGCGTGAGGCTCTGACGCATGGTCAAGTCAGCTGCTGACAGCCATCCCTGCACACAGGCTTCATCTGAGGTGATTTATCTCCCATTTTCGGAGGGCTGAGCTGCATGGACACTTATGGGGACCCAGCCAATCTACCATAACTGGCAGTGGGAGATCGGTGCAGGTGGTTCCAGCGAGACCAAAGCTGGAAGAGATAACTCATCAGGATGGCAGGATGCCAGATGCACCACATCTAGGACTCGGTCCAGGAGCTCCAGGAATCAGAAATCAGCTAGACGTGCTTGTGAAACATTATCTGACACTCCCTGGCAATAATTCAGTGGTGTCCCCTTCACTCTGCACCATCAGTTCTGAAGGGCTCTCTTTCTACTTCTTTAAAAGCTAGAAAACCACGTTTCATCATGTCACTGGGGAGTTCAGGGAAAGCTGGTATATTAATTAGACTTCCCTGCAGTTTAATCAATCATTGCTCCATGCTTGGGATGGAAATACAGCAATTAATCTTTTTTCCTTTCTTTTTCTATCAAAAGATAACCGTTTGAGTATCCCTTGTTAGCAGCAGAGTAATCTTGCACTCAATTACCACCATTATTACCATTATTTACAGCTTTACAATGTACCCTGCAAGTGACTGCACAGTCTGTACAGCAAAATAAGCAATGTGATGAGGCCAGCTAAGGAAGGCTTGGAATTAACTACCAACTTTCATTCCAGTATTACAAACAAAGCTGTCTGAGTGAAAGGAGAAGATAATGCCATTTGACTTGAAAACTGAGACAATTCATGACTTATTGACATCTCATTGAATCTACTTATGGGTTTTTTAATCAGAGTCGTGTTAAACAACAACCTCTGTCCAGCAAACAATGAGCAAAGAGCACAAGAGATACGGTGAAATGTCTGCTAACTCATACACATAACCACCATTTCTGCAGCTTCAGCCCTGTGGGAAGTCCTTTATGTCTGTATGGGTTTCACAGGGATTTTTGCATTCTTCATTCCCATTTTCTCTGGGAAGCTGCTGTTCTGCAGTCTCCACGTAGGCCATAAGGACTGCTGGATCTGAGGTGCTCTGCGAACATCTAGTGACTATGCCTGTGTTTTACACACCCCCTTAACTTATGGAGAGGAGAGCAGCTCGGCTGGCCCTACACCCGCTGTGCTGTACACCGGGGCTGTGATGGATCTGCAGCCACATGCAAAGTTCAGTAGCTAGTTTATTCATGCTGCCATGCTAATGTGTTGTCTTGACACCACCGCAATATGCTTGAAATTACTTCTATGGAAAAAAAGCAGAGTGACTGATAATTCCAAGGAGGAATTATTTCAGGTTTGGCACCTTCAGTCCATGCAATTTCCAGCTGCTCGGCAGATTAATATTTCACATTTTAACCTTTACATCCATCTTCAGATACCGTTGTATCCAAAAGTAGAGGCTTTGAAAGAAACTGCAGACCTAAGCTGGATGAAAGACTTTAAATAATGTAAAGCTCTTAAAGAACAAAGAGCTCATCATGTAGGTTTAAAACTGTTCATTTATTTGTAACCAGGCCCTTGAAGAGAAATTTGTCAAAGTGCACCCAAATACGTCATTGCCTGAGTAGCCCTAACAGGGAAGGGATTTGTTTCTCTTGCAATATTGCATGAAGAAAGCAATCTCAAGCAACAAATGAAGCATTTTTGCAACAAGGTTCCGAAGTACTCTCAGCACATTGAAATTAGGAAATGGAAACTGCTGATGAAAAATGAGAAATACAAGTATTGTAATGCATTTGCCTTTACTTTTGGAGGTGTTGCTTCTGTCTGGGATAAACAGCATATGTCCACTATTTATTTACAAAGTAAACATTTACAAACTGGAAGTGTGAATCAGGCTGTTGTTATTGCTTTGTCTTTAACATCTGATTACTTCGAGAGATCTTTTGTTGTAGGTGTGAAGCAAAGCTGAGGCCTATATTCTACCAGTCTGCCTGTTCATCTGTCTAATCTCAGCCTTTGCTGTGGCACCCGTTTCATAGAATCATAGAATCATAGAACAGTTAGGGTTGGAAAGGACCTCAAGATCATCTAGTTCCAACCCCCCTGCCATTTCTTTAATAGGAAAAGGCCCAGCTCACCCTACAACTCTGGAAGCTGTGACAAAACTGCTGTAATGTGAATATTTTCCTGTGCCTTGTCCACATACAGCTTAGTGAGCTTGGGGCCACATCCAGAGATATGCAGTGATTAGTTTATAACACATTTATTCCGTTTAACACAGTTGTGTGTTAAACATGCCAAAAAATGGCTCAGAACCTGCTACTGCCAGAAATTCCTGGAAGCATCTGGTAGGGGAGAATGTCAGAGCTTGGATACAGGTAATAGATGCTGAGTTGAGAATAGTAAATAAATGCAGCAATCCTACCATAGCATGCAGGATCTGGGACAGCCCCAAGGCTGGGGTAGCTCAGGCAGGGAGCACAACTCCGAAAGGGATAGCACAGATTAGGCTTTAATAGTTTATAATTTATTAGTAATTTTGTTACCACAAGAAGCCATTAGTTCTGCATTAGGTTACCCAGTATCTTTGCAATGGTGTCATTTATTAGGTACTTCTCCGGATTAATATGTATTGTTATAGCTGGGTTTATTATCATTGTAATGGTTATTGATATTGTTGTGCTTATTTTGGGTATCATGAGCTTCAGAATGCTAGCATCTGGGGTAGGACTAGGCAAGGTCTAACATGAAACAACCATAGCTGCAGGTTTTTCAAATGCTGCCTGCCCTGTTCTCTGCCTTTGAGGGTCTCAGCGAGAGGCTGAGAAAGTCCTGCCCTAAGGTCAGCTCACGGCAGCCAGGACACAGCAGTGAATAGGCACCAGAAGGGATTTCCCTCTGCTGCAATCTCTGCCCAAGGTCCAGAGGGAAAAATGCTCCATTTTACATGGATGCTGAACCCCAGGGTGGCTAAAGGGCATCCTCAGACTGCCCCTGGGATCAGGCTCCTGTGTAGGAGTTTGCCAGCATTTAGCCACTTCAGCAGCTGAAATGCAGCACAGAGACGGCCATTTATGGTTGCATTATTCAGAGCAACCCTGTTCACATGGATAACTGAACTGCAGCACATCACACCCAGACTGCTGATCAATTAGCTCTCCATAATTGATTCTTGGCTCCTCTCCTTAGTGGTGTTTTCAGCCAAATCTGCTGCAGGGCCCAAGATGCTGAAGTCTGGCCACTGATGTGGTATGTAGCAGCTCGGCCACCACAGCTGGCAACAGACCCCAGTGAATGGGACTTCTACAGCTATTTTTGCCTTAACTTACTCGGCAAGAGGAATGGCATCAGCCTCGGCTCAGACCTGCATCCCTCTTTTTCTGCAGCCATGGCTCAGCCTAGTTCCTGAGCATTCCCAGCTTCCAATGACTTCCAGCTTGAGCAGGCTCACTGCCTGAGCCAGAACCAGGGACCAACTTAGGATGGGGGTGAGCAGTCATGGATGTCACACCCAGGGTATACCATGAACCTGGCCACAACTCACAGTGATGGAGAATGCGTGTGTTCAACACATTCATTTATGTCTTGGGCAAAAAGGTCTCTCACTTGTATGTGGCTTTTTCTGTATCTAGAGTTAGTTTGAATTATGGGATCTCATTACGAGCCCAACACTTTTATCTGACATCTTATTGCCGGGTTTGCTGTTTTTTCCCTAAAGGAACATCGCTTAGGAATCTTCCTGTGGATTCCAGATTAATTGCATTGGCTATTGGTATGACTTAACTAATAGCAAATTAAGCTGTGAGCCCATCAGGCCAGTGTTTCACTTAAGTAACTCTTCTGTCAGTCCTTGAGGCTTACTTTGACTGGTTTGGAGGAGTTTTGGTATACAAAAAAATATAAGTTATAGGAAAATCCCAGAAAAAAGAGATAGGGAATAAAAGAGACAGTAAGTCCAGAACAACAACTTTCTGCCTTAACTATTAACATGGAAGGCTTGCATCTTTTGATATATCCTGGTGTCAATTATCAAAGTAACACCACAAAGGCAGTTCCTCATTACCTCACATATCTGCATCTGATACAAAGTTAGAAATGTCTGTATTCTTAATTGTCCTACAGGAGAAGTTGACAGGGAGATATTTTGGTGAATGCTGAGTCCTTGTTACAACCCACTAAAACCAAGGAAAGTCCTGCTTGCAAGAGGAAAGGATGAAATCACTCCCTGCTCTTAAACTACCAGAAAAAAAAAGTGTTTGCTAACTTTTAATTATGATTTTCTGGTCTTCACTGCCATAAATCATCTTGACAGTGTCACTCAAACTTATTGAAAGCTAGGTCAAGCAAAACATATTGAACCAGAAATTAAATTTCCTTATGAGGAGATTGACATTTGTCATTATTGCCATTTGTCCTGGGTTTTCCCTCTTTCTTACTATAAGGACAGAGCTTCTTTTTGTGCTCCTTGCTGGCTTCTTTGGATGACCATGTTCTGTCACCCAGGAGAGCAGTCACTGGATGCTTTGGTGGGTTTTCCTTTTTATTGTAATCCATAATGATGCATAAGTAAGGATAAGCTTGGAAAGCTACAGGTCAAAACATGAAGTGGGAATCCTCAGCTCTCTAACAGAGTCACTGTCCAGGCAAGATGTTCTGTTTTCCTTCATTTTATTACTAAAGCAAACAAGACCTCCAACATTCAGATACCAGCATATCTCTTTCCCAGGATGAACAATCTCTTCAGAGCATTTGTGGATTTCATACGAACAGAATCCCAGACTGGTTTGGGTTGGAAGGGACCTTAAAGCTCGTCCAGTTCCAACCCCCTGCCATGGGCAGGGACCCCTTCCACTGGAGCAGCTTGCTCCAAGCCCCTGTGTCCGACCTGGCCTTGAACACTGCCAGGGATGGGGCAGCCACAGCTTCTCTGAGCACCCTGTGCCAGCGCCTCAGCACCCTCACAGGGAAGAACTTCTGCCTAATGTCTAATCTAAATCTACCCCCCCTGAGCCCGAGTTTCACAGGAGGTTTCCCGTTTCCCTATGCATTTTTCAGAAACTGTGACTAAAAAATGTTGAAGGAAAAATGCCCAGCACTGTGCAATTACAAGGCCAAGTGACATGGGTCCCTCCAGCTGCATGCCCTAATGATGCCACTAGAGAAGCTTAACGTTAGATGACGCAGGCCTTCACAGCATGGTATGTCTTGAATGCTTTTGTGGCAGTGAAACAAGGGCAAGGCTGAGCAGTGTGGTTTTGGGCTTTGGCAGCACCCTTGGCCCTCCAGAAGAAGTCAATGCCTTATCCACACTTCTCATGGTCCATTACTTTCAGCATGTTGCAGTCTCAGGCACGTGCTAGCGAGGATGGATATCTATGGCTTATGCTCAGACATGTGCGTGCCGTTTGTACTATATTTGCATCTTCTCCATGATCAACATATGGAAGAATAAATAGATCTGTCAGTTAATTTCAGAGTGGAAAACATTTTGTTCCAGCACCTTTCCTTCCTTAAGGCATTTGGAATAGTGAAGGTGTATGACTTTTATTCAGTGCTTGAGGTTACAAGACAAATTAAAATAACAGCACTTTCAAAATGAGATTGCAATATATGTATTGGGTTTCTTTCATTTGATTTCTTTGACTGGTATATTAAATTGAGTTGACTAGTCACATACTTCACAGGGTAGTGAATTATTCACAGGAAAGCTTGAACTGCAGTTAATTTAGCCTCATGCAGCCCCAGTTAAACTGATGTTTTCATGCATTGTGACTCAGGGTCTGGAGAATAAGATCTTCTGGACTTTTCTGGATGACTGCACTGTTCAGCATTGAGGGCCCAGAACACTTGCAGAGGTGAGCACCTTATGCAAAGCTGTGATGGGATATCCACAAAGGGTGTAAAATGGTTTTGGGGGTGTACACTGCCTTGCAGGAGCTTACAAATACTGAGCCTGGCCAGGGTTCGGCCGAATAAAAATCTCCCGAATAGTACCTTGTGTACTAACGCTCTCAGTGCTTGCAGAAGTAATGAGAACTGGAGTTGAAAGCAGCAGATGCTCAGCTCTGCTGAAAATTAAGGAGATCTTATCCTCCACCCAGACAGGTACAAAACAGCTCCTTGCTGTAACAGAGACAGAATTCAGGCCTTTTAGAGAAGACCAAACCCCTCCTGCTCCGCACTTAATACATCCCACTCCAGCTTTCCCCTGCACCGTCGGCGTTGCTAGACCCTCCGTTTCTGTTGTGTACATAAGAAAGCAAAAAATAAAGCAGTCGGAGTTTTTTTTTGCAGCTCCAATTTTAGCCGGATTTTCACAGTTACTATTGTGCCAGAACTCCACATGACACAAAGGAATGTAGTGGGTCAGCAGCTTGAAAATAAAGTCTAATTTTATATTTAGGCAACTTATATAAGCGTTTGCTAATTAAGAGAAGCGTTTGCCTATCATTCTCCCCGAGGAGAAAAACACACACGATACTTGAAAGGTCCCTTCAAGTTAAAACCAGAATTGCTCATAATTGGCCTTCCTATAAAAGATTTCTAAGAAATTTTCACAGGCCACATCAATATTTAAAAATAAAATCAAGTGTTATGTTTGAAAACACAGTGAGAAATGTGTTGGGTTTTAAGTAGCACAAGATGATAATGTTAGCACCTCTGCTAACAAAATCTCTGCAGCACTTGAAAGGACCCAATTAAATTAACAGGGACTTTTTGTTTCCTGCTTTTTTGTGCTCTGCAAGTAATTTGGCTGTCCTTGGCTGGTGATTTCAATGGAGCTGAACCAGGAACCAATTTGCCGGGGAAGGAGGCCTCCAGTTTTCACTCTACATGAATAATTACTGGGACTGTTTTTGGAAAATAGGCTGAATTCCGTGATGCAGCCTCAGTCAATGGGGAAAATACCGCTCATGACAACAATATATCTGCTCCTGGCTGGAGAGCGGAGCACCAGACTGCACGTTTCTCAGCATGGCAGGACTGGGAAGGTGCTAGTCAGAAATCAACTTTTCCTCATGACAGATCAACTCAGACAGAGTGAGGGAGATGGCTGGGGGTGACTGAGCAGAGTAAGCAGGGCACTGCAGTTTTGTACACAGCAGTGATGGGGATGCTGTGGTAAACAGTAGCTGTCAGTACACCTAATTGTAAGGGTGAATGTATAGATTAGAGAGAACCAGCTGGTAGCTCATGAGCGATTAACCAGTCAATTTTACAGACTGCCAGAGCTTAACAACTCCAAACATCTTTTGAAATTACAGTCAACATTTACCTGTGTTGCGTCCTATTGATGGGCTTTAATCACCACTGATAACACACAACCGTTGCCTGGCTGTGCTTTCAGCTACAGGGTGAGTAACATGCCCAGTGAGGCAGCTTTCATCTGATATTAGTACCTTCTTCAACTGGAGATCTTCATCAGCTGTCTGCTCATCGCAAAATATTGGCAGAAGGTGCTGAAAGTTTTCTTTTGAAATGGCTCTGCCGGAGCAGCACAGGTTGTCTTTCTAGTTCAATGATTCCTGTTGCTTGCAGGCTTGGCTGAGCAAAAATACTGCTCTCCCCAACCCTTTGTACCACTACTGTGCTTAGGGACTTCCAAACCCTTACAACATTAAGGACGAGTTTGGCCACCTTCCCATGTTTTATAGGCTTTTTTCTTTCCTCAAGGTTTCTGGGTTCATGTAATTAATCATTTTTGTTCCAGTTCATTCTGCTTGATAATTAAGTCCATTTGTTCCAAACAGCTTTCTTCAAACACTGGGAATTCATATGTGCGAAACATACCTTTCAGCAGTGAGGGAAAGAAGCTACTGAGTTCTTCGGCTACATTGCCAGCAGTGAAAGGTTGTGCCTGTCTTGCAGGTACCATTCGGGAGTCATCAACTAAGGAATAACTGTTAAAACAGTGAACAACATTCTTCCCAAACTTTCATTTTGACTAATTCGAATTTTCTGGTTGGGTGACTTTACTAGAAGTAACTGACATTACTATTATCATACCTCCACTTTCATCAGAGACAAAGCCTGCCATTCCCAGAACATCTGGAATTTTCTCATCCCTCCAGTAGTCTGCTTGGCCTTTTCTTCTCCAAAATATTCTCCCCTCCCAGAGCTCAGAGGTGACAGCCTATCTGCTTTCCTGAGGCTACTTCTGAATATGAAATCTTCACAACACACTGCTCGCAATAAACAAACCCAGGTATCTATAAGGGCATTACTGTTAACTCTTGCCTGCTGCTCTGCTACTGCTATCAGAGTCCGACAGCAATTTTATGGGGATACTTCTTTAATGCAACTCTTTTCCACATTTTGCTGGCTGGAAAGAGCTTTAAGATGACTATGAGCTATAGCTAATCTTCCCCTGAGGTCTTCAGACTTACTGCAGCATTCCCCATTTGAATGCACCCTGCGTCCATCACTTAATTTCCTAACCAGATGAAGCACAATGGTTTCTGGCCCATCTGGCTCTGGAGCTCTCATTACAATAGCAGCCTGGGTATTAAAAAAAGACAAATACCTCTGAGGTCCTTGTCAGTCTAATACATTCTTACTAGAACTAATAAAACACACATAGTTTAATAGATGAAGACTTGCTCATTCTCTGAAAAATATCTTGGTGGGAGTTATGACAAAACTATTCTCATTCTCCCATTTTGTGCTTAGCATTATCTGTGTAGCTATGAATCACCTCCGCTGCCGAACGGGGGACAGGGGAAAGCCAGTAAGACTCCTGCAGGCAAAGGCTTTAGCTGAATCTGTAGAAGGTTTTCTGTGCTTTATGGTTCTCTGGGAAGTATTTGTATTGCTGACATTTGTACCGATGCTGAGTACACGGAGAACTCGAGCGACAACAGGCAACATATCAAGTCTGCAAAAGCGAACTTCAGTCGGTGCTTCCCACAGATGACAAAAAGAATTTATGAAGAAGAACTCTGATTTATAGTGAGCAATTCTGCCCCTGGGAAAACGGAGAATTAATAATCAGAGAGATTATGCAGATCTAAACCAGCAGTGATATAAATCAATAGACACGGCTGCATAGTCTGAAGATGCCCTGCCTGTTCTGCCTGCAGTGGTAAAGAGGGGGAGACCTGAAGGGAAAAAACAGATCAGATAGCTTCCAGCTAGCAGCCACAGCTAAATCTAGCAGGGTTTGTGAACACCAACAGCTGGGATGTGGCCACTGAGTCTGCATTCCTTCTCCCTTGCCATGGGCAGCCTGGCAGATTAGACTACAATTAGGACTGCAGATGTGACATCAGCCTGTGATGGGCAAAAGAAGCAGGCTAGGAAGTGACACAAATATTTTCTCATACAAATCACCTTTCTTTTTGGTTTTTAACAAGTTTTTTGACTTCTTTCTTGACATTTTTCCTCTTTTCTCTCTCCTTTCCTTACTTTTCCTTGTTTAAATATTCTTCATTAAATAAATATAAATCCTGCTCTTCATAAGGAACTTCATGCCTCTTCATGCAATTTACAACATTTTTTCAACCCTGGAGATGAGGAGTTCATCTTCTGTGCTTTCTAATGCCGTATAATGACAAGTGGGCTTTACGAATCTGTGGGCCACAGAGTAAGCCTGAAATGAAACCAGACTGAAATCAGGAAATTACATCCATTGAAAGGACTGTTGCTTAGCAGGCACTAAGTAAGTAGCTCATCCTAGTTTGTGGGGTTTCTGTAAAGCAGGTTAGCTACCAGGATCCCCATGCACATGGGACGTGCCAGCACACATGTGAAAGCAGTGATGATATGGACAGAGGAACAAGAGTTTAGCTCAGATCTGGCTGTCCACATAAATGCTTTGGTTTTGCAAGGAGCTGGAGGGAAGGCAGGCTGCTTCCCCCAGTCCTAGCACTCTGTGCACCTCCTGGATGGTCCATCAGACCTCAGGAGCAGATTGAGGTCATTGCAAGATGCAGAGCATGTGTAGACATTGTAAGGACAGATGTCCTATGTTGGGCATTGGCCACCCTTTCAGTTGGAGCATGTGGGAGGATGGAAGGGATAGATAAGAGGTCATCTGCAGCATTACTGTTCCTGGTAATGTGGGGGTCCATCACTGCCATCCTCACTCCAGTGGAGCTCCTGCACCCTAGCAAGACTGGGAAAACCCCAAAGGGCTCCATTCAATGGAGGCTGAAAAGAACGGTGGCAGTGTTTCTGGCTGATTAACGTGGCCTTCTCATATGTTCCTGAAGAGCAGAAAGCCCACGTCTATCATACAAGAACTGTTTCAAATTTAGAACCAATTGTTTGCTGTTTGTGTTTGGAAAAGCAGAGCACTAAGTACTTGATTTCAACAGGGAAGCCAAGTTTACAGTCAGGTATCTCAATATCAAAAATACTTTGTTATACTATGCTTTTATTTTGATCTATGAAGCTCTTGCTTCACCTTCTCATCGCTTCTTGTACTCCTTTGGTAATTCAAGCTCTCATCTCACATTCCTTTGTGAAATGCTCTTTTAAAAACCAGGGAAATCTCTTTAAAAAGCATTTTGCCTCCACTTCTATGACTCTTACCTGTAACTGGTAGAAATAGAGGTATTTCTACCAAATAGAAACATTAAAAAGTCAACACATTAAGCTTCCTAATTAATTATGATTTGCCTATTGAGTTAACATCCTTGTAAATTATTCTGCAGGATATGCGATTGCTTTTTCCAGACATAATTGCATTGTTTATCCTATAGAGGATTTCCATCAAGTTCTGTAAAGCCGAAGGTACTTGTTAACTGTAATAACAGCCCATGCACAAAGCAGTCATTTACACTGTCCTTCCTTGCTTACACCTTCCCTACGCTGGCAGTTTACAATATCCCACAAACTGCACATTTGCGCCTCAGGCATAGTTTTTTTTCCTCTAAAACATGTAGACTTATGCATCATATGCCATAACTAATGTATCTCACATTTTTATATATCATATTTGTATCTCACGTTTTCAGGTGCAGAATCTAGGCTCCACTATTCTCATCACTCATGACACAGGGCAGATAAGCTTTATTACAGCTACCTGTAGCACTTTAAAAGCAGCAGTGCTGAATTTTAAGCTATTTCCCAAGACCATGGGAAATAAACAGACCTAATCGCAGCCTTCCAGAGGGCAGCAATATTCCCTGTAAGCATGCACACATCATTCGTCTATTAATTAACAGGGCACACATTGCTGCTACCTGATGCTGCAGTGTTTAATAGTGGGTGATTAACTTCAGGTAGCTTGATAATCAGGTGCAAATTAGGAAGGGGTGGGACCAGGATGTTGAAATCATTTAAAGAGCAGGCAACCTCCATTTTCATCCCTTTTTCTAGAGGTAGGTGCCTCAGTGATGTTCTCCTGTGCCTGACCATGCTGTGCTTGTGGTGAAGGAGCAGGGCAAAGAGACAGCACTGACATAGGTATAGGGGAAATGTCTGTTAAGGCTCTCCGCTTGGTGCTCTCCATCTCCCTGTGCTGGGCCGCAGAAGCTGCATGTCTACCATGGCTCCCATAAAGAGGTGCCTCCTTTGCCAAGCTGCCAAAGAGAATCACCATCTTGACTCTTGGGAGATGGATTTGTTTTGCTCCTGAAGGCCAGCAGCTATCAGGTGTGTGCTCCGCCAGGGTCTGGGACCATGCAGAGCCTGATGGCAGGGTTCCTGGTGCTGCTTGATGGGAAGCTGTGCTCCAGTTCAGTGGTTTTCCCCTCTTGAGAATTCACATGTGTATGGTTTGTACACAGTGCTCAATAGAGAATCTGTCGGCTTTAATCCATCTCTTTGGATGTATTTGGTGGGCCTTTGAATGCCTTTTGGGAAAAGAAACTCACATCTACACTTGCTTTGTTGAATCAGGTAGTGCAGGCAAACTCAGGTGGTTGCTTTCCCGTAAATTAGGCTCCATCTCAAAAGCAGGGTGTGATGGTAGCTCCATAGCATTGACCTGGGGGTGGGTGGGTGGAAGTTGTCTGATAATATTGGTTACCAGCTGAGGTTTTCTCTGCTACGCTTTTATCCTCTTATTTTCTATCTTAATATGTGGTTTGATGATGAGAAACTTTAGAAAAACTCATTAAAATTCTATTTGTTTCACCTCTCCCCGTTTCCAAGACTGGGGAGGTCTGCTGAACACTTTGATCCTTCCAGCTGATCCTATCTGCCTCTCCAGTGCTCTCTTAGCAGGAAAATCCTCCTTCTCTCCTCCTCCTCCTCCTCTTCTCTTGCCATGTTCAGAAGCCACAGTCGTGGGCTGAAGTACTCGCTGTGCTGAGGTTCGTGGGCACTTTCTGTGGTCTGAGTTATTTCTGAGACTAATTCGTATATGAGCTCTTCTTGACGAGGTTTTTTAGGTACCTGCTTAACAAACATCCAAAATTTGAACCTTTAGACATGTCGAATGGGGGGGTCAAGCCTAGCTCTTCCTTTGGCACATGCCTTGTCTCAAACTGCTGTGCAAAGCTTGCATATGTTATTTTCCTTTCTGCTGTTGGGTCTTTTCTCCACATCATTTACTCCTTTGAATACCACTTTGGAAAAGGAACTTTGATGTCTGCTTTCAGCTGAAAAATGACCTGCTCAAGCACATTGACAAGAAAGCTGTAATTTCAGGGTGCCATCTTTCCTTCTACAGTCATGAGATTCATTGCGGATGAATGGAACAACTGAGAAGTAATTTCTTAGTCACAAGTTTCAATAGACATACAAGGAAATGCTCTAATAGTCAATTGAAGAGCTACATTAGATGTAATTTCTGCAAATGACCCCTTATCAGTGTATCTAGCTTCCTCCTAGCATGAAAAAACACCTTCACAAGTGTATTTTTCCAGGAAACCTCAAAGGGTTGTTTTATTTGGGTTTGGTTTTGTAAGATCTATTAGTTTTGCTTTTTAACTTAAACTGCTGTGTTTAGAAACGGGTTTTTTTAGGCTGTGCATATCTACACACCTTTAGATATGGTTATACATGCCCCTGTGCCCCTGTTCCTGTTGTATTTCTGCAGCACACGCAGCTTTTTGGCTGTTTGAAACACAGATTGTCTTTTAAGAGGCCCTGATCAGCCAGGTGATTTTATTGAGGAGTTTATTGTTGTAGAGAGCAAACTCCATGGCACGTGGGATCCAATGGAAGTGCTGGCAGCCTATGAACATGGTGCTGTTTATGCCACAGTTACAATAAACACTCTGAAAAGCACTTCCAGTTATTTTAAATGACTTTGTTCTCCGCATCCCTGAACTCTGATCACTTGCAAATTGAAGTGCTCTTAAAAACTTTGAGTACTCCATTAATTTTAAATGGCTCTAAACTGTAGGAGCCCAGAAACCCAAAGCACTCCTGAAGATCTGAAGTGCTGCAATTACTTCGAATCACTCCAAAAATGTTGGTTCAAACCCCATTTTATGCATTTATTTTTTTCTTAGGGCAACAAATAGAGCAGAGATGTAACATCTTCAGCCCACTAGGCAAAAAACCGTCATTCTAAGGACAAGCCTTCACCCAAATTGTTAAAGTAAAAAAGGAGCAACTTTGAGGACATTCAATAATATGCAGTGACTGCCAGAAAATGTGTGTGCCTTCACACACATCTATCTACCCCGAATCTTAGTTTCAGGCAGACATCTGCTATGTTGTTTCCCTGTTAGTGATGACTTTATTAAAGTCTTGAAGAGGCTGGTTCTGCTTTTTCATGCTCACCAGCAGCAGCCTGGCCCCCTCCATCAGTGCATTATCTGATAGGAAACCTTCATGGGGACTGCTGGGTACTGGCTGCTGCCTGTGAGCACAGAAACCTGTCTGATTTCCGCCTGGATTGATAAGCTTCATCTCTGAAGAACAGCTCTGAGATTCTGGTATTTTAATAAATCCTATATGGAAAGAGAGGCAGGTTGATAAGGGCCTGAGGTTATTGGCAGGATGTGTCTGCAGAATGTGAATAGAGGGCAGTGAAACTAATGTTTTCCACCCTTGGCTGTCACACACTCTTAATACACCACTGGCACAGCCTCCTGCTAAGGCTGAGATACTTTATGTCCATTCCCATCACATCCCTGACAGAGCTGCCCAGTCAGCCCAAGCCCCCTGGACCAGCTGCCAGTCCTTCTGCTGTGCATGTGTGGTATGGATGTTCAGCAACTTTAGGCTGATAGATTTTCACACTATAATGTCACTGCATTGTCTCTCCTGCATGTCACTCCTTGTCATTCCCCAGCACAATGATAACCCCCAAAATACATCTGACTTGCACCCTGGATGTATTTTGTCATGGAGAAGAGAAAATTTCAGAATTCCTTGAAGTTGTGATGCTTTTATAAAGGTGGGGGAAATACCTTGCAATAACTGTGCAAAGTTTGCCCAGTTCCTGAATTCTTTCTGATGCTAAAAATGGGGCTTATAGGACTGTAATGTAGGAACTGATACTGTCTGCACCTACGGCTACTGCCATGTAAATACTTACATTGCCTCATTGACTACAGTGGTGCTATTCCTATGCACAAGTGTCTGCCTTGTAGTTTTAGTGACTTAATACTATTACATACAGGTTCTACTACCAGCTGCACCCCTCCTACTGAGCTGCTCAGGGTTGCCATAGCTCCCATCAAGTCCTGGTGCTCAGGCTGTGTCTAAGAAGAAAAAGGCGGCAGTTCTGCTGAGCCCCCTCCTTTCCTGAGTCAAAAGCTCTATCACTTCATGATTGCTGTGCCCAAGGCAGCCTCTGACGGTCACATCACCCGCAAGTCCTTCTCTGTTCACAACGGGTCCAGCTTGTTCCTGGGATGGGAACCATGTCATAGTCTTCTTTCTGCACAATGACTGCCATTTGGCTCTTTCTGTTAGTTGCCCAGGCTGTTGCCTGTAAACTTGTAAAACGCTGTCTCTCCGTACGTCCTTACACATTTCCTGCTCTGCTCTCGAAGTGGGAACAAAGCTATGGTTTGTTGGATGCTGCCTGACTTCACTTTCTCAGCATCTTCTGCTGGGGACGAAGGACACAGTGTGTGGGACTGGCAGTCTCTGAGTGTCAGCCACCAGACATTGACAGGCAGGTTTCATATTCAGTGAGGAAAATATCACTCCATTTAATTGCAAGGTTGCTTATGGACAAGACACATAAGTGTAAATGAGCTCCAAAGAACATCTGCGACAGGTTCCTGGCATGTGCTAGGAGCCTCTCTCTGCAAGTAGAAGAACATGAGAAGAAAAGGGGCAGCTCTAGCAGCTCAATGAGAAGATGCTGCAGCTCCGTCCTGTCTGGCTTCATGCGCATGTCTGGACTGCATAAAAATAGAGGAAGGGGACTTGCTTTTTAGATGCAGATCTGAAGCCATCAAGCACAAAGGAATCCTTATCCCAGAACACCAAATCAGCCTTTCACACCTCAGTGCCACCTCTGGCCCACCCACATACAAGATCATTGGGTTTCTCTTGCAAAGCATATTCCCCATCTTCACAGCATCCAGGACACTTGAGTATAAGGTAGAGAAGAGCAGAGGCATCTCTAGACCAACTCGGGGGCATAGTGGCTTTGGCTTGCTTCTTTGGGGAAGGAGAAGGAATAGAGGTGTTCTCCTGTGATGCTTGTTGCATGGGGTAATGGTGAAGTTGAGCTCAGAAGTTAACACGACACCTTGGAATCTTGTGTTTCCAGCTCACGGTGTCCCTGCTCATCTGCCCAGCAGCAGGAGGTGGTGGCACTGCTGTCCCCAGGGGACCTGGTGTTGCAGGGCGTGCTGTGTCCTGCTGTCCTCACATTGCTTTAGTAAGACTCCTTGCCTCCCTTGGCTTCCAGATTGAGCAGGGTGAAGTGGCTCTTGTTCATGTACAGATGCTCAGCAGCAGAAAGCTTCCCACAGGGACAGCATCAAAGCCAGAAGTTAGTTCTGAGATGAGCACCTCAAGAGACTGGTCAGTGCATGGGGCTGGCTGCTGGGCTGGCTGGGCACTATATGTATTTCTTATTACTTATGTATCAGAGCAACCCCCTGCGAGAGCTGGGACTCTATTTGAGACTCTCCGCTGTGTGCATCGGGCCCTGGGCTGCTCCAGTGGAGCAGAGCTGGGCGTTTCACCCTATCCCAAGGGATCTGTGCAAACTCCTGCTTTGTTAGTGATGTTTAGGAGGATCCTGCAGACGAGCTGCTTCCAGCTAATATCTAATCAAAAGGAAATACCCTGTTGGCAAGGCGTGGGAGCAGCACAGCGCTGGGGACAAGTCACACTCTGATCTTCAGCTGCTGGAGGAGAGTGAGGGATGACTAATATATAATAAAGCAGCACGACAGGTTTGCCCCCTGGTAAAGCCTTTGATTTCAGCGGCAGCCATTGACAGATGAAACTACGAAGTGCTGCATATGCTCAGATAAAGCCGTCTGGGGGCCATCATAAATAGAAACTTTAAACAGACTTTTTCTTGTGCAAAGGATGAGAAGCAACAGCTCTGCAGGAAAGCTTTTGGGGCTCTCCATTAAGTCATTTGTTCTGTGTTTGTTTTCCCAGATCGTTTTCAAAGCAGTATTTATCGCAGAGTACGTAATTCAGCATCTTTTAAAAACATAAATGAAATCTCTGATCATTGCTTCCAAGAAACAGCATCAAATATTTAGGTTTTCCTCCTTTCTTAAAGTAACCGTTTCTGTCAAAGGACCGTGGCCTCCTGTGTGGCTGAGCAATGCAAACCTTTCATTCAGTCAGAACAACCATCAGATACTTCTGCATTTCTGTCACCGGGAAATCTGTGTAAGAGGTATCTCTGCTTTTAGGCTCTGATCTCTGTGCTATGCTCAGCTAGGGGAAAAGAATTGGAAAAGTAATTTTTCATCACTCTGGGGAGGTTTTTACTTTGGGAGCTCCACATGTGCCTCTGGCACAGCCCTAATTCCATGAATACATCAAGGACTGACTTGGAGCCCATGCATCTTGAAGCATCCCTAGAACTACATCATCCCCTGTATGTGCTGTGAGAGGACTTGATTCCAGGGCACTCTTCATGGGATGGCCAGTACCTTCTGAGGTGCCTCAGCAGTGGGTTGGTTATCTTTTGGAAGGATTAGAGCAGTCCCGACTGGCTCTCGGGTGCTCTTCTGGTCCCATGGCTTTGTTTGAGGACAGGGTGAGAGCCACTGCCCCTGCTCCTCACGGAGCTCCCCATCTCACTTGTTCACCACTGCACAGGGAGCACAGCAAGTCCCCAGTGAGGTAAAAGCAAAGGCAGCTGGGTTGGTGTAAGGTTTTTTCTCTCTACTCCCTCCTTGTTAATGCCATGTAATCAGTCAGTCCACGAGTGATTAATAATGGCTCTAATTGCCTTTCTTCTCTGCCCTCCCACTGGCAGAGGCATCTGCACAGGCCTGCCTTTGCTGAAATCCACTTGTGTGCTCCAAGACAGCGAGTGTGTCACCTCCGCACAGGTCTGCTCCCATCACTGCCCAGCTTCGCACTGGCACCCAACGTGCAATCAGGAGGTGAAGTGAGCACCCCATTAGCTGTCAGACCCCTATGTTGGTGCCAGGGGCTGATTCAGTTTATTTTCAGTGTCTGTACACACTGGTTTATTCTTAGTTTCATTTTTAATTAACGGGCACTCACCCTGAAAAGACATTTGCTGGTATGAAGGTTGTGTGAGTGCACTAGAAATGCAATAAACAGCTGCACTTTAGTGTTTTGTTCCCAAAAGTAGCAATGAAGTGAAGGGCTGGTTCCCTGTACAGCACTCAGCAGTATGAGAGGTCAGAAAGCATAAGCAAGGCAGCTGTGATATGAGACCACAGCCACTGCAGTGAGATGGCCTTCTTCCAGCTTGGGCAGGGATCGAGATGCAGCAGCTCCAGCGCTGCCTCTCTGCAACAAGAAGGATCAGAGCTGCTGCTTTTCTTACCAATTCTTTTCTTTACCAACTCTTAGCAGTTCTCAATAGCTTAAGAGAAGATTTGAAGATGTATATGAAGGCATGGCTCCAGAGGGTACTTTGTAAGCATTGTGTTCCCAAGGGACCAATGTGCTGTGGTGGTATGAAGAGCAGGCTCTTCACCTTGTCTGTACCCGCTTGGCTGAGCATCACCCAGATGAAGTGCAGCCAAGCCTTTGGTGCCAGGGTGCATGGGTCCACCCCAGCGAGGATCTGCAGCTAGTGATCCAAAGCCTGTGCAAAATGAGATGTATGGGTGCAAATACATCCTAAAGCACTTCAGCCATCATCAGCTACTAGAACTAACCTGAAATCCATCATTCCTGTGTGGAAGCCAAATGACTGAAAAATCATTACATGTGCCAGCTCTTAAGTGATGTGTGATGAGGTGCTTAGCAATTGATCATGGAAGAGAAGAAACCGCTTTATGAAAGAGAGGGAGGGGAAAGACAGAAGAATCTGCCTACACCAAACTGAGCCCTCTCCAAGAGCTGAGATGCAGGTTTTGTTGCACTGAAGAAACTGTTACAAAAGAAAACCATTGAACTTGGTGATAGAAAAAAATACCTTGGTTCAATAAGTGGAGCCCCAGTAGTAGTGGCTGCATTGTCCAGCTGTGTCATTGCTCTAATGCAAGATCCTGTTTTTCACTGTGAAACCTGGTGACAACGCTTGCACTGAGAGCAGATCCACTTAGGAGCATGGTGCTGCAGCCAGCAGTCCTCCCACTGCACAGTGTTTCAGCATCCCTTTGTTAGTCCTTTAGCCATTTGATACCTAATTACCTATCTTCAGCCCCAGATCTCTCTCTGAGAAGCTGATCTGTTGGGCACAGCTTCACCACCCACTCATTCTTGCTAAGCACAAGTGACACAGTCTCTTCCAGCTCATACCTTGCCTATAACTAAAAGAAAACACGGGTGTTTCAACAAGTTCAGCTAAGCATCAGGGCCTTTCCCATTGCTCACCGCTCATCCCAGCATGGGTCAGTGTCCAGCCAGACCCAATGGGGTTTCATGTGTTTTCGTTTTTGTTTTTTTCCCAGGTATCCAGTAAAAGATTGCCTGCCTTAAGGCCAAGCAGTGATTTCTGTGGAAATCCCACTTGAAGCATACGCCCATCCACTTATCTTTGACAGGTAATTCTTTTAGCTTGTGTTTAATTCACTTTGTGTGCTGTGTTGATTTTGTACTGAACCGGCTTCTTGTGGAATACTAAGTCAAATATTTTACACAAGCTTAAATCAACACTATTTCCTTTATTAAGCATAATTGTAATCTCATTAAAAAAAAACCCATCTCGTTTTAGAAGATTCATTCTTTATCAGCCCCTGCTGATGGGCGTTAATGATATTATCCCTTCCTATTTTTTCAGTCTCTGAAGTTGTTTGTCATTGCCTGGGATCCATTACCTCCCCATGATCAGAGCTCTGCAGGCCTATCAATATCCCAGTCATTCCACTTCCCCTGAAATAGCAGCTTTCCTTCTGCTGAAATTTTGCCTGTACTCTATGAGCTCTGCGAAACCAGCATTAGAGGCCCAGAAAACCCAGTAAGTTCTCTTCAAAGCACTTCTATGCAGATCATTTCAACTGCTGATTTGAAGATGCTTAGCGCTTGTAACAATTGCATGCTACCCCCTGAACTTCTGTTATGCAAATTGTTGTATCATCATCATCTGATGGGAATGCATCATTTGTGGTTGTTTTTCTCCCCACATTCAGAACAGGAATACTTGATCACTGAAAACATTTGCCTTTCTGCATAATTATTGCCACTTCTATAATTTCAATTTGGTCACAGTCCAAAGACATTGTTTGGCTTCACTTCATCCCTAATATATTTTAAAGACTTTTTCGTACTGCTCTTTTCTCTGGAGCTGCAGCCTGTCTCTTGTATTATTTTCCTCCCCTTATCTAATTTATCCAGTTTCTAATTTCCAAATTGCACTAATTGCAACTTTACCCTTTTCTGTTTGTTTTCTATTTGGATGCAAACATTGCTCCTTTCATTGTTTCTCTGTGACATGTTTGATTTCTGTAACCAACTCAGGGATCCTTTGCCAGAAGAGGGAATGGGGCTTTCAGAGGCTTTGGTTGCAGGAGCCTACAGAGGTATTTCTGGGTTCTGTTTCACAGTTTGCCCTGGTACAGAAGTGTTTTGTATTATCAAACTGGCTTTACCAATGTACCAAATGGACGTGTGACCAGCTGAGGTTTCTTTCCAGCTTTCCAGGAGTTATAATGAACACGTGAGCTTTCCTCCTGGAGGAATGGCTATAGCTCTGTCCTGGAGTTAATTCCACTCTGCCCGAGAGCAAATACTGCTTTGTTGGATGCCACTTGTCTTTGCATTAGCTGAAATAAACTCTACAGCTCCAGTGGGTGCTGACAGGTACACAGAGATGCCCGTTTTCTGATAGCCCTCCCCAAACACTTTCCCATGCTTTCATCCCAAATTTCTACTTCTGTCAGAGGAATATATTTGATGGGCTGGGAGAATAAGTACACTCGCAGGAGAAGCAGCTTATTGCTCTAAAGATGATGCTCCAAAGATGCAGTTTCTCATTGCTGGGATAGTTGGGATAGGGCTTTCTCACCTTGGCTTTTCTGCATGGGGCTAACTTGCCAATTGATGAGCATTTTCTGCTGGCCAGGCAGCATGTATTCCCAGTCATTTGTGCTTCTGCCTTTAGGTAACAGACCTAGATTACCAGAGGTCACCCTATGGCCAATTTTAAGGATGTGTCTGGCCCAGCTGCTGCTGTCAGAGCTGTGCAATGCTCTTAGTGGTAGGATTTTGAAAGAAGGAAGGTTGACAGGAAGCTCTTAATTTAGGTGACAATTTGGAGGCATGCTGTCTGCCTTCAGGGAGAGTGTTCACCTCTCTGGTGGCTCTACCAAAAACTCACTGAGATGAGCAAAGAAACCGGGCAGCCCAGCCAGCATTCAGATGGCTGCCCTGGGGCTGCTGCCTTCCCTGGACCACCTAGACCTGGGGCTGGGTTTGCAAGGGCTGGCATCTGTTGTCCTGAGCATCTCTTCTCTGGGATGCTGCACCTCCTCTTGAATCTCAGCCAGATTCTAGGGGACTGTACCCAACACTTGCGCCAGCCTTGAGGGAACTCACCTTTTAATCACCTCCCCACATATAGGCACTGCAGGTTTTCTGTGCACTGCTCTAACAGTGAGCTCCCAGTGAAAATCTTCTCATCTGGATAGCATGTGCATTGGTCACACTCCCTGCTGGTGACTTCAGCAAGAGATGAAGGCCAGCAAACCATGAAGACAGCACCCTCCTCTCTGATGGAGATGCTTTTCTTTGCTGTTTGCTGAGATTGTTTAAAACAAATTGCATTAATTTCCTTCAGGCTTCACAGTCTGAATTGTTGCCAGAAAAAAAAACACATCAGGTTATGAATAAATGGAGAATAACATATTATATCCCTGAGAAATTTTAGTCTTCCATGACGTTGCTACCCACTTTGATAACTACTTGTTCCACACAGGAGCCAAGGAAGTAGTTTTCCACTAATTTATGCCACTAGGTTGTAATTACTTTCTAGTAATAGCTTTGTGTGATGCTCTGTATAAATGCAGAACATAAAAACAGTCCCTAGGAACTTGCAGTTCGAATGACATAGAAAGTGGTGCCATATTAACAAATGGAGGATCATGCTGGGCCTTTTCTATCCATAGTTGGCCATCAGATCAGGCTGATATTGGATAAAGTACAATTACTCCACAAGCATCAACTCTGATTGCTCACATTAAAATTATTATATTAAGCAAAAAACCACAACCAGAGTCTGTACTAACTTTGCTTAAGCGTTAAATACAAAATAGCATTCTACTAAAGCAAAGCCTCACAAGCATCTTCCTCGTCTTGTATGCCAGCCCACGAATTTCCCAACCATTGAGCTTCTTCACAATGTTGCTCTTCTCTCTTTACACCAAAACCTCTCATGTGGTCAACCATACCTCACTCTGCAGCCAGCAGTGTTGAGTGTGCTCTCTGCAGTGACCAACTGGCGGGTGAAGGGATGCTCACAGTATCCAGGGGCAGGGAAAAAGCCACATATCCAAAACGCATGGCACTGTGTGCATCTGCAGCATCAAGGTCCTTTGAAACAGCCTCTTGTAGGAAGACATCTGTTGGACACTTTGCATTCTCAGGATATCAGGATCTAAAATCTACAGAGAAGAATTAACTGAACAGCATCTCCAGGAGCCCACTCACACTGATGACCTCTGCATACACAGCAAAATTGATTAAATGCACACTTACTTGCCTGCAGCTTCAGCAGGGCCAGCAGGTCAATCACATTAATATCAGATACTCCGTTTTGTTGGAGATGTCTTGTGGAAATGAATGTCAGCATGGCTGAATCCAGAAATGTAAAGATTCACAGGAGAAATTAAACATAAATAGATTGCATCTCACAGTTTGACAAAGCTTTTTCCATTGATATTTCTTCCTAGGCACTTCAAGCTACGGATGCAATATAAGATGTGCTCTGTGGTTAGAAGAGATGTCTTGTCACGTGAAGTGTCTTAGCACAATGCAGAAGCAAGTGGAATGTGATGGCTTTTGGGATGCAATACATCTTCCATAACATTGGAGATGTTGTTATCAGCACCTCCATCTCTATTAGTGGCCATTCATAGCTAAGAAGACAAATGAAGATTGCTGAGGCAGAACCTACCGGACACATTTAAGTTACCTATCATAAAAGAAGATTGACCATAGCCTGGAAGTACATGTTATGCTGTGACTGCAGGAGATAGTCCTTGTTTGCAAGGAGCCAGCAGTTTTGGAGGCTCAGAGGGTGCTTGCAGCAGAGCTAATGGGATGGCCATGGCCCATCAGCCTTTCCACTCTTTCCTCTTTTGCAGACTCCTGTTCACAGTTCAGTCTCCTGCTTCCTCCATTGCTTCCCTGCACTGAAACAGCCTTTGTACTGTGATCAGCATCACAGCAGTTTTAACATCGTGGCCACATGGGCTGGAGACAGGGAAACAGCAGAGCTTGGGAATTTCTTCTGCTCTGCTTTATTGCCCCAAAACAGCCCACAGGCTGTAATACCTACCTTCAGGAGTTACTAAAGTTTACAGCACAGTATATTAGCAAAATACCAAGCATTCAAATGTATAACTTCAGAGACCATAGTGTTATAGAATTAGGTGGAAATTAAGCGATAGAAAAGGTGGTCCTGCCTTCTCCTGCCCCAGCATCACACACAAAGTGTGACACTGACTCTGTGCAACCCATCAAAAAGCTCTGCTGAAACCAGTGAAATGACAAGGACACGAAGCTATCAGCACAGGTGTTCGTGTGACTGGCAACTGCTTGCAAGATTTCATGTTTTGTTTACCCATATTCATCCTCGTCAGATTAAATTGGGTTTCAAAATGCTTTAAAACTGTTGGACAAATTCAGTATATCATTAAGGGAAGATTCATTTTTCTGTGCAGCATTGTTAAACTTCTATCTAATATACACCCTTTTTAGTACCAGTTTTTTGTAAGTTAATTACCCAAAGCTTTTCTGCACCAAGAGCACTAATGAAACCTCTAATGGACTGCAATCAAGAAATTCCTTATTAATATAGAGAAGTGCTTGGATTTATGTTTAAAGGAAAAAAAAAAAAAAGAGGAGTATTGCCAGATCTGTGAAAATTATATGTTGCATTTGTGTTTTCAGAGGCTGGATCATTCCTCAATTACTTCATCCCCTGGTTACTCGTACAGATGGGGTGAATGTGTCTGTATGAAAAGAGTGGTTTGCCAAGGCCCCTGTGGTACCTGTAAACCACAGGCAGCAGCGATTACCTTCTTTTTTCCCTGTGGTCTCAGGACTGTTTGTGGTCTCAGCTGTTCCCATGACTGGTCCAGTTCCAAGCTGCCATTTCAAACACCAACCTGCACTCAGGCCCGAGCAGCTGAGGCACAGCCAGGGATTTATGGGCAAGAAGAGAACATGTAAGAAAAGGCAGGCAAAAACAGAGAAATGACAGGAAAAATGTCCCAACACTGTTCTTTGACCAGAGCAAAGCAGAAATGGGGGAAGCTCTCAGAGTGGAGTACACGAAGATTTGTGTTTTGGGTAGATAATAAACCAGCAAAGACTGCAAATATCAGCACTGTGGGGAATGTATCGCAGCTCCCTGTGAGGGAAACAGTGTCAGCATTGACATGCTCGCCCCGTCTCCTCACGCAGGCTGCACATCCCCTGTGCAACGCCCCAAAGGTATTACATGAGCATTTGAAACAGTAAATAATGAATTTGCTTCTCCATAAATGCTCTCCCAATACCCCTCAATAGATGCTGAGCATGGTGGAGTTCTGGAGCCCTCCCTCAAGATTCAGACTCCATGTGTCAGTGAGGCTGGGAACGGCTCCCCATGCTGCTTCTCCCTGCCCTCCCTGGCTGCAGGGACAATGGTCTGCTGGGGGGACCATGGATGACCACGGGAAATTAGATAGCAAAAGGCTTATGGATGCTGTGACATATGCTCTCAGAGGACTTGATAAACTGCTGCAATATCTACCTACTCATCCACTTTCTATTTCAGAGGCAAAAAGGGCAACCATCATTAAGTTAAGTAGCCCTGCGAGAGCTTTCTTTCTCTAACTTGTCCACAACTGTAAGACTTTTAAGAGATGAAGGGCATTAGGAAGGCTAGAAATAAACATGATACTTTTATTGGTTTATATATTTTAAGGCAGAGAAGCATGCTATCTCCTATGTAGGAAACATAATATGAAAGAAAGGTGTACCTGCAGTGCTATAGAGCTTTACATAAAACAGTGCAAGGAAACCAGACAAGCATTCAAGAACAGTCCTGAGCTTAGCATCTTCGGTACTTCAATCTAATTTATTGCCTCTTAAAAAGTGACTTGACCAGAGCCTTGACAGACGTTCAGGGGGACTGCATGATGCTGTCACTTAGCAGAAAATGGGTCAATAAAATGGGATCTGAACCCAGACAAAAGGCTGAAAAGATGGCAAATGATGTTTGATAAGGACAGTATTTAAGAGGCTGTGTCGATACTCCAGCTTCACCCACACTGCAGGGCTGTGCACCTGGGATCCCGAGCTGAGGCATGTTCAGTCAGGAATTACAGGATGAGATTCAGGCTAGGAGGCTGCAATCAGCCTCAAAAATCCATTCTCATCACTTGCGGCCAAAAAAGCTTTGATTGTATCCTTTGATTTCTGCTTAGGCAATGTCATCGCAGGACAGAGAAGGCTGGGCATCTTCTTCCCGCTATGCAGGGAGGTGTCCTTGCCTACCTGCCTCTGATTATCTGATCACATAGGGCTATGTACAAGCCCAGCACCTCCTGTGTAATGGTGGAGCAGCCCTCTGGGACTTGTCCTTACTGTCTGTGGTGAAGGACACATTTGTGCACTCACAGGCATAGAATGGCAGTGGGATTCTGCAGGGAAAGGCACAGCAGAAAGCCTGCTCAAGGGACAGCTTGCCTGCCTGGTGATACCAATGCTGGCTCCTGCAATGACTGGAGAGTCTGCTGGCAGTTTTTTCCAGCTGTGGTTATTCCCAGTGAAGAGCTCCTCACCTCCCACTGCACTTCAAGCTGTAGGGTTTAACTGATATTAGCCTTTATCCAGCTGCTTGAAACGTAGTGAGCAATGCTGCTTTGCTTCTCTGCTCTGCCATTTCTGGCCTCCCTGGGGGGAGTATTTTGGCTGTTGTCCCATCTGGAGATGTGCTTGGAAATTTAGATCAGTCCAGGGAGTGAACTCTTTCATTCTCGCTGCAAATGTCACTAAAGTTACTTGGCTTCCTAGTTATTTCTGTCTCCATGTACTCATTGTAAAACTTTGTCCTGCCTTCAGTCATGGTGCTGACCCTCCTATGGCTGGTCCTCATTAGCATGAGCTGTTGCTTGTGGTTTTCACATTGTGCTTTTGCCAGCTGTGCTTCCACAAATACTTTCACAAATACTACGGCTGGGCATTGAACAGGGGCTGCTATGCACGTAGTAAGCATGGCACAGGCAGCACAGTGCATGTACAACATGGTGCGTGCACAACTCAGTGCCTATGCAGCATGCAACACAGGGCACGTACAGCTCAGTGTACATAGAGTACCATGCATGTACAACACAGAGCACATACAACATGGTGCACATAAAACATGGTGCATGTATGGCATAGTGCACAGGCAGCACTGGGCACATAGGGCGCTGTGCATGGACAGCACAGTGCCCAAGATCACAAGCCTCCATCAGGTCACTCAGGGGGCTCTGAAGGAGATGAACTCCCAAACTAGGTTCAGTCCTGATGGCTGTGACAGAGCCAGGCTTTCCTGTGCAGCCTGGTGTCTCCCCACCTCACTCCCAGCCCATCTGAGGACCACGCTTTTTTGTTCATTCTTACCCCCCCCCCATCACACTGGAACAGCACAGGCCTGACTGGAGATGTTTTCTTTTGCCTGTGCAGCCCAAAGATCTGCCACGGAGGCATAAGGCTTGGTCCCTCAGCTCTACACACAGTAAAACGGCTTCAGTAAATCAGCTTGCCAGAGATTACTCCAGTGAGGCCAATAAAGCGAGTGTTCAAACAGTGTTTCAGCCCTGCTCTTCAAAACCTGCTGTTTAGAGGAAATAAGCTCAGCATAATCCTGATGGAGAAACCAAGCCTGGCTCTGCAAAACTGCTGAAGTTTAGGACTTGTCCTAAAGATGTCTGATTGATTGATGCACAGAGTGTGAATAGGTGGAAAAGCTTCCACCGAGACTGGTATGTGCCCTGGAACCCCAGCATTAGTGTGGCTATAAGCTGGGATGCTCTTGCAGCCAGAGCATGTGCAAACCTCAAGGCAACACCAGATGGGGAGAGATACATTAGCCCTGTGGGACCAGAGCGGCTGTCCCTGTTCCATACCAGGGCTTTGCTGGGATCAGGCACCAGCTGCTGCAAAGCACCTGCTGAAATAGGACTTTTCTGTAAGATGAGCTTCTACCCTGGCTGAGGGTGGTGGTAGAAACAAGTCTGCAATGTGATAAATTCTGTCCTATGACACTGACTACCTGTTGCAGCTTGATTTGCTGTCAAACAGGATTGTTTCTGCTTCTCTGTGATATCTCTTCAAACAGTGTTCAGTTCAGAGCACTGCCCAAGACCACGGCAGTAAGATGCTCCTGTGAATCACAGAAACCAGGATGCAGGAGAATTGCTTTTGTTAAGTGATGTGACCATTCTTCTGACCATTCTTATAATTTATTTAAAATTAGCAGTGTCCTAGCATCATTACAAAGAACATGATCTATGTAAGTAATAGGCTGAGGCAGTTCCATAGCAATTTTACTGCTATTATCATCCTCTTAAACACCACTTACACATAGAAGTATTTATTTGTATACACAGAGCTTAATATCACTCCAGGATCAAGCTTCTTAGTGAAGGAGAAATCTTTGCATCTAACCTGAAAGATACTGCTCACAACAAAAATACTTGAGGAGGAATAGGGAATGTGAATGCTGCACAAACACTTGGAAGAGATCCAAAACCGTGCTTTTAAAACCTACATCAAACCTTCCCATTCTGCTGCTGCTGCTGTGTGATATCATGTACAGAGATGTCAAATTACTTAAAGGCTGAAATCTGTGCAGCTCAGCACCTTTCCCAACAGTAAATTAGAGAATGAAAGTGTCACCAAACTGCTTGAGGAGGTTTGCATGGTGTAAAGTGGCAAATTTCCCTGCATTAATATGCTTTTAAGGGACAAATTCACCCAGCAGTTGCTTTACCAGCTTGTAAAATGTGCAGCGTGAGCACAGCTGACACACAAGGCAGTGCAGACCCAGACCTCTTGCTGCTCAGGAAAATTGCTTTCTCTGTGCACACTTCAGGAGCTTTATCAGTCTATAATTTTACCAAGGCTGTACTTGGCTGTATTTCCCCATGAGCCTGGATCAGCTCCATCTCACTGTGGTGAGCACATCCCTGACTCAGGGCAGGTGGCTGGAAAGGGGTATTTTGTAAGGCAGAGCATCCTCGTTTGCCTTGCCTGAGAAGGCTGAGCACATAGTGGAGAGGGTAAGGTGACAGCAGCACTGTGACTGTGGGCACCAGACAGATCCCAGGGCTCTGCGAGCAAATGGAGAGGAAAAAGTCAAGCATTGCTCTTTACTGACTTTTCCAAGGCCCCCTGAATGCAGCAGCCCCCACCAGTGAAACCATATCATGGGCTTCTTCAGATTTACATTGTAGTGCCCTGGGATGCACTTCTAACTCATCCATAATAATGTATGTGTAGCTGCGACATTGAAGTATCTAGGTGATTCAAGGTGAAAGGTATGAAGCTGGGTTTCGTTTTGTGTTTGGTCCAGATGAAGCTTTTCTTTTTCCATCAGACTTGGCAAGGGAGTGGTTAAAAGCAGCTTACTACCTCTTTGAATTTGTAGGAGCCTAAAACTTTACCACCTGGACATGTTTCTGCATGGGACATGCAATGGCCTGGATGTTATTTGCATCCTATCTGATGGCAACAGCAAAGTCCTTACAAGCAGTATCAAGTCTGCTTGCCAAATATAAGCCGGTCCTTTGGTGAATTAATAGCAGAGGAATTCCAAAGTGCTGCAAGCCACATCCATGCCACCGGTGAGGATGCTCCACACCAAGCCATGTCACTGGGAAGCACGCAAAGAGGGGGCTGGTATTTGTGTCAAATTGTTGATATGTAAGCAGGGAGCATCCTGTGCATTTAAATCACATTCACACTAAATTTGGAACAGAAATCATTAAATATTTATTCTGTGCCTAAAATACTACTCAAGCGTCCTACTTACTGATATTACATATTAATTCACACGGATTTTACAGTACTGATAATGCATTTACTTTACAGTGGTGACTCAGGCATTCATGATGATTGGGCTGTTTAATAAGAAGTGAGATTTACGGCCCCAGGGGAATCCCACCTCATCACTTTTGTACAGCTGGGGAAGTGGCTCATACAAAGGGAAATTCAAGGGTTCATAACAACCATGACAAAAGCACTGGCTGGGCGTTTGCAGTGGTCTATTGAAGACCAGTAAAAACAGAATGAAGGCCCTTCAAAGCTCAGTAGAAATTAGGAGTTATTTCCTTAGCAGTAGGAGTACTGTACATTCAGAGAAGCAATCACTCAGCCAGGACATAATTGCTACCAATCGATTGCTACCTTCTCCAGGTGCTTTCCTGCAATGGAAGGACCAGCTGAAAAACTACCACAAGAATGTTAAAAATGAGTAAATGGATGCACATTGACTCGCCGGGACCCCAGGGGTGGCAGTCAGGTGCTGAATGACAGCAGCAATCCAGCCCAGGTTTTGTAGGAGCCCTGAGCGTGCTGGAATAGATCAGCTGCAATTATTTCCAGGCTCTGGGCTAGCAGAGTAGAGTGCATTTGATAAATTTCCCGTGGCCCTCCTATCTGAAATAAGCCTCAGTCATTTTCAATTATAGACGCCTCGAAAGCTGGGAGCCAGAGCTGATTGGGCAGCAAAATATTGCCACAATCCTCTCAGTAGTGTTTGGAAAAGGATTTCGGTGCTGAACCTGACACGGATGCGATGCTGCCAGCCTGGCCAGAACATGCAGATAAACAGCTTGCTTGCGGATTCTGATGAGTAGCCACAGACATGGAGTCTGCCCTCTTCCAGGGCCTGCTGGGTCTGACTAATTCCGTGTTACTGATTTTAACACCTGGTATAATAAACCCTAGGATGAGGCTGCAAAGACTGGAGCCAGCATCAGGGCCAAGAGCATCCCCAGTAGCAAGCAGGGAAGGGGAGCAGCAGGGCAGAGGGCCCAGGGTATGCAGTATGTTTCCCACTGTGGTTAAATCTCTCCACCTCCTGCCTTGTGTTATCAAAGGAAGTGACCCAACCATTCCTCCTCTGCCCCTGCCCTGAGGTGCCTCTCATCATACATCACCCCTTCTCTCCCTGCAGCATTTGCTCTCTCAGTGCCTTGGAGCAATAGCAGGTGCCTGGGAGGAACACATCAGGTGGACCACCATGAGCATCAGCCTCAAGGCGCAGGAGGCACCAAAGCGGGTGTGCTGCCTGCTTCCTTCCCGCAGGATTGTGGAGGCAGAGGGATGGGGAGCAGCAGCATTGCCTCCGGAGGCCACTTCTGTCTCAAACCCAGCCACCAGCACCCCACACACAGCTGCGACATGTCTAAATCCAGTTACAGGGTGGAATAAGCCCTCCCACCTCAGCATACATGGCTATTTCTGAGACTGGAGCCTGGCTGCTGTAGGAGCTCTCATTTCCCCGCAGATGCTAATCAGGTCTGGAGAGCACCCAGCACCTGCAAGGGAGGGAGAGGCAAAGGATAATATTGGCTCAACAGACCTTTCTGAAATGGTTTCCTGGAGCATCTTCAAGCACATAATTACCCAGAAACAGATTAGGAAGTGACCTCATTGCAAGCCCCAGTTTCCCGGTGGACAGGTTCACCAAGCAGGACACAAATAACCCGTCCCACCATGGAGAGCAGACTGACCCTCAGCCGACTGGAGGCTGCCCTCTGAGATGGCATTTTGCTGGAGAAAGGAAAACTTTCTTGCTCAGGGAGCCCTGTGCTGTAAATACTCTGTGCGCAGAGCAGGGAGGAGGCTGAGCAAATGCTGTAGACCTGGTAATAGAGCTGCTGAGCTGCAGCAGTGGCACACTGGCTCCTGCACCGTCCACAGCTCAGTGGCTGGATCTCCTGCAGTGCCTCCTTTCCCCATCCCACGCTTCCCTAATTCCAAGGGATTAAAAAGGCCAGCAGCTCTCACTGGCCCTGGCTTTGCTCCTGGTGCGCTCCTGATGCAGCCAGGATCCCACTGTAAATATTAGCTGAGCGTGCGTGAAGGGGTGAAAAGAGCACCACTTTAAGCCATCCTGTTTGGAAGATACAGCAATCTATATAACACTGTTACCAAGAAACAAGGATTATTTTCTGTGTTATTTTAGAAGCCAGTGAAACAAATGGAGCCAAGGACAGACCAGGATTTCTATTTCCCCTCTGTAATTTAGTGTTATTGCAAAGTGTCAGCGTTTCACAGCGGCACTCTGCAGCCGGACTCTATTCATACCCAAAGAAAGGATGTGCTGCTTGAACCTGCCCACTCACATATCCTGTTATCTGTTGTCATAACTGCTGTTCTTCAACCTGCCTAGCTGCAAGGTGCAAACTGTCCGGCCCCTCACACTGTATGTCCAAGGACATCATGGCAAGTCCTCAGGAGAAGGTACCATTAATACACATTACTCGTTGCACAGCCTATGTCAGGCTGACCCTCGGCAGCTCCTCTGCTTGCTCTTTCAGTTGCTGCTGCAATATCTCATTTTTATGAGCTGGAAGATATTTCAAAGTAGACTCTTTGACACTCACTTTGTCTCTTTTTATCTCCCCCTTCCGCCATCGCCTGTTACTGTACAAAATTCAGACTTGTATTGCAAAACTGCTTTTGCAAAACAAGAGGTATAGCCGAGCAAACACTTAAACTCTCCTTTCACTTTCTGACTGAACATTGCCAAAGGGCCAGGGTTGCGGGGAGTAACAGCAAGAAGAACAAATGATCACACGTGCTGCACTTCTATCGACACTGAGAATAGCTGCCAGCAGGCAGCAGATTCCCAGGTGGCTGGCACCAGGCTGCACCGTGCCCACCTCTGCATCGCCCAAAACCAGGAGATGCTCTGCAGTCAGTCCCAAAGCAAGGCTGAATCACAGCTGCACAACCCTCCAACATTTTCAGGTCCATCCCCAGCATACTGCAGGTATAAGGCAAATCATCCCTACGGATCATTCAACCAACACCATCCGGGCTGGGCTGGGCACAGGAGTGGGTGTAGTAGGTGACCAGTGAGGAGAAGCAGTGATTGCCCCAGCACCAGCAGCCTCCATGCTCACCTCACTTTCCAAACTTCATAGACTCAGACGGGTTGGAAAAGACCTTTAAGATCTGCAAGGCCAACCATTACCTCAAGACTTCCAAGTCCACCACTAAATCCTGTCACTAAGGGCCTCGTCTACACGGTTTATGAACAGTTCTAGGGATGGTGATCCCAGCAGTTCCCTGGGCAGCCTCTTTCAATGCCTAAGTACCCTTTTGGTGAAGAAATGGTTGTTCAGTGCAAGCAATTTTCCATGGCCATGAAGGATCTTGTGGAGGCTAAACAGCACGAGAGATGTGCTTTACTCTGTTTTCCCTTCTAGACTGCTCTCATGACCCACTGCCATCCTTCCACATAGACTTTAGAAAGGCACTAATTGCTTCCAGCTTTCATAAGCGTTCTGGTTTAGGCCTTTAACCAGGATTAATAAAAAGAACAAGGGTTTGTTTGGTTTCCATGCAAATGTGAGCTTCCCAGTGGGAGCTATTCAGTTAAGCTCTCTCAAATGGTTGCATTAAATGGAGTTTACTCTTTCTGAGGGTTTCTTCCAAAGGCAGCACCCAGTGTCGCACACACAGGCACTCTCTTTCCAAAGCCAGGGCCTCTGCTTCAGCTCTGCTTTTCTTTACAGTAATTTCCACAAATCATTATCTACACTGATTTCCCCCATCTAATGGGAATAAATGGAGAGGGACACGAATGCTACAGCAGTGATTTTTTCGAATATCAGGAGGTTCTTCCAATGACACTGTGCAAAATGGAAACAAGCCTGAAACACTTCACCAAATACTTTCAATACTCTTAAACCGACGTTGCTTCCAGTATCTGAGGCCACTTGAGATCTGCTTTATGCGGCTGCAGTGGCTCCAGCTAGGAGCTTTACACTGTCTGCAGGGATGGTGCAGGCTCTGCAGGGGTGGTGCAGGCTCTGCCGGGTGTGTGTGGTTTTGCTGCTCCTTGTTTGTCGTGTAAACAGGAACAGGCACAGAGGTTTGAGTATTCCCACACGGTGTGCATTGCCTCTTACTGGAAGCCACAAGAGAGGTGGCAACGCAGGCACCTTGCATCTCATTAGGTAATTATTCTGGAAAGTGTTTTAGAAGAAGCAATTAATTCCTGATGCTAGGAACAAATAGGTAGGGGCAGGTACTGTGAAGCCTCCTGGAGCCTGCTCTAAAATGATAAGCTAGAAAGGACCATGGGGTTTGCAGTTATGTTGTGGCTGAAAACAAACTTCCCAACATTACACATCCTTTTAACCCAAAGAGCCTTTGTTTTAGTATCCTGAGCAAACAGCTATATACACCAATATAATATCAAAAATGACTTAGCTAATGCTCTCATTTGTCTACATTTACCCACCCGTGATGGGTAATTGCACAATTACCTGCCATGGAACATTACCACTGAAAGTTACGCACACATAATGTTCATGAGGGCTCTACTCATGCTGCTTCCCTTCCTGCACAATGCTGGACAGTCGTGCCAGCGACATGGTCTAGAAGGATCCTCCTTCTAGATCCGGGGTTCGCATGCCATTCATGTTTTTAACAGGGCAGTATTCCTTGGGATGTTTCAACACCATGGAAGCCCTCAGCTCCTACAAGAAGCACCACGAAGACCAGTGCAGCTTGGCTAACACTGAAAATCTTGCTCCTCTTGGTGTTGTCAGAGGGATCTTTCCTGCAGCTGGAGATGCTCTAAGAGAGCTGCTTTGCAGTAGGATGCAAACAGCTCTACGTGGGAGATGTTTTAGAGGGAGCGGGATAGACCTGTCTGGACAAAAATGGCATTTGGAAACAAAAAGCAGGAGGCCTGAGACCTTTTGACTTTGTTCTCTCCTTTATTCAGGAAGAAGAATTAATGTTGTGACCACTCATTCAGACATAGCTACTGGGAAAACAGGGCCGTGCGAATTAAGGAAAGAGAAATCGTGGATCACTTTTAATGAGGGCAATGTGTCCCCACTTCTCTGGACCAGCAGCACTTCCAGATGAAGCTTGACCAATCCACGCCTGGGTGACCAGCCAGGCCCTTTCAAGAATATCAATTTCAAAGTTCTCCAGTGAGCAGAATCTCACCCACTAATGGATAAATATAATTCTGAGAGCTCCTAAAGTAGAACACATTTTTTGGGTGATTGCATATATCTATTTTGCATCAATTAATTTAAGAAATCTATTCTGACAATCTGTCAGAAAAATCAATCTGTCTCTATAGATAGATACGAGTTGTCTGTGATGTTCCTACCAGCAAAAGTTGCTTCTGTCATCCCCAGCTGCTTTCCTGTAGCAAATCCACCTCTGCAGAGCCACCTAAACAGCTCAGAAAACCACGGAAAGAAAACCTTTCATTAAAAATGGTGTGATCATCTTAGAGAGTTTCATTGTGTCATGCCTGGGATGGGGAAGATGGAGAGCTGCAGCTTTCAAACATCTACAAGGGGGACCTGCATCCTCATGTCGCAGAGAGAAATTTCTCCATTCTCTGGTACAACAAATGGCATTTCTTTCTTGAAAACCCCAAAACAAGGGCTTCTCTGTTGTGGGATTACCTGTACATAATATCATTATAGGCATGGATGTAATGGATTCTATTTTTGATGCCTTCACAGCTGGCATGACTGGGCTCAGAGCAATGAGTTTTTCTGATGGATAATATGAAAAAGGCATAAATTTTAACAAACTCAAAAAGGACTTTAAAAAAACAAGAAAACTTTGCTTAGGAACGGATCTTTGAGATGTTCCCATCAGCCCTGTGAAAGTCATCCTTGTGTCAGCATGTTAGGGGCCATGTGCCTGGCAAGATGGCACTGGGAGATGCTGAATGACCCGTTCCCATTGCATGGGACTGGCAGGACAACTACATGACATGCCTCTTGGGTGAGGAAGAGTAGTTCCATCACAGCAATGATATATTAGTACTTTTATGCGTTTGCTTGGGCAAATAATAAATAGGCATGAAGTGAAATGATACTAAGGAAGGCTGAGAAGGGCTGAAAAACTTATTCTTAACCTCAGCTTGGATCCACCTCTGTATCCCAAAACCACACCTTGTGTCCTTTCCCAGACTGATGGGAAGATGCAGATGCAGGAAGATGCAGGAATATGCCCGGTGTGGCAGCCATTGTGGCCATCCTGCCCTGCAGCTAGCATTGCTGCTTGCACAGCAAGCTGCCCACCAGGACCAGCACCCTGCGCTCAGTTCACACTGTCTATCCCCAAATGCTGGCTGCAGGTTGTCCAGTACAATGCTGGGGTGGCTTTTGCCAGCCCATGGGTTGGATTGACAGTACTGGCAGCAGCTCCTGAGAAACTGAGCAATAAAGGACCATCTCTGGAGGTAGTCTCAGAGGAAAGCAGTAGCCAGGCAGAGCAAGCTGTGTGCCTGTTCCAGCTTTAGACATCAGCCTGACGTGCAGTATTTGACTTGCTGACTGTGCTGCTGCAGAAAACGCACCGTTGCTTTCCAGGAGATGCCAATGAGTGATGCAAACAAGAAGGGTGTGAAGGTGAAACAGGGCTGGAGCTGTGTTTGCCTGGCGCTGGTGCTTGTCAGCACATGGCACTTGTAGGAGCCCATTCATACCTGGCCCAGAAGGGTCCAGGGCTCCCCTGCAGCTTGCATCCTTGCAGGGTAAGAGGGCTCAGGGCTGTGCAAAGGACAGTGGTTGTGCCTTGCAGAACTCACCCTGACATTCTGGGCAGGATGGTCCCAAGAAGACCAAGCCATAGATGTCCCCATGCAGTGCCAGGGGTGCGAGGCTCTGAATCCCAGCTTTGGCAAGCAGTATTCCTGATGAGGAGGGAAAACTTTGCCTGCAGGTCTTGACAACACTGCTCTTCCGTGCTGACAGGTCGTCATCCCCAGGACCTCCCGCACCACAGGCAGGACACACACTGCAGCATGCAGAACCACGGGGCCCTGAAGCTTTTCCAGATTCAACTGCTACACCAAGCTTTTAAAGAGAGGTAGGGAAGGAGCTCAGAAAGCCCAGCTGACGGGAAAATCCCGAAGTGCATGGTCTGCAGCAGCAGCACTCAGCTCCCCTCCTGTGAGTTAGTCTCCCAGCCCCATCACCAGCCGTCGATGTTTACCTATTCTCCCCAAAAGTGAAGCGAACATTTATTAACACGAATAACGGGTGGCAGGTATTTAGAAATCTACAAAAGCAGCACTGCTAACCGAGCAGGGACAAACCCACCGCCAACAGGGACAAACCGGGTCCCAACCACGTCTGAAAACCACCGAAAACTGAAATATTGAGCACACATGGTGTGATTCACTTCAGAGCCACTCTGAAGTCCTCAGGTTGCTCCAGGTAATCTTCAAAGCAGAACTCCACGATACCATTACACATGTAATAATTAGTGACTCAGGTGAAATATCCATCAGCAGCACCACTTCTCAGTGAAGACTTTCAGCTGTGTTGAGCTGCAAGAGCTGCTCGGTGGAAAGCAACTTGCGGAGAGCCTCAGGTCTGTAGGGATCCGTGTGGCTCCTGCGGCTGCGAGGGTACGGTGGTGCCTGGTGGGGACACTGAGGACACAGAAATGTGTGTGGGGACACTGAGGACATGGAGGTGATTGTGCGGGGCCGTGGGGACACCAAGGCACAACAGCGTAAGTGGGGACACCAACAGCGAGGCAGTGTCTGCTTGGGGCAGTAGAGACACTGAGGACACAGCGGTGTCTGTGTGGGGGAATGGAGACACTGAGGACACAGCGGTGTCTGTGTGGGGGAATGGAGACACTGAGGACACAGCGGTGTCTGTGTGGGGGAATGGAGACACTGAGGACACAGCGGTGTCTGTGGGGACACCAAGAGCAGCAGTGCCTGTGCTGCGTTGGGGCACACCAGCAGTGCGGCGGTGCCTGTGTGGAGATGTGGGGACACCAAGGACGCAGTGAGGTCTGAAGGGACACCAGGAACCCGGTAATGTCCGCCTGGGGCTGTGGTGACACCGACAGCACCTGCGCGGAGCCTGAGGCCACCGAGGGCGCAGCGGTGCCCGTGCGGAGACGCAGGGGTGCCGGAAGAACAGCGGCGCCCGTGGGGGCACCAAGAACGCGGTGTCGTCTGCGCGGCGCTGGGCGGCCCGGCCGGCACAGCGGGGCCCTGCGCGGCCCGGCCACCCCGAGGGCCCGACGGGGCCCATGGGGCGCGCCCCCGGGGCTCCCTCCTGGCCTCCGCGGCCGCGCCGCCCGTCCCGCAGCGGACATGCGCGGCGGGGCCGCCCTCCCGCGCTCGCTCTGCCTCGGCCCGCGCCGTGCAGCACCGCGGCCAGCGCCCGCGCGCGCGGGGCGGGGCGAGGGCGGGGCGGCGCGGGGGCGCGCTCGGGCGCGGCGGCGAGCGGAGCCGGAGCCGGAGCCGGAGCCGGGCAGAGCCGAGCCGGGCGGAGCGGAGCCAGCGCAGAGCCGAGCCGAGGCGGCCCGGCCGAGCCCCGCCGCCGCGATGCTGGACCCGTCGTCCAGCGAGGAGGAGTCGGAGGAGCTGGTGGAGGAGGAGAGCGGGAAGGAGCCGCTGGCGCCCGCCGCGGCGCGGCTCTCGCCCAGCCGCCCCTGCGAGGGCCCGGGCAGCGGCGGCGGCGCGGGCGGTGGGGGCGGCGGGGGGCTGCAGCCGGTCGGGCGCAGCAGTGGTGCGGCGCGGCCCGCCAGCCCCAGCCCCTCGGTGGCCAGCGAGAAGGAGAAGGACGAGCTGGAGCGGCTGCAGCGGGAGGAGGAGGAGAGGAAGAGGAAGCTGCAGCTCTACGTCTTCGTCATGCGCTGCATCGCCTACCCCTTCAATGCCAAGCAGCCCACCGACATGGCCCGCCGGCAGCAGAAGGTACCGCCGTGCGGGCTGCCCTGCCCTCCTGCGTGCACGGCCGGGCCCGGCCTCCCGTGCCCGTATCCCCATCACTCTGCCTGCCCCTGTCCTCCTACTCCGTCAGAGCAACCTTCCACTGCCCGCTGCCCTACCTACCCTTGTGCCCCCTGCTCCCCTGAATACCCTCCTGCCCCCTATTCCCCCTCCTGCTCCCTGCCTCCATCCTCCTCCCAACCAGCTCCTTGCAGACACTTCCCAGGCCTGCACCAGTCCAGGCATGCCAAGGGCAACCTCAGTGCAGGACACCTTGCCCTGTACCGGTGGGGTTTGCAGGCAGCAGCTCTGCTCTGGGATGCAGGGAGTCCCCGCCGTGTCACCCCTGTATACTGCTCCCCTCCGTGGTCTCCTGCACGGAGCCAGCGCGGTGACATATGGCACTGCTCCTAGTTATGCAACGTCGGGAGTCAGGAAGTTTGGGATGTTGGCCATCTAAAGGTTGTTGAAAGGAGAGAAATGGGCTACATTGCTGGGGAACACCAGGCACATGCGCTTGCAAAGGGACTCTGCAACTCCGTGCTCGCTGCAAAGTTTGCTTAACTGGGAGTGCCAGCACTGGCTTGGGGAGTTACTGAGTCTCATTTCAAGTTCTTGCGAGTGCTTGTGTGCGGGGAGCTCCCTGACGCTGGCTTCCTGGCAAAATGTGGCGGCGGAGCTTTGTGATGAAGTTGCTGCCACAGTCCTGACTCTTCCTTCCCGAGTGCATCAGCGCAGCAGGGCTGTGTGCTGCTCCAGGCAGAGGCTGGGCAGGAGTCTTTCACCGGAGCTCCGAATCCCAAGAAGCTGTCTTGGAGCTTGTCTCTTTGCTGAGGCACAAGCTCATGGGCCAGGGTAGAAATTACGTTTCTCCAAGATGTGGATACAGGCACCTTTGAGGCAAATAACCGTCAACTTCTGCCTGTGGCAGCCAGAGTTAGGTCAGTGGTGGGATGTAGTTGTCTGGAGCGGATAGGTGATTTGTTGCCTCAGTTGGGTTTCTTGGACTGCAATTTTAGCCTTGGTACTGTTCTGTGTTCACAAATGACCTTTGCAAATCAGGCAGACTCCTGGATGTATTGATGCAAACGACATTCAGTTCTGCTACACCACAGGACTATTATTAGTCACTGCAACATACGGAGGTAGGAAAGTGTATCCGTACTGCATATAGTTTAAAGGCAATATAGGACAATCTGGTGTTGCTGGAAGGTGGAATGAGCTGCTTTTGTTTGCTGAGCGAAGTGCATAGCTGAAAATATAGCTAGGTTTGGAGAATATCTATATATATATCCTTTTTTTGTCTACAACCTTTGTCAATAGATTGTGCATTTTCAAAGTCATCTTGGCTTTTGTTTCTTGTCAGTTTCTTTGTGTTAAGATGATAGGTTTAAAGTAATGGTTGGTTTTGCAGAAATTGAAACAAACAAGCTCTGCAACTGTTTCTCACATAGAAGTGAACTGAGATTGAAGAGGACTTTTTCCAGAGGAGCCGGCGGCATGTTAGTGGTCTGCAGAAGAGTGGCTGGGAAGAAGGGTGATTTGTAGTCCATGAAATAAAAATGCTGCCCTGTAAAGGGACAGAAGAGGGGAGGGAAAGAGGAAAAGGGGGGAATAAAGTACAGGTGAAACAAGGAAATGAGGAGTAATGAGAAAAATGATCAAGTGGCAGCAGTACTCAAGGGAGTGGGGAAGTTACACAGGATCTTGGGAGGAAATAATCCATTTGCTGTGAAATTAACAGTGCAGGGAAATGCTTCTGCCTTATTTACGCAAATAACTAACAGGGGTGTGTCTCAGGGGCTGACCGTGTGCCATCAAACTTAACAGTGGGATGGAATTGGGAAAGCTAAATTTAACTTGACAACACAAGTCAAATTGGATTCACCCTTTTAAAGGTGAATTCAGCCTGGGTTTTCATCTTCTGGGTATCCCTATATTCAGTTGTCATGCTGGGAGTAAATCCCAACCCTCTTTCCTTAACCAATACTTCCATTAAAGTCAATTAAAGCACTGCTGGAGCTTGGAGTTTTCATGTGCTCCTCTGCTTTCCTTGTGCATCCCTCTGGCAAAGCCCATCCTTCCTTTTCTGGCTCAAGGGGGACCAGGGAGTGAAAGTGTGGTACTTGTTCCCTCTTCTGTCATGGTTTAGTGTGAGGTGTCCCTGCCCATGGCAGGGGCATTGGAACTGAGTGATCTTAAGGTCCTTTCCAACCCTAACTGTTCTATGATTAGATGGTGGCTCTGCCAGGTTGAGTGGTCTCTGTGGGTGCTTTGTGTATTGGTGGGCCCTTGGTCATGATGGAAATACCAGATGCTTCAAGACTCACCAGGGTGGAGCAAATGCATTTTGCTTCTCAGGGGAGAAATGGGAGAAACGAAGCAGGTTTTGGTCCTGCTCTGATGGGAGTTGTTGCCTCAGTTTCCTCATTAGTAGAGGAGGGATAAACTCCTTCCTTCTCCATGTGCCATTTGCCTCTGCACTCTCACAGCCTGCCACTTGCAAGGGAAAGGTTTAATCTTCTGAGTAAAACAAGCAATTGATTTTTGTTGCAGTCGCAACTTGTCTGGGCTGAAGATCCCTGTGGTGCCTCCCCTTGAGGTGTGTAATCCTCCCTCCTTGATCCTGCAGCACTGCTGTATGAGAGCTGGCTGGTACCCTGAGCCCCGGGGGGTTACAGTGGTGTAATGCACAGGCACCGCAGGTACCGGTTGTGTAGCAGCGTGCCTGTGTGTAGTGCTGGGGAGCTGGAAAGTGCAGTCTGGTCTTTTACAGCGCTTGCAAACCACCTTGGAATAAAGGGAAGGGTGTACTTAAGGTACCGTTGCAACAGAAAGATAATTACGTGTGGTTTGATAAATTATAATGTATACAAGAGAGAAGAGAGCAGTGGAAATGTGTGAATGGATGGGTATGCACTGTTCATGGCATGACAACATTGCATGGTTACTCTAGTAACAAACTGTTTCAGAACTCAAGCTAAATTCAAGCAAATGACACTCAGAGCTAATGTTTTTCTGATCCTGACACCCCAGAAGTTTCAGCAACAGAGTAAAAAATGGTTCTTAGATCAGTGTGTTCAAGCCTACGCTTCTGCTTCAGGTTTATCTTGATGTTTATGTAGTAGGGCTTCACTTGGGTAACTACACAACTGTGGTGTCTAGCTCTAAGTTTTTATTTACAACTTACTAGTATTGTTTCCTAAGGGGAAAAAAAGGTGGGCTTATTACATACCTGCCTGTGGTGTCTTACTTCCCACTTAGGTTTCTTTTTTAAGCCGCCACTGAATTCCAGGCACAATTGACAGGCAGATGACTGTCTGCAAGATAGTCGTCCCTTAAAAGCTTGGTGAAAATAGGGACATCCGTATTTATCTCCTACTCCAGGTGGGAGGAAGGAGGCTTTGTGCAGACAGCCCTTACTAGACACTGGGGAATCTGAGCAAGAGACCTACTGTGTGAGTGGCCCCAGAGGAACAGCTCCTGTCAGAGCTTGTACCTTGCTGGACACTGAGGGCTCCAGCCTTGAGATGCAGCTCAGGAGGAAAGCAGCTTTGCCAGCTCTGTTGCCTCTCAGAACAATGTGTTTTAATACCGCAGATGGCACTTAGCTTGGTAATTGCTTGCCCAGGATGTATTTAGTCTTTTCCCTTGCTCATGCTGACTTGTTGGAAGTAGGGTTGAGACAGCCCTGTACCTCTCCCTGCTTGATCCCAAGTGTCTGAAGCCTTTTGGAGGAGAGCTCACCTGACAGCCTGGGGGAGTCAGGCGATGTGTATGTCTCTGTAGTGATGCAGGACAAGCACCCTTGGATGTGGATTATACACCCGGCTAAATACCCCCAAAGCCCAGCAGCCAAAAGGCACAGTGAACCCAGGAATCCGTGTTTGCTCACTCAGTATACCACGAACTTAGAGATCTTCTCCATGTTATCACCAGCTGCTTGAAAACACTTGTTGGGAAAGGGGCAGCTGGAAGAACTCGCTTCTCAGGTCAGGCATCACTGCAGTTGTGCATCACCTGCTTTCATCCCTGCAGAATGAGGGAGCAGGCAGGCAGCATGTAGGAGAGTATATCAGTTCCAAGCAGGATAAATGTGGGATGAAGTAAAGTTCCAGCTTAGTTGCAGATTATTGGAGCTACTCCTGGGACAAGTGGCTTGTGATTTGGGTGCTTGTGTAAGCCTGTGGAATGACGTCAGGTGCATTAGCCAAATTCTCAGGCAAATTCAGCGAAGAGCTTAAGCCTGTGCTTTGCTGAATGGTGATTGATTTAAGCACGGTGCTTAATGCAGAACAAGTGTGAGGGATCAGAAACTCAGTTAAATTGGTTACGAGGCATCTTAAAGTACCACATTTCTGCCGGTTTGGCATGCATGCAGGTGCCATGAGTTAGGTAATTAGTAAAGTGCAGACTTGCAAACAGTCACTTCTTCCCTATCATGGGCTTGGTTGTTACTCTCCTTATTTACACAACTTCTCTCTTAAAACCACCAAAACCTTGTTCTGGGGCAGACCAGGACTCAGGTGGTGTTGGGGCTTGCTGTAGCAGCTTTCTGCTGATGATGTTATGGTCAGATTCTGCTCTGCTGGCCCCAAGAAGCTATCCAGAGTATGTTTTTTCTCGGTGCTGCAGGTGACAGGTAAAGATGATATTCTGCTTGTTTTCTCAGTGTTCCTCGGTTGCTCTCTAATGCAGGGAGATGCAAGGTCCGGGTAGGTCTCAAGTGTGAGCTGGATGCCATGCAGAGCTCTGTAGTTAGAGCAAAGCTTGCAAGGTAATTATTAGCACTATACCCATAAAAACCTGGCAGATTAATTAGGGGCTGCTCAGCTTGGACATAGGCCACTGCCACCACCAAATGAATGTGGTGTGTGTGGCCGGGCTCTTGGCCAGAGCTGTCCCTGGGTCAGCTCTGTGCTAACCCTTAGGTGAAGATGAGCTTGCCTGTGTTTCACTGCTGCATGGAGAGCACTGCTGTGGGGAAGGAGGTCTTGTAGATCTGAGATGCGGTGTTCCTTAGTACTGTGGAGTGCAGAATGTGGTCATTGTGCTCTAATTGTCTGAAATCTGCAGAAATTGGTTATTTTCAGTTAAAAAACATATATATTTTGCCAGTGCCTTATCTTAATTTAATTCTGGGAGATACTAAATACCTGTCATACTTTGGCTATTTATATGCTTGCAGTTTATTGCATTGGCATGCAGGTAATTAAACAGGCTGTGAGCTTGGTCTGTGGCCATTGTAAAACTTTGCAGTTCCTGATCCATAGCCTGACAATTCAGTTACTGTGTCACCTCTCGGGCTCCTGTGAACTAAGAGCGGAGAGGACTTATCAGATTGTGCAGTTCCAAGCCCTGTCCTTTCCAAAAAGTATTATTTATGGCCTGGCTTTGCATAGTCTAGACGCTTTCCCCGAAGCACTTTGCCTTTTGCACAACTTGTAATTCCTTCTGCTGAGTGATGAGTCACTTGTTCTCCGTTCACTTAAGCGGGAAGGGGCCAGCGAGTCATTTCCCTATGTAATTTTTTGTTAGCTGGAGAAGCAGTAATTTGTTTTTAGTGTGGTTTAGCAGTAGGAACTCAGCAACCACAACACTGCAACTAGCAGTGGATGTGTACAAACCCCTTACAGCTACTGCCAATGCTGTAGTCCAGGGGGGTGTACAAGGTAAGCATCCTGTTTCTATTTAATGATGTAAACCTGATTAATATGTTAAGGCTAATCAATATAGTATCATCAATAAAGCTGTTGGCTGGTGTTGGTGTGAATGCAGCTATAGTGGCTTCAGCAGTGCCAGGGGTTCACCCACAAAGTGATCTCTACGAACCACATATATTTTAGTGTGTCTTGAAAAACTAAGACTAACTAAAACACTGAAGTCCCCTTGAACAGCAAAGACCTTTCCTGATGGGGAGCAGGTCCTCTCTGTCACCCAGGAGGATGGATGGCTTCTCAGGGATGGGGTTTGATGGGTGGCCCCTCAAAGGTCTTCTCTTCCTGGAAATAGAGCAGGGTGAGGTGCAGGGGAAGGTGACGCTTTGGTCACTAGCTCTTGGTAAGCATGGTGCAGGCATGGAGAGGACAAGCAGAGTTCATCTCCTCGCCTTGGTCGTTCCCCAGCACAGGTGGTAGCACTGGGTTCCAGCAGGTCAGAATTGGGCCACCCTTCCTGTAGGGCATGCTTTGAGCTCCAGCAGCAGGGTCTTCATGAGGGTGGGAGACGGGAGATGCAAAAGATGGAAGGTTCTTGGATAGTTTCCCTGTGTTGTGACCTTGTGGGTGCTGCAGAAAATTACATGGAGCATCCTAACCTGGCGATTGCTTTGGAAGAAGTTATTTGAGTGGGTTTTCTTCTGGATTGGGCATAATTCTTAGAATTGGACATAAGCGCAGACACTGACTGTTAGACCTGAATGTGTGAAATCGTTGTTTGAAAAGGTACTTTTAGTGATAATATTTGATCTTGTTTGTCTGTGATTCAGGTGATAAAGTCAGGCATTTTCTAGAATTTAAACACCCAACTCAAAATGTCATGCAAATGTGTATTCAGCTTGGGGTAAGCGATGCTGTGTCTGTAGTTGTCATAGTTCAAACCTGTCTGTAAGGTTGGGAGCTTGGACTTTTATTAGCATGGGTTATATAATGATGCTGTGAGGGGGACATTAGTACAGGCCACCTCCAGTATGGAGGGGTTGGAAAACTGCCCCAGCATACAGCTTGACCCATACAGCTTGGTGACTTGGACCATACAGCTTGGTGACTTGACCCATACAGCTTGGTGACTTGACCCATGTGCTTCAGGGCAGTTGTATGGTCACAGCCACTGAAGAGCTGAGCATCTGCCCATACCCAAATGTTAGTGTTTGATGAAGAAACTTAATGAAATCTAGATTATCACGTTTTTTTTCTAGCCCACAGGGTGGGGAGTTTCTGGTGATGGTGCTGTGGTGTTTGTCTTAGGGGACTGGAGATGCTGTGTGCAGATCTTGAAGGAACCCCACTGACTGGTAGGACTTTGGGCTGATGCCCCAATGCATTTGTACAAATACCCTGGCAAACAGGCTACACACTAATGATCTAGCAGTGGCCTTATGCAGAAGAAAAAAGCCCTTCACCCAGCATAGCTGCAGCACTCTGGCCTGCTCAGGCTCATCTCGCTTCCTTGGATTGGGGCTCAAAGCAGGTGTTTTGGCTCCCAATTGTTTGTCTGATTCAGGGGAGGAAAGTAATAGGGAGGAAAGGCTGTTTTCCATGCTCAAACCGTGAGGAACTATTGATAAAAGTTATTTGTTAATAAATGTCTTATTGAAACAGTCTTACACATTGTCTTGTGAAGAGCATCAGCAGAGTCTGCTTTAGCATCTGAATTTGATCCCAAGCACCTGCTGAGCTGGAAAGGATGGCATTGGTAGTAACCATTGATGTCTATTAGTTGCAATGCGTGTTTGCAATCAGTGAGGTGTGTGGGGCACGCCAACTCCTGCAAGAAGCGATTCTCCCTTTCCTAGGGAATTTATCATGTTATCAGTCTAGATGATGCTCAGTTGGCATTGCCCTGAGATGCAGAAGGCTGTGTGTTGGTCGAAGCCACGTATTGGGATGCCCAAGATGGTAAAATCCTGCACCCCTCCTTCCCTTCTGTATCACAGGGAGCAGCCCCTTGCTTTCCTTGGAGCTACTCAGAGAAGGGAATCAATTTGCATCCTTCAGGAGGGATGCAGGTGGGTGTGCATGAGGGTTGTTTTGGTGCCTGGGGAGCCACAGCTGAAGTGCACGCTCTGTCTAGGAACAAGCTCCCTGCTGGTGGCACCCTGGTGAGATAAAGGGACTCGGGTTGATATTTGGCTGTAAGAGAGAACATGAAGCGGTGCTCCTAAATACAGCACTGTGCTCACTGGAGTAAGATACGATGTTAATTCAACAAGGAGGCAAATTTGGGGTAAAAAAACTTATTTTTTCTGTTCTGCTGGCACCCCTGTTGATGCTGACAGGGCCTAGCTTTTGCAAGAAGGGGGTTTTACTTTGCCTGGCGTACTGTGGGGAGGGTCAGCCTCTCTTGCACCTCAACAGCGGAGGGTTTAGGCAGCTGGATGTTGATGTGGGCATCACACAAGCAGAACATGAAGCAAAAGACACATTTTCCCTAAGATGCCAAATCCTCTTTCCTGATTCATCAAGAGGGCACAAACGCTTTGCATATCGCACATGCCAAGTTTGTTTTCATTCCCTACGCCCCTAGATTTCCCCTCCCTCCCAACAGACTGCTGCTACCCTTCTCGCAACCAGAGATGACAGACTCATTGCTGCCTCAGAAGGAAGGTAATGGGGTGACGCAGCAGGAGCCAGCTGCTCCGCTACCTGCATGGTGACAATGCAAGGATGAAGGAAGGACAAAGCCAGCACTTCCTCAGCCATAGGCAAGGCTGTGTGACCCGCTAGCCGTGCATGCTGCAGTAAACCAGTGCTGTACCTCCCATTGCCGGCACCACAGACCACCCTCTGCCAGCGAGACCTCTAGGCAGGAGCCATCTGCTGCTGTTATCTGAGGATGCGCAGCTGCCCGAGCTGCGCGGGGCTGTGTTTTGGTGCATAGCCAAGAGCTCGCTGGAGTTAGGACTGCAGAGACTTTGTGTGTGCGCAGTCATTCGCGAGGGCAGAGCGGCTCCCAGGCGTGAGTCGATGCCGATGCTCTGCTGTGAGAAGGAACGGGGAGCTGGGAAGGGCATCAGGCCTGGATGAAGGAATTTGGAACTGGGAAATGAAACCTTACTTCCTCTCTTTCCTTGGGCCTTTAGTGCTTCCGTCTACAAATTACCCTCCTCCAGAAGGGTATATGTGAAGGAGCCGGGGCAAGGAGGAAGGATTGCTTACAGCTCCCAGGTGCAGCTGCATTTCCCCACCATCTCTGCAAACACAGCCATGCAGGGATGATGAGGAGTAGTACTTTTCTAGCCTATAGCTGTCTCAAGAAAGAACTGATGTCATCAGTAAACTCGAGTTGATTGTGCAGTGGTGATTTATGTTGGCCAGAGATCTGCCTGGTACGGTTTCTGCTCGTTGGTGGGTTGGGGTGAGATAGATGCTTCTTTCTAAGGCTATTTTGCATCCCTGCTGCTGAACTTCTATATGGAGTTCCTCAAGCTCAGACCTCTGAAGCCTCTATTGCAAAGCTCCTTCTTGGTACATATTTCATGCAGAAAGATGTGTGTGATAGAAAATCTCCTTGTCAACTCTCTTCTCTCAGCTTCTGTCTTGCACCAGAATATTCCTGCTTGTGCAGAAGTCACCCCAAAAGTGAATCAGATCCTGCTGAGCAGGACAGTCTTCCCACCACCTATTTATAGTGTGTGCAATTACCCTCCATGCATCTCGGAACTCTAATTGCCTTTTTATTGCTGTTTAGCAGTGTGTTAAAGGTTTTTGAATGCTCGTGCCTTGTTTTCTCATTAGCTCTATTTATTCCTCCTTTGGCTCCCTTCCTCAACCTCATCAAATTTAGCATCGTCTTGCCTTCGGGGGCTTGGGCAGCTCTGCTGCTTCTTACTCCTTTTCGCAAGTCCTTTCTCATGTTGCTGCTGCAGATGCTTTGTGTTCCCCAGTCTTGTTGAGACGTGCTCTTGGGGCCCGTCTCCTGGGAGGGGGTCTCTCCCTGCAGTGATGCCCTGCCACTGATCCCTTTGCTGGGCAGGGTGGCTCAGACAAGGCACTTTGCATCAGGTTAGTGTGGCAAGGCTGCCCATGCAATTAGGGGGAGGTACATGATCTGGGAATGGGGAGTAATGGTCAAGAGCCTGGAGAGGGGCTGGTGATAGCGACTGGGAGCTGATAAGCAAGGTGGGAGGCAGGGGCTGTAGCTTAAGGTTCCCTGCATGGGTTTGTTTTGCCAGGGTGGCCCAGGAGCTGCTGTGTCACCAGTGGTCCCCACATAGAATGACAGACTGGTTTGGGTTGGAAGTGATGTTAAAGACCATCCAGTCCCAACCCCCTGCCATGGGCAGGGACCCCTTCCACTGGAGCAGCTTGCTCCAAGCCCCTGTGTCCAACCTGGCCTTGAGCACTGCCAGGGATGGGGCAGCCACAGCTTCTCTGGGCACCCTGTGCCAGCGCCTCAGCACCCTCACAGGGAAGGGTTTTTTCCTAATGTCTATTGTAAATCTTCCTCCAGGTCAGGTTAAAGCTCTTCCCCCTTGTCCTGTCCCTACATGCCTTTGTAAAAATCCCTCTTCAGATTTCTTGTAGGCCGCTCGTGGCACAGCCCCTCTCTAAAGCCACCGTGTTGGGCTGGGAGCACGTACAGCTGGTATCACTGGGACTACCTTTTTAATGCTCTGTGTGTATCCTGTACCTGTTTTGACCAGATGGCCGTTGTCTTTGAGAGCTACGACAACATGGGCTTTGTGCTTGTGCAGTGCCTGGCACCCTGGCTGGGTAACTGGGAGCCAACAGATGCCTGGCTTTGTCTCATAGTCTTTGAGTGCAAAGTCCTCTTTGATGTTATTTGCTTTATGTTTTAGCCTTGTTGTGTGGCATTTCCATAGCTCAAATTAATTCATTTATCCCCTGAGGTGCTTGCTTGCTCACAGTTGTCCAGAACTTTATTGCCCTCCTCTTGTGTACTGAGGAGCCCACACAACTCTGAATCATCAGTAAATGTAATCACAGTGCTTGATGTTTGTTCTTCCAAGTCCGTGATATATACAATAAATGAAACTAGTCTTAATACTGATCTGTGCCTCCCCTTTCCAGCACTTGTTATGTTCCAAAATACTTCCTCGCTGCGTACAGCCCCACCACTCGATCCTAACAGCATTCCTATTGAGTGGAGAGATTAATATTTCATGTAAAATCCTATCTAAAGCTTTCTCGTCCTATGGGTAATTTATGGCCAGAGCTTGCTCCCAGCAACCTTAGCACATCTGCTAAGCGTGGTGTCAGCTCAGTGAGGATTTGGTGACCAGGCTGAGTTAAATAACCTATGGCACTCTGCAGGCTGAGGGCTCAGCATCCTCACCCACGGGCTCCAGCCAAGTGCGGGGGTTCATTAGTCAAAGAGATAATTACTGAGCTGAAACAGGGACTGGAGCATCCTGGTCTCAGAGGGTTTGCTGCTTCAGTTCTGTGTGCTCCTGGGTGAAAGCAGAGGCAGAGCGTAGCGGTCGGGCACTGGCTGTGGGCTCAGCTCCCTGCTTGCTCCTTCACAAGCTCGCACAGTTCTCCAGACCTTTCTTAAGCTGCTATCGATAAAAAGGTGATGAAAATATTTCTCCTTGCTCTGTAGAGCACTGGAGGTCAATGGGAGTTATGAGATGCTGAGTTAATTGCTCAGAGCAGGATTCTCGGGTGCCTGGGAGCACTAGGATGGGACCTGGTGAGAATGGATCTGCTGTAGCTCAGACACACACAGACGCCGAGTGTCCACGAGCCACCCCTTCAGCTTCCTATGTGTCCTCCGAACAGCTTCTACAGCTGCCTTCTCTTACAGTAAGACAGTTAATAGTTTTGCATAATTCATGCTTGCAAGTTGTATGCGCTTGATGACAGGAGATGATGTTTAATTTACACACGTGGGGCTTCATACAGATTTTAACAGCTTTATGCACAATAGCCTGACACCCTTTCCTCCTCTCTGTGTTTGGAAGGTGTGTAGCAAGCTGCCTGGTGTTCCATGCACAATGCCTGCAGCTCACTGCTCTGTCATCTCCTAAGCTTGTCACAGGTGCTGCTGTCCTTCAGCAGGGTACAGCAGGGAGAACTGCACTGTAATGCAGAAGCAGGATGGGAAAATCTTCACCCTTACTGCTCCGCTTTTCTCTTTCCTTTCAATGCTCTCAAAACCCAACTGCTCTATGAAAGGAAGGCAGCCTGGAGCGCTGAGCCTGGTTTTGCATTGCTGGGAGTCTGCAAAGCGAGGCTCAGCTCCAGACGGGTGCTCTCTGGATGCATGTGCATGTACTCTGATTGCCCTTGCTTAGGGTGCTCTTGGTGCAAACCACGGCCTCCAGATGTTGGTCCTGTGCTGATGGCTATGGCTTGCAGGGACAGCCAAAATGGGCCTAACGAGACTGGTTTTTAAAGTAATGTAATAGCTCAGCTGCCCCCTGTTTAAGCCCATAGGAGCAGGAGAAGAATAAAACCTCCGATTCTTTCCTATCGGCCGAATGCGTAAGATTCAGTGGCCACTGAGAAGCAGATGGGTTGCTATTTCTGTGCCCTTTTGTTTGATTGCTGCAGGTAGGGGGGGAGTTACAGCTGCTCCAGTAGTGTGGCAAATTGTCTCCATTTATCTTGTGCTGTTCTGCCTCGATGATGTCAGATGGTCTCTTTACATTGCGTATATATTCAGACTAAGCAAATCACAGTGTTTTTTCCATTAAAATTTAACGATGAAAGATGATGCTGTAAGTGATTTATTTTCTTCTTTAATCAATTGTTTCATTTGCTGTATAACCCTCATGTTAATGATAATAATCTTTCCTCGCTGGGGCTCAGGAGAACAGATGTGCCTTTTGAATTTAGGTTTTTTTTACCTAGGCAGAATCTTTTTCCCAGCTCTGATTACTTGCTTTGCAATGCTGTGACCTATATTCAAGGTGAAACTTGTGATAAATATTTGCTTTGGGGAGGGAGGCACAACCATGGGTTTTGAGCAGATTAGGGCCTGTCAGGCAGCAGCCCTCATTTCAATTAGACATCAAAATGCAAATCATCCATTTAGAGTAGGTCAAGGTGAGAGTAGAAAGGACTTTAATCCGTTCTGAGATCGAGTTGAAATCCTACTGTGCTTTCATTGTTCTTGGTCAGTTATGTTAGCTAGGAATCATAGACTCGTGGAGTGGTTTGGGTTGGAAGGGACCTTAAAGCTCATTCAGTTCCAACCCTCTACCAATCGGCAGGGACACCTTCAGTAGACCAGGTTGCTCCAAGCCCCATCCAACCTGGCCTTGAAATGGTGTGGGGATAGCTCAAAAAAGCAGTAAAAGCAAGTAAATGCTTGGTGTATGGAGCAGGTAGGTGCTTGGGAGGCTTTGCGATAGTGAACAAGAGAGCTTGAATGGTAGAGGCCTATGAAATTATTTTCCCACCCTCTGCTTGAAGAGACAAATTAGCTTTACAAAATGTAAATGGAAGATGATGTTTCTACTCTTTATTCTCCATTTTTCTGTTTCTCCTTCTGGCTTCTCAGCAAAACATTAATGAAAACATTGGGGGTGAGAACCAGTAAAAAAACAACTTGACCCTGTTGAAACCATGTGTACAAGGTCCTAGCTGTTTATGTAGCAAATCTCACAGGACTTGAGAAATGTCCTTGCTGTCGTCTTGTGCAATTTATCAAGGGTGTTTAAGGAGTCACAGCACTACTTTGCACCAGAGATGGCAACCATACACTGCAGTTGAACATCATGCATCTTTTTGTAGGCAGCTTGGAAGTCTAAGATTTGTAGATACGAGGCTCAGAAGCTCAATGTAAATAACAGAAATGTGAATTATGCAGCTATTTTCATAGCAAAACACTCAATTATGGTTGTGTGTAATCTTTGCACTAAAAAACCTGCTGTAGGCAGAGAAGCTCTATAAATGTCTGTGTTCTTTCTTGGGATCTGGACCTTGCCTAAAGGATGCCCCACATCACCCCCTTCCTGAGGGAGCTGAGCGCCAGTGAGTCCTCCATGTTGGCAGGTTCCCCCTGACCCTATGGGTTTGGGGCGTTTTTGCAGGGCAGACCTTGGCGTCGCTCTCGAGAGCTTCTTGGAGTCAGGGCCCAAACTGAGGTGGGAAGGGCTGCAAGCAGGGAGGCAGAGGCAAAGGAACAACCTTCTGCATCATGCGGGCTGCTGCTGAATCACCGTTTATGCTGTTTCTGTACCTGCTGACTCGAAGAGTGGAAATAGGGTGTCTCTATTTTTAGTTCTTACCTTGTGCATTCATGCACACGCACGCTGAAATTAGACTTCTAGTGATGGGAGCAGTTTCTTGCCTACATGGGGAAGGTATTTCAGAGTTGTGGCACAGTGAGGATTCCTGATTTCTGCTCTTCCTAATACTATCTGCATGAGGAGAGAGTGGGGAGAGCTGCTTGCTCTGTGTGGTAGTAGAGTGGGATGGACCTGAGTGCTGCAGAGCTGCCTCTCCCAACTGTGGTCCTGCCCCACTGCCTTTCTGGCATCAGAATTAGAGCTGCCAAATTCAATTCTATATCTTGCTGGCTTCCATGACCCTCTCCTTTAGAGCTGTTTTGGTACCTAAATATGATCTGTCAACTGCTGCAGCAGGACCAGGGTGTTTTGGTTCGCTGCTGTGAGTTTTCACTTGTCTGTGATTTCTTTTGCCCATCGCGTTGCACGTGGATGCTAGTGGAGCGGTATCAAGCTCTGTCCACAGAGGAGTAAGTCTGAAGATGAAATCAGCCCATTTGTTTTGACTGTTACCTGCTGCTACGGTTAATCGTGAAAACAGGGTCTGCTTTTGCGTACGAGCTGAGACATTGAGGTGAGGTGAAGTGGTGACTTGTCAGTGGGGAAAAAAAATCACATTGTTTTCATTAGGGCCGTAATCTCATTTACTCTGTTAACGCTGCATGGAGCAGGAGTGCACAGGTGATTGGTGGAACATTCCAGTGAAAACAAGGCTTTCCCATCCTAGTGTATTTGGCTTGACCATGGCATTTTGGGAAGAGAAGGAGTGAACAGTAAGTGCTTTGCTTTCAAATGGCTCCATCATTCGTGTGGCAGCAGCTCTGGGTCTGTCTATCCTCAGCTGCTGCAGCTTCAAAACCCCGACAGGATTCCCCAGAGCTGATGAGATTATTTGACTAACTGATATTATTTAGAAGCTAGATTATTCCTCCCTGGTGTCCTACTGGTGTGCAGGCTGATGGTCCCTGCCACCAGAAGGCCTGGGAGTGGGTGCTGCTGCTCCAAATGCAGCGTATGGCTGTAGCAAACTGGTGTGAGTATTGTGTCCTGTGTGTACAGGTAGCATGGTGAGATGCTCGTCAGAATTCCTGCCTTAAAACCCCTCTGTCCAAAACCTTAATACCGTATTGTATTTGTATCTCTGATGTTCTTCCAGCTGCCCTCTAGGGTTTGCTGATGGGAGAAGGTGGCAGGGGGAGACCCTGCTGCTCCTGGATGCTGCGCAGGGTTTGGCATCAGCTGGTGGGAATTGTGGCTTTGACTCCAAGATCTCTGTAGCTTTGGTTCCTGGAAAGCCTGGTTGCTAAACTGCCATCTCCCAGCAGGTCTCATGTCCTAAACCGCTTGCAGCATGCACTGCCTCAGTCTTGTTTTCCTCACCCAGCTTGTTCAGAGTCAATATCCAGAAACTGGCATTGCCTCCAAATTCAGATCCGTTTCTCAAGAACCATTAACCATGCTGTAAGAGTTTGGGCTGTCCAGAGAGAATGACTTAGTCATTCTGGTACTCACTCTAGCCCAGTGATCCTTGTTGTCTTTTGGGTCCTTTGCTGCCCTATGTCATTGCAATGCCTGGATACCTGCACCTGGGAGAGCATGGTGTCCTGTGAAACCCTCGCTGGGTGAGTTCCTCAGCTCGTTTCAGGGATGAAGTAGTCACTTTCATTGCTGCAGTGTCGTTTTCTGCCTCTGGAGTTGCCCAGGGAGCTGTTGTACATTTGTTCCTCGCTGTACACATAACCCTGGCTTTATCCTGGTATGAAAAAGCCTGCTGCATTGTTCTGAAACTTCACAGCAGGAAGGAGTTTTGCAGTGACAGGACAAGGGGTAACGGGTTAAAACTTAAACAGGGGAAGTTTAGATTGGATATAAGGAGGAAGTTCTTTCCTGTTAGGGTGGTGAGGCACTGGAATGGGTTGCCCAGGGAGGCTGTGAGTGCTCCATCCCTGGCAGTGTTCAAGGCCAGGTTGGATGAAGCCTTGTGTGCGATGGTTTAGTGTGAGGTGTCCCTGCCCATGGCAGGGGGGTTGGAACTGGATGATCTTGAGGTCCTTTCCAGCCCTAACTGTTCTATGATCCTATGATTCTCATACTTCAGTGTGTTTTCCAGCCCAAATCATGAGCTGTTTGCCAGAAGTACACACGTGGGTATAAACACATTGGCTTCATCTGGACTGGTTTTCCATGTGTTTGCAGCTGCCCTCCAGTTAGTTCTGGAAACTTCCCATGGCAAAAGTGGGAAGAAAGGGAAGAGGGGAGCTGAGGAGAGGTGGGAGGAAGGTGCTTGTTTTGAAGGAGAAACATCATTTGCTGTGCTTCACCTGCCTGGAAAGAGACAAGAAGGGGTCCAGTTTGGGAATAAGGTAGAGCAAGGGATCAGTGCATCCCAAGGATAGGACACTGCTATGCAAGGGTATGGTGGGTATTGAGCGGAAGCCCATCCAAATCGCTGGCCCAGGTGTTGGGAGTGTGGGCCTTGTACCTGATGTTCTTGGTACTGTGATGCTGGCGTGGAGGGATGTGTTCCTCCCCCGTGGTTCCTTCATTTAATAGAGAGCACCAGTGATCTTATTCCTGTCTCCTTATAGGAGCAGGCTTAGAGGTCTATTCTGTTACTAAGTTTATACTGAAAAGCTTATTTGTTAGGTGGTTTTCCCTAAGCTTTTTAGATACAGACCCGTCATACCTCACTGTTTTGGGTGAAAAAATACTGGAAGTACTTAATGTCCTTTTTTCTGGACTCCAAACTGACATGCAAATCTTTTCTCTCCAAAGATATTTAAAACCAAGCATCATGAGGCTGAAACTGTGTGCAAGGAGCTCCCAGTCTCCAGGATTATTCAGAGATTTGCATATCAGAAGGATGCTGAAACCAGTTGCCTTGAGCTTCAGTGGAAAAGTATTTGATGGTACGTGGTATCTTGCAGATACCTTCCCAGGCACCGTCCTGTATCAGTGTACTTTTCCATCACTGATGCTATCAGTGGCCAGAGCTCTCTGCTTGGCTTATAGCCATGCTCTTATTTAAGAAACCAAGGCAAGGGGAAGAGAGGCTGAGAACAACCTGTGCAGGGAAGGTGCTTCTGAATCCGTGATGGGCTCTACCTCTTTTCTCATCATGGAAAGAGATGCCAGTGGCTGTGCTGGGAATGTTCTGATGTTCAGCGCAGGCTACGTGATGTCTCATTAGGTACCTGCACAGAGGGCTCATGGGTCAATACCTTGTTATAGAAATCCATGTGTCTGGCTTGCCTTTCTGCTCTCTAATTGCCACCTCCTTGCTTCCTATCTGCATCCAGTAAGCAAGCTGCTGTGATAGTTAATTACTTTTCTGGGTTGAGTGCTGTATTATAGTCCGTTCTGTCAATACTAATTGTTTTATAGAAATATGAAGTACCACTTTCCCTTCCCTCCAAGGACTTTGAGATGCAATATGGGCTTTAATGATATCATTTGCCCTTCTGTCCAGCATGAGTAGGAAAATATGATCTCCCATTTGCATTGGGCACTTAAGGTTATCTTTTGGAGAGCCGTGAGCACTCTGCTTTTGGGGTCCTTTCTTGTGCGTCTCCAATAAAGCTCTTTCCCTGGTACCTTGCTGGTGGTGTGTATTTATAACTAATCCATCACAACCAAGATCAGAGCAATGACTGTCACTTATTCATTAACTCCATTCCTTTCCTGGGTGGGGTTCCTTTTTGCTTTTCAACCTTTGGTTTAATACAGAGGTTGTACAGAAGAGTAAGTAAGTAAGAAGTGTCTGTAGGTGGGCATCTTCCGAGAGTGCACCCAGTAGTATGTGAGGGTATTGCATAAGGGAAACTTCTTGTGCATGGAAAATGACAGCCCTTGGTGTTCAGTTTTATCTCTGCTTCCACTGGCTTTTGGTCAAGAAGAAACCACTGGTGATTATTCTTTGCAGGGGGATTTATAATTTTGGATGTGTGTTTATTGCTCTGGAGTAAACACCAGATAAACCCACACTCATTCATAATTAAAGCAAAGTAAATTCAAATATGCCCCAGGTTACCCGGTGTGTTTGCGGTGACTAATGTTTTGAGGCTGTGCTCTGCTTCTCTTTGCCTCGCTGGAGGCTTTGCTGTTAGCTTTTGTCATTGGCAGTATTGCACAGAGCAGGATGAACTCCCAGGTGAGCACCTGAGATCTGGGCTAGCTGTTGTGCAGAGATGAAACAGGAAGCAGGGAAGGGCTCAGTGGTAAAGGCCCTGCCATTGGGATGCTCCAGACCTGATCCCCACTGGTTTGTGTACCCACAATTTCCTGCAGAAGCCTCCAAAAACTGAGATCCATGTGTTGGTTGGCAGAAGGGTGGTTGGCAGAGCCATGTTCTCAGTGCAGCAGGGAGGATGAGAGGTGTCTTAGCCCTTCACTGCGTAGCGCCTCCGGTGTGGCATGTGCCTCTGAGTTGCTCCACATAGCTGTAGATGCATGCCTTGGCACTTGGATCCGAGTTTCATCTGCTCTTGGCTGGTTGCACTGGGCAAAACGAGATGGGCTGTGTAGGAGGAAGGATGGATGCAGGGGTTGATGGCATTCCTCTGTCTTCCCAGGGATTCATGGGGCAGAACCATACTTAATTAGACTTGCTTTCAAAAAATAGTTGAACTTCTTTTGCTATCAGTGCTTCTCAATGGCAAGCATGGGAGGGCAAGCAGCCGTGGATGTATTATAGACCCACAGGTGAAGTAAAAATGCTCTTAGACTGGGGACTGGGAGGTGGGAATCTGATCCACAGTTGAGCAGTACCAGATGACTGCCAGCTATTCCCACCACACACCATAGTGCTGGACATCCTCGGTGCATCCTGGTCAGGCTGACGATTCTCTGTTGGAAGTCTGTTGAACGCAGGACAAGACTCAGTGGCTGTCAATGCAAGCCATGAACTTGGAGGTGACCCAGTTTTATCTCTGGAGCGTGTCATGTGGGATTTGTCAACAAAGCTTCCTCCAGTATGGGCTGAACCTTTCCTTTATTCCATTAAAATATGGGGGGGGGGGGGGGATGGAAATCAGCTTTTTTAGACTTGGCCTTTATCTTCTTCACCTGTGGTGTTGATGGCTGGCTGTTTTTGTGACCATAGATTTGATGTTAGACTTGGAGTTCTCATGCAAGGACTTCCCATTCCAGCTCGGTGTTCTTGGTGACTTTTCTGCTGGTTTTGTGTGCAAGCATTCAGCAAAGTTTGATGTAAGGCTGCTGTCACCTGCAGAAAGTCCTGTTTTGTGACCTTAAACTTCATCCCAGCTTCAGACCTGCTCTGTCAGGGGCTTGAGTGTCCTTGCTGGCCTATCACCCGGGATTGCTGAAGGCTGCATGTAAATTGGTCTCTGAGAACAGTTTTTTGATCTCGGCCACAAATCTTATTATGGTTACATCAGGGAATGGAAGCATGAGAAGCCGGGTCATTGCTTAAATGTTAGCATTAAAGGTCAAGTTCAGTTGATCTTTAATCCTTTGACAGCAGCACTCTCTAGTCTCGTACACCTGCAACTTCATGTGTGCCTACAAGGGCATCAGCAAGAGCTTAGAGATCAGGCACCAGCAAGGCCAGGCTTTCCATCTGTGACTTTTCTGGTGAGGAGAGGCAGGAATGTCTCTGCTTTCAGTTTGTTTTAGGATGAGAGCCTGGAACTGCTGTTGCTCAGTAGGACCCAACACTGCTGCTTTGTGCCCACCATCAGTGAGATGCTGTGCACGTTGTCCTCGGTGGGAGTGATGGCACCTCGCTGTTTGGGACCAGCACCTGGAAACCCATGGCAAAGCACCCACAGGCTTCAGTGGGAGTGGGGCCAACTTGAGGCTCTGGGACATGTATATTGGGAGGATGTGGGGCCGCGTGCTTTGGAGGTGAGAGGCTCCCATGCACGGACTTGGGGATGTGCCACTAAAGATATCATTGGTTTCGTATTCATCTCCTGTGTTTGCAAATCTTGGCGTGAGCCTCAACTTCTTCTGTTAGTATTTTGAGGCGGTTTCCTTCAGTTCCTTATTAAAATGCATCTGTTTTTCCTCATTTGGAAAGATCATCTGTATCAAAAAGCTAATGATCACAATACCTGGCTCCCTTTTCCCCAACAGAGATGACAGCAGTGATATAAATCATCATGTTGCTGATTGTAAAATTGCTACCTTCAGGCACGTCTTTATTTTAGGGTTGGATTTTTTGGCTGCCACAACTTACAAGAGAAAGACAGTTGGAAATATTCTTTTTAATACATAGTTTTCACAGCTCTCAAGTCTCTTTATCGAGTCAAGCTGCTTTGGCTGCCAGGCTGGAAAGAGCAGAAGATTAAAGTGCCTTTCTTTAATATGCAGCTGTGCATATAAGTATATTGTGGCTTTCCTGAGGTAAGATAAAGTCATAAAGATTTCCTGGTGGGCTTTTGCATTGCTCAGCTATTGCATCCTTGCTGCAGTAGTCTGTGAATATCCTTTCCTTGGGACTTTTTGCTCCTCTGTTCTAAGCCCAAATCACATTCCTGCAGTTCCTAGTGTGGTTGTTGTGGGACTGTGGACCTTCCTAGCGCTGAGGTGCAGCAGCTCCAACAGGGCTGGGACATGCAGAGTCGTGCTGGGAATTTGGATTTTGGTTGTTAGCTTTTGGAGTGAAATCACAATGGGGTTTTAATGCAGCATCATATGGAAACACTAAGGACTGGGGATGCTTTGTTGTGGTTTTCCATTTTAATGGATTTTATTTTCCTCCCACCTATGTGGGGAGAGGGAAATGCCTGTCTAGGAAAACCAGGAGCTGCAGAGAGTATCGGGAACGCCACCACCATCTGCCCACCTCCCAAACAGCCGATGTCTGCGCTTGGTGCATGACGCCAGCAGGCCCTATCGAGGGTATGGCTTGTATTTAATTCTGCGTTACAATCCCTTTAATCTAGGATTATAGCCAGTTGTTTTCTTCATGCAGGGTGCGTGCTGTCAGATAAAAGCAAGAGCAGCTGGGAGGAGGAGAACAGCTTTGAACAGGGGCTGAAAACCTTGAGTATCTGTAAATGTGTTTGTCAGAGGCATAAACCTATCTCATAGAAAGAGTCCAGGCAGGTGCAGGGGCTGACAGGACCCTCCAGCTCTGATAGATGAAGACCCTGGGAAGGCAACTGGTTGCAAATGAAATAGTAATTGCTTTCCCCCCACTGAATGAAATCTTCTCTGAGGCGATTACACAGATTACAGCTTCCCACTGCAATGTACCAGAATAAATATAGCCTCTGCCTCCCGCGGGGGCTGCCGCAGAGCAGCCCTGGGCTGCGGGGTGCCTTGTGCGAGGTGCAGCGGGTACTTGGAGTTGAGAGTAGGAATCCTGTATGAACAGGGCTGGGAGGATGTCAGCTCCCCGATCTTCCTTCCTCAAAGCAGGATTGAGTATGCCCAGGTTGTCCCTGGTAGTGTTAGTCCCGCCAGCATGCGGGGACAGGAGTGGCTGAGTCGCCTCCTCCTGTGCATCTGCATTCATATTGGAGTGGGGCCTTTTACCCAGTATCCAGCCTGGTTTCCTCGCTGTGCCACATGCCTTTAACTTCTTGTCATGGACATGGGGCATGAATGGTTTTCTTCTTTGCAGCAGATTTTGCCATTGCTTTGAGGACTCGTCAGTTCCCACAGCCCTTCCTCAGGCTCATGTTACTTGTCCTGCTCCTGTTCGCCTTCTCAGGGTTCCTTGGGTAGTCAGTGCCCCCAGGGTGCCCCTTCCCTGGCCCAGGGGAAGGAGGGCGCTCCCTCTGCTGCTTCCCTTGTCTGCCTATCTCTCTGTGATGCTTTGGCTCTTTTTTACAAGATACACTTTGCTCATGCTCAGCCTGCAGTCCTCTCCACCGACAGCTGAACAGCAGTGTGCAAAAGACTTCATGCACCCCCAGCCATGCCCTTTAAACATGTTAAGTTTAAATCATTGCCCTCAATAACGGGTACATTTTGCCCTCTTGATAATTGGTGGTAGATGCCACTGTGACTGAGGCGCAAAGGGGACTTTGCCATGCCCACAGAAAGTTGTTTTCCTTGCTTATCACAGCATGATTTAACTACCTGGCGTTGTTAGTGTTGTTTGATTACTTTATGTGCTGCATAATTCCATATACAGTGTGTGCATGGTAGTCACATAACAACAAAGCTCTCTGAAGTACAGGAGTTAACGTGTGAGTGTCACAGAGGTCCCTTTGCACTCTATTTAGATCCTTTCCAGAACAAAAGGAAAGGAAAAAACAAAACCCAAACCCCAACATTTCAAAATGCAGCTCTCTTCAGTGTGTGGTAAAAGATAATGTGTTGTGTGGGCTTGGGCAGTGCCACATGATGAGCATCATGCTGGGCAGCACAAAGCTGTGTCTCTTCCCTGCAGCAGTTTGTGCCCATGAAGAGGCTGGCTTTTCTGAGGTGTTTGAGCTCATATGGGCAAGCACAGATAGAGCGGGAGCGTACAGCCCTCTCCCTCCCCTGCACCCAGTTTGTCTGAATCCCATCGGCACAAGCTTGGGCTCCCCTCCCAGAGCTCAGCATCGGTCTGTGCCCAAGGGATGCAGACTTATGTCCCTGGCACAGCCTTGTGAAAGGGATGCTCCTGGTTCTCCTGGATTATGTGAGTTAATTCGAGTTACGAGTTCCTTAGGGCACAGGCTCATGGGAGGTTTCTTTACTTCCATTCTGTACCAAGTGATACAAGGAGGCCATGATAGTTTGGTTACCAGCAGCAAAAATAAACCTTGAAGCTGACCTGGGTGTGGACGGGACAAGGCTTATCTGGGAAGCACAGGATGCTGCAGAGGTGTCTGTAACCAAAGGGATTTGAGTGAGCTGTAGGGGAGCATGCAGTAATGAAGGCGATCTCAGTGCCATCCTCTCCTATCAGAGGAATCGGCAGGGATAAATATTCCTCTGGCTCAGGGCTAGTTAGTTTAATTCAAGGTCTGTTGCTCTTACCAGCAGTTCAGGCAGAATTTGATGTAGTCAGCTAAGCTGCTTGCTTAAGTGATGTCATGTTGTTATGCCGCCTTTTCCTCTAGTCTGGGTTTCTGTAGTGCAAGTAACAGAACAAAATGATCTGTTGCTGTCTGTGGAGAGCTGATGAGAAGTGAGTGGTAGAGGTGGTGGGGAGACACTTCAAAGTGCCAGGGGGTCTGCTGGGAGGACCTGATGGCTTTGCTGCAAATTGCAAGAGCCAGGGATGTGCCAGCAACTCGCCTCATGTGGCGCGCTTGATAAATGGCCACCACAGGTCAGCACCTGCTTATTAAACTGTTGTGAAGAAAATAACCTTGACACGTACTTTATCTGCTCACAAAGCGCCGTGGTTCGTATCTGGCTTTTTCTCTAAAGAATAAAAATACACATTTATATCTTGGGGATGAATTTTCCCTAATGGCGTGTGCAAAAGCCTCAATGACTTGTAATGGTCGACTTTTCCTTCTATCTGAACGGCTGGACCACAATGGGGGCTGTAAATTAGTACATTTAAAGTGGGATTTCTTTCTGGAAAGATGCAATGATTGTATAATTGCTGTCTGCTAAAAAACCTGATGAAAATAAGAGCAACTGCCTTTCCTTTGGTATCATGAACTTACGAGGCAAAAATAACACTGAGGTATCCCTCTGGAACAGAGGTAGGCGCAGCTGAACCCCAGGCTCTTGATGTGGTGCTGTGTTTGAGCAAGGGTTATTAACTTTTTCTATCAAAATCTCTCTTTCAGAGATTCTGAGCTTCAAGGGGTCTAGAGTGAGTAGGACTTTACAGGCTACTTGAAGAAGATGTTTGTGTGCATTTAACTAGGAAGCAATAATACTTTCTGGTTGCTTGTTACAGAGCTGTGCAAGTGAAGCTAGATTCAGCAAACAAAAGACTCCTGAGCAACAGCTTCTAAGACCCTGTTCTTCCATACCTGTAGTTTTGTTATGGATCATCTTATGTTTCTTGTTATATTATCTTGTGATTAATAGAATCATAGAATGGTTCAGGTTGGAAGGGCATCTAGTTCTTTAGTTCACGGACACCCTCCACTAGACCAGGTTGCTCCAAGCCCCCTCCAACCTGGCGTTGAACACTGGCAGGTATGCGGAATCTATACTTGTGATCTGTCTTATGTTTTTGCTGGGGATAGAAATGCAGCCTCTGTGCTGCATCCCAAGGATCTTGGTGTTGTTGGCAAAGACTGTTACTGGAGTAGCCACAAGAAACGCTATGGTAGCCACCTCATTCCTTCAGGCTTGCTCCCAAAGGCTGTAACTGATCACCACATGGATGCTGTACCTGGGTGGACTTTGCCATTGCTGACACCTCACTGGCTGTTTTCACTGCTCCAACTCCCCATCCCAGCTGGGATCCAGCCCTTCTTTGGAGCCTCTGGAACTTGAGTCCTGGCTGCGTTCTCATGTGTCGTGCTGCCACTATCATTTGTGTGGTGCAGCTGCTGGGACTGGCTTAGTGCAGTTCTGTACTTATCAAAGGTGATCATCGAGATTGGAGGCTTTGTGGCTTCTTGACTGCTGCTTCTGTCAGTAGTTCTATTAACACTAACGGAAATCACACTGGCATCAGCAGCACAGCACCCCCTGTGCGGGGCTCCGCTCTCTGACAGCGTGATGCTGCAGGATTCACAGGAATGGGATGTCAGAGGTATTTCTTTCTGTGTCACACAGATTGTACTGCAAGGGGTCTTGCTATCACTTCATATGTACTGTGCCAGTTTATTGTTCTGTGTTTCCTTTCTTGGGAAGAGCCCATAAATCTAAAGAGCGTGGTGGGGGTTAGTGCTGGTTCTGCAGGCACTGAGAATAAGGGAAGAAAAGCCTTAACTTCCATTGAGCTCCAGCCTTTGACATGATGCTCCCAAGGGTTTCTCTGCGGCCCTCTGCAGCCACAGGGAACATCGGTCTCTTTTCAGCAGCAGCCCCCGAGCAGGGAAAGCAGCCTGTGTCACCCACCCAAATGTGAGCCCGTGGGTAAGAGGATTTGAGCAGAGAGCTTGGCTACCAGCGCCATTCAGAAGTCTCCTTTGTCTTCCAGTCTGGTGGGTGCCTTGCTCTTAGTGACTCATGTTGGGCAGACTCTGTGTTTTACAAGATAAGCGTCTTTATTCTATCATGCTCTTGCTGCATGTGTCTGTCTGCTGTTAGCCTGCAGTGTGGCAGAGGCATCTATCTTTGTGCTGGTTTTTCTGATTTTTATCTTCAGTTTCTTTGCTTCTCCATTGCATGTGGATGAATCGGGCTTCGGTTTGCTTGCTTAAATTACATTTCTGTGAAAGTAGTCTGAGGAATCAATCACAAAGCTCAACAAAATAGTACATGTTTTGAAAAGAGGTGGTCACAGTTTAGAAGATTAAAGGAAATAAAAACATCTTTTTGCCCCTTAAATTTAAGGGGAGTTAAGGTGTACCCCAGGAAATTGCAATGTCAGTTGTCTTTCCCATGCTAGCATAGGCACGCATCAACCAGGAGCGACTTTCCCAGCAGCAATACATTTGGGCTTGGGGAGCTTTGCTCATGACAAAGACTGACTTTGGAGCCAGTGAGGGGACAAATATCTTCTCCAGGACTGGAGGTGTCACTTTTCTTCTGATGCTGAAGTTCTCAGGTGACTTCCCTGGCTTTTCTTTCCAAGATTTCGTATGGAAGAAGATGTGCTGCTGGGTTTTGTTTGCTACAGCATGTGTAATCTCCAGCTTTCCAAGCCCACAGCCAGGGTTTCAGATGGAGCCTGGCAGCGTTCTCTGCTGCGTGGGTCAAGCCAAGTGCTGAAGCCTGGCTGGGAGTGAGTTGGAGGTGGAACAAAGTTTCATGCCAGTGTGTGCTTCTCTTGTGAGCGTGGGCAGGATGCTTGCCCACTCAAGTAACCATCATGTGTGGGTCTCTGATGGTTGGGAACTGCAGACAAGGAGGGGCTGAATGGGAAAGTAGTGCTGGCATCATTGAAAAAATCCCTATAGATGTGAAAGCATTGCTGCATCAAGGAGCACGGGCTTGTTGATGCTGCTTCATTGGCACTTTCCCTTCGTACACATCCCAGCCTTTCTGGACAAAACCTGCTTGGCCACGGTTCAGCTTGCTCCCCTCTTCTCTGTGAGGTTTTGGGGCCAGAGGGGCTTCATGAGCTAATGAAGCTGGTGCTATGGGGTTTGTCAGCACCCACCTTCACCTGCCCACCCCGAGGGCTCCCTGCTCCCTCCCCATGTTGCAGTGCTCCTCCCTCACCCAGCTGTCAGGGAAGCTTGCTGCCATTATCCCAGAGGGATGTGAAGGCATTGTCTTCGAGACAAGCATCAATCAGGGACGCCTCCTCCCAAGCAAGCTGTGTGGGACACTTTTGCAGTATGTCTTGGGACTATGTGGTTGGGTAGAGCGATCGCTGTGCTGGTGCCTGCCCATCAGTTAGCACCCAGAGTGAAAATCCATGGTTCTCTCATTCAAATAGATGGAGCCTTTTCAGGTAAAAGACTGGATTCCCGGATACTCAGTTCTGCAGCTTTTATTTAAGCAATATTTAGTATGTTTTCCTTCCAGCGTCTGCAGGTAGCAGTTATCTCTAACTCTTGGGCGTAGGCTGGGACTTCTAATAGGAATGAAAAAAGTAGGAATAAGGGAAAAGAGAAGCAATCCAGGCTGTAGGCTGAGGTGAGTTGGAGTTGCTGGGACTGTGTGTCAATGTGCTTGCTACAGCACAGCATGGGATCTGTTTGGTTGGGATCAGAGCACACAGCGTCCTGTGGTCCAGCTACCACCAAGCTCCAGTGGTTCCTCAGACTTGCTGCCAGGTAAATGAGAGCAGACTTGCTGCATTGTGCTCATTTTGGGACCTTATTTTCCACTTTTTGTGGTTTTGACTCTTAACAGTTTCAGTGACCTCTTCTACTGCTCCTTGGAGCAGAAGTGGAGTTCCAGGATGGAGACTGCTCCATCTTTGGATCCAGTAGGCAAATTCCAGCACAGCTGCCTTTTACAAAGAATAATTCGACTTTCTTTTCCTCTTTCTGCATGCCCACGTGTTTTCTGCTCCTACAAACACTCCTCTGAAATTACATGCTTCAAATCTGCAGAAGCTCTATTGCTTTTATGTGGGGGTTTCAACTTGTACTCACGATGTGCAGACAAACTCATTACCAGATATAGTAACGGGTTCTTTCCTCCTGCCTTGTAGGACTGTGCTCTGCTACCTCTGCGCACAGCCTGCTCTCCTCCCTCCTTCCAGGCTTTTTCAGCCAGCTTAAAGTGGCATAAGAGACATAGGAAGCCTAGGTTTTGGGCTTGGACATCATACTGTAGGGGTGCATTGTAGAAGGTATCTGCTCCATCTCCTACATCTCCTTCTGCTGCAGGTCACTGCTCTTGTAGCATCATCTCGCAGTTCTTCCCATCCACATGCACGCAACTTGCAGCGAGTAAAGAGCAGAGACAGCTCATCTGATTGGAAGGGGATTGCAGGGGGCAGAGCCCTCCCAGCAGAAATGCCCAGAGCTCATCACTTAAAGCCCTTCAAGTTTTCCTGCCTAGAGCCTAAAGAAGAGGAATGAAACTCTTCTTTTTTGACCGGCCTTCAATATACTGCACTGCACAGGAATCCTTAAAGCAGCTTTCCCAGCTTTAAATGAGTTTTGGTAATGTATAGTCTTGCGTTTTTGGAAAGGATCTTTGTGTAGGGCCATATGCAACTGTCGTACTGAGAATTGTCAGTCTTTAGGTAGTTAACATATAACAGTGCTATCAAACTTGCTTTTTTCTGGGTTTGGTAGAAAAGCTGGATATTTCAAACTAATATCTCTCACCTTTGGCCAAAAAAGGCACGGAAGGCCATCAAAGGCACAAGAAAAGGCTTTATGCTTTGGTTTTTTATTACTTCCAGCTGTGTTGCAGATGGGTGCTGGGGAGGCAGGCTGGACCAGAGCAGGTTTGGCTGGATTTGTTTGTGCCAGGGAGCCAGCAGGAGATACTTTTGCAGTTGGGTCTGGCTGCATGGGGCTGGCTGGTTGGGTCATGCTTTTTGGGGTGTTATTTAGCTCTAATTAAGCTCGGCAGGAGGCGAAATGCAAAGGTGACCAATATGCCAGTCTAGAAGCACCAAGGGCAGAGGGGTAGACACTTGAGGAGCCAGGATGTCCCTCTTGCCCCAAGGAATGATTCAAGCACGTGTTGATTATGGCATTGCTCCTTACGCTCTCCCAATGGGGTTTGCTATGGGGAAGATCCCAGTACCAAGCTTTGCATGGCCTGGATGCCTGACCCTGGTCTTTCCACTGGCTCCCCAGCAGATCTCCCTGTGTTGCAAGGCTCAGACTGATCACTGCAGACCCAGAGCCTGTCAGCCAGCAAATGGCCTTTCTGTTATCTTAAAAACCATTACCGAACTCCATGCCTGATCTCACACAAGCAGCTAATTGTCCTCTTTGCAGATGCCAGCGTGGGACCTGCACACGCGGCATGCACGCTGTGTGAGCACCGCAGTGAACGTGATTTTCCTCGCCGTGTTTCATTTATATTTACAGCCCAGAGCTGAGAAAAGGCCATTGCTTCCTGCAGCCTCCCCTGCCAAGTGAATGATGTGCTCAGAGTTTGGGATTCTGAGCTAACCTAGCCTCAGGGGGTATGTCCCTATGGGGGTCTCACCCAGTCTCTGTGATGCCTCAGACTGTTTGCAGGATTTGCCCTTTTCAATTCCAGTCCCTTGGTATAAACCGGATCCAGAGTCTAGGGCCGTGGCTAATTGTAACAGTGCCTTTCCTTAAAGTAAACAATAATCATAATATCACTGCAGTGGAACCATGTTATTGCAAATAATGTTCCTTAATGTCTTTGAAGGAGCAAACATTCATTCTCAGTTATTTTGGGTACATACCAGCCACCATGCAAAGGTATATTCCCAAGTGTCTGCAAGTCCCAAGTTGAAATGCAGTTTTCCTGCAGTAGTTTGCTGCCTCAGAACAAACTACCTTTTACCAAACTTCTTCTTCCAGCTCCAAACAACATGCCCTTGTAAAAATGTGAGACTACTCACTTTAGCAGGAAATGTGAGGAGGAGGAGGAGGTACACTGCAGATTCACACCGTTTCTCTCTTGTTTTTCCGTCTAGAAACAAATTCTGTTCTGGCTTGACTGATTGCTTGAACCTTTTTCGAGTGTTTTCTGAAAGAGGCTGGATCAGAGATGGGTTTGGCTCTTCAACAGATTTTCAGGAGTGTTTTCTTTCTTTTTGCTTGTTTCCTAGTAATAGCACATGCACAGAATAAGGGAAAATTTCACACACGACAAGTGGTACTTAGCCAGAGCCCCACCGTGCAATAGGTCAGGTCTCTCGATGGGCTGCTTTGAAAACATGCCTTCTGTGGAAAAGAGGTTTTGCTCAGACCTGCATCAACTTCTTTTTCCCCACCACCAGCCCAGTTTGAAGCCGTTTTATACAGCAGCTTTCTGTTTTGAGGGGCTGGTGGGTACATGCGGGATGCCCATGGCAAAGTCCACCCAGGTACAGCATCCATTTCAGCCTTGTCTGCCTGGAAGCTTCTCTCCATTCCTTGCTGTCTTGTTCAGTTCCATCAGAGATATCCCCTCCCCTGCTAACTTTGCCAGGCTGAAAACAGCACTCCTACAGAGGCTGGGGCACACCAGGAGTCCGTAAGTCTCCATTCATTTGTCTGTCACTTCTGCTCTGTAAGAACTGGGTTTAAAATAGCTTGTGACATGAAGGAGAGTCAGAGTTTAATGGTGAAAATGGTACAGAAATAAGTACAGTCGTGGTGGGTGTACTTTTTGGGGGGATTTTTGTTTGGAGATCTGAGGTGTTGGTAGATCTTTAGCTCTGGTTGTTTGATGTCTTCAAGTCAGCAGGAGCTGCTGTATACATTAACCAGGAAGGACAATTAGCTTCTGCAGCATGTAAGGCCTGCCTGGAGTGGGAACATAGAGCTGGCAATAGTTAAAATAGTGATTTTAAAGTGTTTCTCTGTAAGTGGCTTACTTCTCTTCTTGGATGGCCCACCACCCTAGTTCTGTGAGAGGCTTTTCATGCATGTAGCCACTTCTGCAGAGAAGTGAAGTGCTGTTATTCTCCTTCCACAAAAGGGAGATGCAGCACAAAAGAAGCAGAGAACTGGGCTGTTGGGCGCAAGGACTTGCCTGGGTCCTAGGACACTGACCTCCTCTGTGGGGGACCCATCAGCATAGACCAACTTGTGTTCTTACCCCATCCCTCACCCATTTTTTGGACTCAGTTAACTAATGGGTATTTAGCTGTCCTTAGGTTGTGCCTGGGATTCCAAACACAGGATATACCAAGCCTTGCCTAGCCTCTAAAGTAGTCCAGGAACAGAGATGCTTATGTAGCATCAGCAGCAATATGGGCTACTGGTCTTCAGAGTACTGTACTGAAACACTGACGAGGGAGGCGAGAAGAGGTTCTTCACTGTTAATGACTCCTCAGCAGGGGCTGGCAGGGTATCCCTGGTCAAAGAGACTTGGGCCACATCAATAGTACACGAGTAAAACTTGTATACGATGAATTGTATACATTCACTTGTATACAGTTACTTCTTTTGAACACCTGGGTGTCATTTGTCAACATGCCTGTGTAGCACTTGCAGAAGATTTTGCACAAAGCTATTTTATTATTAAATGAATACGGGATCAGCTATTTATTGCAGGTGATTGAACTGAAAGATGTTACATGCCTGTCTCAGGAGGCTTGGGGCTTTGCAGCCATTGGGCAATAGATGTGCAAGCATCCATACCCCAGTGTGGCTGTTTTACTTCCCGTGTCAGTAAGGCTGTAAAACACCCCAAGTTCTGGAAGTTACCCTCAGAACATTCTGAAAGAAATATTAATTCTAGTAGCTTTGTTGCCCAGCCTGTCCCGGATTTCTCCAAGGGACACACCATGGGTGACTCACAGGAGATGACCTATGGTATTCTCCATCTCCACACCATGCCCTGCCACTGTGTGGCACGCCATGGTGTTGAAGCACAAAAGTATGCGAGGTAATGCCTCAGAGCTGTGTCACATCAACACTCACAGGCTTCAAGACACCATGTGTTGTTTTCTGTCCAAAAGAGAAAGAGAAGGAGTGAAAAATCTTGTTTTTCAAGACTTGCCCGTGAGGCTCAAGTGGAGAAGGAAGATCTTCCCTTGGTCTTCTTTCCTGGGCTAAGTTATTTTTGGAGGTCTCAGAGCAGCAATGGACTGTTCGTACCGCACTGGTGGAGCGAAAGGGCAGAACGAGCCATTTCTGTTGCATTTGCAGAGAGCTCCTATGCCAGTTAAAGCAAACGTGACTTGGCCTGCACCTGACCAAGGCCCTTGCTAGCAGGATTTTCCAGGGGGGACTGTGTAAATAGTTGTGTTGATGGCCCTCGAGACTTGGGATTAACCAGGAAGGAGGAAAGAAGGTGTTTGGGCCACACAGGAGGAGAGAAGCTAGTTGCAAAGTCCAGCACTTGGGGGAATAAAGGGATTTGTTTCTTGCCTTTGGAATGCACCCACAGGGGCACACAAAGTTGAGGGGCTTTGTATGTTGCTCTGCCTGTATTAGAGAGCCTCCATTCTCTTTGCACCCTGGTTTCAGTGGGTAGCTGCATTTTAATGTTTTTATGGGTTTGTGTTTTGTATTGTGTTAACAGAGCAGCTACCAGAGGCAGGGTGGTGCTGGGCTTTCTGCTGAAAGCTGCTGGATCACGAAGATGTGTTTTATACCTGGTGGGCGAGCAGAGCTCACCAGGCGAGGCTCCTGTCACAGCAGAAGTCACCAGGGATGCTTCTGAGAGCAGCAGTTCTCAGCCCATGCTCAGTCATTGGCCTAGTATCTCATCACTGCTGTTTCTTGCTTATATTTCTTGCTTATATTTTCTCCATTCTCCTGAGATCAAATTCATATTTTTATTAATCAGTCAAAAAATATAGGGGCATGATTCTGTTTGATCATACACAGAAAAACACCCAGCAGGGCTGGCTTAGTCTGTTAGATCTATTGCAAACTCACCCTGCTAATGGCTTGCTTAAGTAAAATAAGATCAAAGCTGGGAGAAGTTCCAAGTTTTCTGTGCCCTTGTCGGGTGGCTCCACCTTGGGGTTATCCACTTGCACATCAGCTGCAGGGGGGGGACCAGAAGGGAGAAGATAGAGATGACAGGAGACTTGCAGACAGGAGCAGAAGTTCCTGAAGCTGTCAGAGCTGCTGCTTCTGATATGTGTGGGTTGATCTTAATGGAAAAGGGGACCTTTTGCAGGGGGGACATGCAGGGTTGGCATGTGAGCATTGGATGGACGTAGCTGGTGCAAACAGTAATAGCAAGTGAAGAGTGGCAACGATCTTTTGATGTGTCTACTTACATCTATGCTTGCCATGTTGTGGCAGGTTGCAGAGGGAAGACGTATCTTGGAAAGTACAAGGGAGAAGGGTGACGTAGCAAAGGCCAAGTTCCCACATCATGGCTTTGCCTTCCTCTTTTGGCACTGTGTTTCCGAAAGGAAAAGCAGCCATAATAAAGTTTTAGGCCTTTTATATATGTCAAGCTGTGTCTAGCTGGCAGAGAGCATCCTGGAGAAGTGCACTCAGGGTTTGAGAGGACATAAAAGAGCATCCACGTGTTTCAAAGAGTGACTTGAAGCCTGTGCTTTGTCTCTTTTGATAAAACTGCTACTGGAGTGGTGGAAAGGAAAGATCTGCTCTGCTTGATCTAGAGGTTCTGTACCTGCAACTGGCCTAACTCAAGGGATTGATGTATTACCTTCCCATTACTTATCCAGCAATACTTGAGCCTCTTTAGAGAAGAAATGTTCCAGCAAGTGCCAAAATCATTTACACTCAGTGTTCATGCTGCAAACCTGCTGGATTTGCTTCTAATAGCAGAGGTAGTGAGAGGTTCTGGCAAGGACCAGAGCTGATGCTGTGATAGGGCACTGGCTGGGTGCAGCTGGGCAGAGGAGGGGGCTTCCTTCCTTCCTCTGCAGGCAGCTCTGGTGGGTTTACTCACCCCTTCAGTCCTGTTGCTGAAGCAGACATTTACCATTAGGTCAGGAAATATTATTCTTGTGTTTTCAGGCTGCTCGAGTGGGAGGTTGGTTCTCCTCTGAGCTGCAGATCAGTGCTGGGCTGGTGCATAAGGACCTGGGGGCTGTTTGTGTTGCTTGTGCCCAAAACCCAGCCTGATTTCTGAGTGTGGTGCAGGTGGGTACGTAGGAGTTTTGCTCCTTGGAGGGTCTGTATTGCTCCGACCCATCCCCAATATCCCAGGTGGGCTGAGCAGGCAGGGCACGAGCTGCTGCAGGCAGAAGGGGTTGTGCGTGCCTTTCACTGCCTCATGTGTAAACCCAGGCATGGTGATCACAGAAGTCATTCTCTCTGCAACAAATCAACTCTTCTGAGAGAGGAGAATGTGGCAGCAGGGTTGGTGGCTGGGGATGTGACCAGTGCTTTTCTTGTTTGCCATCCATAAAGGATGAGCATGGCTGGAGAAGAGGGCAGGCAGTGTGGATACACCAGGGTCTGTAAATCACAGACAGAGGCAGAAGGCAACAAATCAAGTGCCCACAAAGAGGGAATTGTATAGACAGGGACAGATCAGTGGGTGTGCACACAGCGATCCACATCTGGTCAGACCGTAAGGGAAAAGGATGTGCTGGCTCGGCACCCCTGGAAAGATGTATTGTGGCTGTCAGAAACCAAAGCGCAAGGAGCTCTCGCTGGTAACAAATATTAAGCTTCTCTGAAACAACCAGAAAATACAGCGTTAGGCAGCTGGGAAAAGTCCCCTGAGACTGGCAGTTAATACTGGTTGCGTATGTTAACGGTGAAAAGCTGTTTGTGGAGGAGCCGTGTCTGCCCAGGAGAGTGGGCGCACCCGAATACTGGGGTGTGAGTCACCCCCCGTGTGGTCCTCTTTCCTATTGGGGAGTGGAAGCAGCATGAGCACAGGAAGAATCTGGTGTGTTTTCCCAGTGCAAAATACCCTGCTGGGGTTTTAATACTCTCATGCCTATTGCTGGAGCGTCTCGCCTCTCCCTTGAGGCCGGCTTCAGCTCCCCGCACCTCCTTCCGTCTCTTCCACACTGTTCGTGTTGTGTCTGGTTTCTGACTGTGGAAGCGGTGATGATGAGGAATTCTCCTTCGGTTGGTTTAGCTTTTTCCTAAATCACCTGGTGCTGAGGTGTAATAAAATATTTATTAGCTGTTATGAAACCAAACCCAGAGCAGCGGCACAGTGAGCAGTTAAATATTCCTCCTTGCAGTGGTACCCAAACAGGAGGAGCCCTGAGGAGCAAGAGCTCTGTGCTGCTCTTGTTCATGTGCTGTAAGCTGGTTTCTCTAGACAAAAGGCAGAGGTGCTTCCCCTGGGAATTACCTGCGGTCCCCAGCTGAACAGATTCCTTTGGGAAACGAGCAATACTGATGGGCTGAGCCATCAGGGAGCAGTGCCATGCATCCTCATGCCCTGGTGACAGGGCACACTCTTCCAGTGTTACGTGTAAGGGCACTGTGAGGCATCAGTGGACCAAAATACCCAGTCCGTGCTCAGAGGTGTTCAGCGTGGCAGTAAAGGGGATCAGCTCTCTCCCACAGGGATACCTTTCACTTCGAAACCTTTTGCAACCTCACTTGAAAATCTGCAGAGTTCAAATCTGACTGCTGTTCCAGGAGCTGTCACATGGATGGATGTGGCTTTGTTCGCTGGTTTGAGTGCACGTACAGCTGTGGATAGGTTATTCTGTAGCCTGCCACTGACAAATCAGCAGTTAGCCCTGAAAGATTTGGCAATCTACAGTCTGGGATGGCCTGTCCTTGAAAATCTTCTGTTAGACATGGTACTGCCATACCATATTGTAGGTTGCAAGGGACTTGTGGAGGTCTCCGGCCCAATTCCCCTGCCACATCCTCTCTGGTCCCATGTCTCGGTGCTGGACCACCCGCACTGTGACATTATGCAAGAATTCATATAAAGTCTCATGAAACTCCCCTTTCTACTGTCTTTCAAAGCATGTCATCTGTGGCTCTTGGGCTTCTAATACTGTTGATATGCATCATACAAAGCTTTGAAATTCAGCTGTCCGATGAGTGCAGATGATCTTGTTTTCTTGTGTAAATTGACCTTGCAGGTGTGAAAGTTCAACGCAAAAGAGTCAAAATCTGTAGAAGTTGTTCTAATTCTTTGAAGTCCAAAGCATGTAAAGCTGAGGCTCTGCTTTGAGCCTGTCCCAGTGTGTGGGGCAAAACCCAGATCCAGCTAACATTGTACTATTGTGAAACGTACCTAAGGGGCGAGCTATAGGGCCACGCTGTGCTCAGATAGAACAAAGCACTTTGGAGAGAGGAGGGATTAGTGAGGCACGCTGCTGCGTATAACTTCTTCCAGAGAACTTCTCTGCAGCAAACAGCTCCTCTTTGGAATGCTTGTGCTGTAGGCGAAGGAGGCTGGAGATGATGCACAGAGATGGAGCCAGCTGTTTGCTGGAGAGGGTGCCATAGTGCTGTGTGTTCAGGTTTATGTTCGGCTCCAAGTCAGATGGAATATGTGCAAAAATAACACGTAGTGAGCAAGCTGCTGGTGAGCATTTGTCCCGAGGAGGCTGGTGCGCTGTTTGCTGAGATCTGCATCAAGCAAATGCAAGAAGTTGCCTCTGTGATTTGTTTATGACCATGGCACATGGCAGAGATGTTCCACCCTGTTTCTGAGGTCACTGCATTGTGCTGGGCATGCAGCTTCTCTTTAGAAAGTTAGACCAAGAAGGTAGGAATCACTGGTATGCCCACATCGGGTCACTGGTGAGCTCATTCCCATAATTTAGTCCTGTATGGAGAAGACCTCTGCCAAGCTTCTTGTAAAAAGCCATGCAGTCTTCTAGGGATGCCAGCCCAAAGCTCCATGGGTGCCCTGCCTGATATCAGGAATTCTTCATCACTGCCTCAGATTACATTTTCTGATATGCATGTGTATATCTGGCAACTGCAGTACTCGCTTCAGACAGATAAAGGCTGTGAATAAACATACGCACCCCACAGTATGAACTCAGGAGAGGCTGCTTGGGTCCACAGCTTCTGTACGCAAGCAGGGTGTTCTGCAGCCTCTCAAATGCAGTAATGATTATTTCCTTAACGGCTGTCATACACTGAAAGCAGTGAGGGAAGGTAAGCAGAATAAACCTCTTCCATCCACCACAGTGCTCCTGCTTACTCCCAGTTCTTTCCTTCCCTCCTTGCATCTGGATCTGTGTTTCCATCAGGGCAGTGAGGCTCTGCCCCCCACCAGCCTCACCCCCACGAGGGTTTCACCTCCTGCCGTAGCTGGTGCAAGGGCCATCATGCTGTTCTGATGTGCTTTGAAGGGGAAGTAATTCAGTTGTTTTCCGCTATTTGTAAGCACACTACGGCAGGTAACTGAGACGTGGTTTGTACTGGTGCCTTGGTGGATCTGCAGAAGCTGTTGGCTTGTTTCATATGGATTTCTAGCTGATTACTCATGCCTCTAATAGCAAGAGATAAAATAACACCCCTGCCTTTAAAGCACTTAAGCTTCCAGGTTAGTGTTCAGAGCATGGACTCTTTTAAGCCTGCAGATGGGTTGGTGGCATTGCTTGCCCCTGCTTAGACGTGCTGGAGTGTGGCATTGGGGCTGAGGCTGCTACCATGTGCTGGTCCTGCCTCCACCAGGAATGTGCTGCCTCCTGGTGCCCAAGGGGCACTTCTGGGGCTCAGCAGCGATGCTCTTGGAACTTGATGGGGAGGGGAAGAGGCATAAAATGGGAGGTGTGGAGCATTTGGGGCAGATTTTGTTGACCTGCAGGTCTGGTCCTCTCTGCTGATGCTGCCTTTCTGCACAGGGCACCTGCTGCTATGCTGCAGAAGCTAAATTTAATGTGAAAATAGTTTAATTCTCGCTCAGATCGACTGCTTGCTTGATAACACATCCGTGACAATGGCGCAGACACAGATCAGTGCAGCAGTGCTGTTTCACGGTCTGGTGGCGATGGAAGACTGAAGGTGCTGTTAAGCAGAGGACTGGGCTATGCCGCAGCCTGATGTGATCACAGAGGACCTCCTTTTCCCTGGACAAGTTAAATACTTGCATAAAGCTTGGATGTGAGGAGGAGGCAACTGCTGCTCCAGTAAAGACAAATCCGATGATTCATTTCCACAGCCCTCAGGAGCTCACGTGTGAGCTGCGTGTTGGGAGTTTCTAGGAATTTCAAGGAGCGTCATTCATTTTGAAGGTAGCCTGTTCAGTATTGAGGAAGGAGCATAAAATATTGGTACTAGATGACATTATGGGAATTGAGCAAGAAGGACTTCCGGAGGTTGTCCTAAGGCATAACTTAGACAGTAATAATGATAAAAATGCCATGCATTTTAAAATCCCAAATGAAAAGCCTCTTGGCTCACGGTATCTGTGCCCTTAGTATGTCTTTCCTTGGGCCTCAACACCCTGATTTCAATGTTACCTGTAGTTTTCCTGTTTCTTTTCTTTGTTTCTTATGGCCTCTGTCACCCTGTTGTGTCTGCCTGGCATTCACAATGGTTACTAATACAAAATCATCAATACATTTAATTAACATCTTGCTTTTCCTTTCTTCCAGATAATTAAATGCTTAATAAAAATAGATCTAGCACCTTCCCACAGGTGTTTCCCACTCGATCCCTATATTGTCTCTGCCTCCTCTTATTGCTGACCCAGTTTTCTTTTAAATTCCATCAGCTCAGATAGGCTTGGAGCCTGCTTTACACCTGATGCTGTGCGCATTGCCCAAGGGCTCGTGATGTCTAGGGTGCTATTGGCAAATACCAGAAGTTTTAGTTGCCTGGGGTGGCAGATGGATTCTTAGAGCCAACAATTAGATCCTGACAGCATTAAAGCAAGGAGCTTTCAGGAGTGCTTTTCCACAGGGCTCATTGCAGATGGTACCCAAAGCTGAGGTGGAGCAGGTTAAAGGGATAGTCCTTGCTCCAGCCCTGTGATGCTGAACCTTGTTGCATGTGTCAGACTCTGTGATGTTTGTGCTGCTGTTTTGGGACTGTCAGGGTGGTGAAGGCTGTTCCTGCTTTTCTGAAGCAGAGCATGTTGAGTCTTGCTTTATGCCACTTTGATGAACACCTCTCCATAAGCACCAGGATAAACTAATCCCAGATTATCACATCAAATTGCCATTGCTCACTAGCCCTCCTCAGCATCGTGTTGCAGAATTAATTATCAGTATTCATGATGTTTGTTACTGCAGTACCTAAACAACCCACATGGCACATCATCTAGATCTAGTGATATTTATTGTTGCATTCTCCAATTGGTCCCTCTCCTGCTTTTTATCACTAGCTGAGTTTACCAGGCTTCGTTATGCTGTAGTTGTTTGAGTCTCCGTAGCTTTCAGTACTTTATTCAAAGCCATTTAGACACTTAGAGCCATTAATTTTATCTTTCTCTTCCATTTTAATGGGCTGATTTCTTCTGCTGGCGCACAAGTAAGAAAAAAGCACTCTTCTCTAGACCTTTTGGTCGTTTAGTAAATAGTTGTCCTGTTCTTACTGCTGTCTTTTCCCTTGAAGTTTGAAGCTGTTGTACATACGTCTTGTTTGCTTCTTTCTCTTTTGGCTAAATTAATTCTTAGCCTCAAACCTAGCGTAGCCCCACCGCAAACCAGGCACAACTACATTCAAATCCCTACAGGCCTTCAGAGTGTTATCTGCATCATAAGATGCTGCGCTGGCATTGCTGGTACATGACTTATGTGCTTGCTGTGACTTTGTGTTACATGCTAAAGAAGTGGGTTTTTTTAGCTACATCTGGTTTTAAACTGACAGAGAAACTAGGCAAAATAATGGCAAGGCTGGAATAAACCCTTGTTAACTTTCTGTTGATGCCATTGTGACGAGCTAGAGCTGTCTTGTAAGTTGCACCAGCCCTATGCTGGACAGAAAGTGTTTTGAGTTTCAAAGGAGACAACAGAAAAAGTCCTTGCTAGGATAAGGAGAACATTTTTGCCCCCGGCAAAAATGGCATTAAGTTCTCTCACCACTGGTCCTGACTGGTGTTTTATATGTGGCAAGCCAAAAGAAATAAACAAGGGAAAAACAAATAAGGGAAGACCAAGGCCCTGGAGTGCTGCTGCGTGCTGTCTTCAACAGCCAGCTTGAAAGATTCAGTGGTGAAACCTCGTCTTCCGAAGGGGAGGAGAGGCTAAATGGGGAAGAGATTGCACTGGAGCAGTCTCTTCCAAGCAGCCTGCTTTTGACTTAGGTATAGCTGAAGTGGTAAAAGTCCTTTGTGTGTTTTTGTGGTGGCAGAGATGCTTAGAAATGATATTCAGCATGACTTCAGGTGTTCATGATGCTTAAATGAACTTGCCAGGGTGAAGAATGCGTGTGTGTGTGCACCCACGCGTGGCTGATCCAGAAGGTGTTGCTGCTGTCCCCAAAGGAGGGTGGAGATGCACTTCATAATCATCCCCATAAGATAGTACAGGAAAATTAGTGTTTGGGTTGTTTTCTTTTTCTTCATACATAAATCTTTCTTGACTAATTTTCTCCTTTTGACATGTTTTGCAGATAAGCAAGCAGCAGCTTCAGACCATCAAAGATCGTTTCCAGGCCTTTCTCAATGGAGAAACTCAGATTGTGGCAGATGAAGCATTTATAAACGCTGTCCAGAGCTACTATGAGGTAAGAAGAGACAATACAGCATACGTATGAATCCCTGTTCTCACCCCTATTCACAGATGGGATTAAGTTCTGAAATAATGGATTGCCCTTTATCAAACAGCACGAAACAAAGGCAAGCAGAAGGCTTCTTATGTATGGTACATCAGGTTTGTGAGGTTCAGGGTTTGAACATGCAACCATACAGCAAACTTGGCAAACCCTACACTCTGGTGTATCCTATAGCTTGATTATGGGGAAGATGACCCTTCTTGTATAAGATGAAAAATATCTTCCTGGTACTTTTAAGCTGTGTACTTTTAAACTAGAGAAGACGGCACAATATAAAATAAATGTCACATGCTCCCTGTGAAAAATACCAAGAGAAAACTGAGCAGCACATTCAGCTCCTGGTGAAGCTATTACGTTGCATCTGACTGACTTTGGGATTTTCAGCCAGAGTCTTGTCTTCTCACTTTAGATGACAAGTGCTGCAAAGCAAAGGGGAAAGGAGGAGGATGCGCATCTACAAAACTAAACGATGCCAAAGAACGTGAAGCATCATTCATACTAGTGCAAAAGAATAATTATGCATGTCTGTCTTTTTGCACCTCTTTGTATGCAGCCCTTAATGCTGCTTTTCATATCCTTTCTCAGAGGGAAAGAGCTTCTGTTTTTGAAGGAAATCAGTGCTTGTGATTTATATGAGTGTTGCTTATTTTTTTGCTAGCCTTTCTGCAAACCATTTCTCTTTTCTCCCTAGAGCTATTCTGTCATAAAAGGTGAAGATTTTGAATTGCCTACATAAAATATTTCTCTGGAAGTGGAATCTAAGAGGGGATCAAAATCAGATACTAAAACTGAAGAGAATTTTAACTGTATAAAAATTGGCAGCAGCTGCTTCTGTGTAAGGAAAGCACAAATTATCTCTGGATTAACTCTATTACACCAGCCTAGTAGTTACTGCTCCATCATTCTCTCCACAGGAAGGAAGCTGAGAGTAATTTACATCTCTTATCAGGAAAGAAATTGCCAAGGGATTATCAGTTTATCACAGCTTCACCAAGCAGATGCTGTCAGGGAAAGCTTTCAAGATGACCTGAGCTGCATTTTAGGATGTAAGAGGAGTGTAATCTGTTCCGATAGGACTGTTGGGCAGGAAAAGGGAACTGCTTAAAAAGAGGCAAAATACATCCCTGTTTCATGGATGGGTCTGGCTGAAAGTCTTCTAGACTAGGTCTAGAAATCCTGCGATGTATAATTACCCCAGCTGATCCCTTACAAAGAGCAGCTGATCAGCACTAGATGTCTGCATACCCTGTGTCTTTGGTTCAACTGGACATTCCACTGGCTCTGGCCTATATAAGCAGGCCACGAAAGTGTAATGCATCACTCTGTGTCCTTCCTTTTTTCCTTTTTAACTGTTGGTCTCATTTAATTTCCAGACATGTACTTTCAGCTTCTGTGCAGCTGTAGCATCACCACGTGTCTCTTTATCAGCATCATCTGTGCTGGCACCAGGCAAAGCCTCTGCCCCCTCTCAGAGCCTGAGCAGTGTTCTCTGCTGATGGTCTTTTCCTTCCCTGCAGGGAGGTGCCCACCCTAGATTGAGCCATGGTGCCATCACAGCAGATCCTGCTTATCTCAGCTCCTGCAGATCTCAGTTTTGTGCAATTTACTGTCCATTGGATGGGCACTATCTAGAATTTGGCATTTGGGCAGTGATTTGTAAAGCTGCCGGATAGCTTGGAAAATACTAAATCTGGGGGTTTTGCTCAGCTGAAGCTGGCCATCTCTGTGCAGGACATGGCTGGTGTTTCTAAGAGGTCCACAAGCACTGCAAAAATAGGTTCATTACCTGGGGAATGTTTGGATTTTGGTGGTTTCTGTTTGTTGTGTTTGGGTGCTGTTTGTTTTCTGGAGATGACATTGTAGGTCAGGAATGCATTTGCTGTTACCCTGAATGTGTTTGTATGTGTTTCTCCTGTTAAATCAGCTGTCAAGGGGTAAGCATGTGGTTGCCAGTCTTAGAATTGTTCAAGGTTAAAAGCTTGAATGATCTGAGCAGACTGCTGCTGGTGTACAAAGCACTGCTGTGCCTGCAGGAATGCTGCAGACCTGTGTGTGAGGTCCAGCACACTCTAACAGACACTCCAGAAGAGCTTTTTGAATGTCCTTTTACTTCCAATGAGTAAAGCGTCTGTCAGCCAGCGCTTTATGCATCAGCCCTTCCAGTGGGTAGTATGGAAATGGTTGGTTAGACCCACGTCTGCTCTGCTGTGGGCAGATAGAGCTGGGGCTGCACGCGATATGTGGGGCTCCTCTATGGATGTGGCAGGAGATGCCTGACCCAGCTCAGAGGTCAGCTTTCCTGTGTGTGTGCTGGTGTATGCACCCATGCCAGGGTTTTGCTCCAGCGGTTCCTGACTCCTGGTAGTGCTGCGAGGCAGCCTGACAGCCCGGCGATGCTCCGGGTATTTTCTAAAGAAAGCAGCTCGCTCTGCAGGACAAAACACCTCTTTTATCTTCCTTTATCTTCCTATTTCATGGCCTTTTCCTCCTGCTTTGTGGCTGGCCGGCTCTCCTTCGTGCCTGCCTGCTCCCTGCCAGCCCCAGCCCCTCTGCTGGCTGCTGCTCTGCACCCAGGGCTGAGGGCAGGTGGGGAGTCAGGTCCCTCTGCTTGCAGTCTGTCTACCCTCTGATGGGGGTGAGGACTGCAGATACCTGCCAGCACCAGCGGCTCTTATGAGAAGTCATTTGAGCTGTTGTAAAGGCATCTGGATGATTACAGAGGGAAAAGCAAGAGCTGAGGATGCTGCAGTGTGGCCATTCTCCATGACCTCCCACCGCTTCTCACAGTCATTGTGCTGGGGACTTCCTTGGCTGTGTTGGGAGCTAGGATTTTGATAGCTCTCACCTATTACTTAAAAGCACCTGCACACGCTGCATTTAAACTCTAAAGAAACAACATGCATGCTGATACCACTTCATCGTGGAATAAAGAGGCTGCTGGTGACATCTTGGCTATCCTGTCTGCAGGGAGTGCTCCCCAGCATGGTGATGTTGAAAGGAAACAGCCCAGTTCTTAGCAGCAGCATTTTGGGGCTGGAGCAAAACCCACTACCACTGCCAACAGATGCCTGTGCCATCAAGTGTCTGGGAACATGGAATGCCACATTTCTGAGTGGTGTTGAAAGGAAATCTACCATGTCCTTAGGTCATCTTCAAGCTTTTTAATTATTGAGAGCTGACAGATACACCCCTCTGCTGGCACAGCTTCTTCCCAGCCTGCTGCATTCCTTGGTTCTCAGCATCATTAGTAAAACAGTAATTGTTACTGGGCATTGATTGCTCTCCTGTATTCAGGGCTCAGGAGATGAGAACCAACACAATATACCCCTGTCCCTCTCTTGCCCTTCAGCTCTGTGTTGCTCCCATGGCATCGCCTGGTCTGCAGGTATCTGTTAGGTTTTGACCCTTCTGCTGCTCTTGCAGTGGGAAGAGCACCTTCATCAAACACCTTCTACCTCCCTCCTGCTGTCAGCATTCTGCACCTTGCATGTGCTCTCTCTGCAGAGCCTTCTGAGGCAGCCTCAACCCATGCTGAACCATCCTGTGCTATAGCAGCAGAGCTGGAGCAAGAAGGGATTTGGCCTCATCTGTGGCCATGCCAGCTTTTGGTGATCTGGGTTGCTTTGATGTTTACCCATCAGTTCGTAAAGATGAGGCCACTCATCCTTGTCCCTTCCCAGGATGTTTTAACAGTGCTCTTGCAGTGCTGGTTGCCCAGGCTTGAAACACTAGGGTACGGAAGAAGTGGGGACATAGATGTTATTTAACTGAAGGTAACAATAAACTAATTAATGCAGTGCCATCTTGTGACACTGCAGAGATCTCTGGTGTAGTAGCTTAATGTAGGCCTGGTCCTTGCAGTGGTCAGAGGTTTCCCAGATGGATGGGATGCTATTCAGATAGATACAGTGCTGTTCACTTGAATAGTATAACTGGGCTCCCTGTAATGGGGCAGAACTTGGTTAGGTGAATGCAGTTGTGCAATAACTTCCTTATTAAAACCTTTGCTAGAGGAAAATATAATCCTGCTTTCCCAAAGGGCATTAATGTGTCTGGTGAGGTGCAACCACAACATCTGAAGTCCTAATTGCATCAAAATGCTCAATTTTAGCGGACACAAAGCAGAAGCTTCACCTGATTTCATTACACTTCCCAGGGTACAGCTGAAACCTCTGTCCATGGCAACATGTGGTTGTTGAGTGAGGAAATGGAAAGCATGCTGGCAGCCAGGCTTCCCAGCAGTGACACCACACTTTGTGGTACTTAAGGGGGATTTATTAGTGTTTTAACTGACACCATTTGAAGTCACCCTTTTCTTGTAGGTATTCCTGAAGAGCGATCGCGTTGCCAGGATGGTGCAGAGCGGAGGGTGCTCAGCGAATGACTCCCGGGAGGTCTTCAAGAAACACATTGAGAAGAGGGTGCGGAGCCTGCCAGAAATCGATGGCCTCAGCAAGGAGACGGTGCTGAGCTCCTGGATGGCAAAGTTTGATGCTATTTATCGTGGGGAAGAGGATCCCCGCAAGCAGCAGGCCAGGATGACTGCGAGCGCTGCCTCGGAGCTCATCCTCAGCAAGGAGCAGCTCTACGAGATGTTCCAGAACATTTTGGGGATCAAGAAATTTGAGCATCAGCTTCTGTACAATGCGTGTCAGGTAAGGACCTTCTGCCAGGCTGGGTGGGAATGGAAGAGTGTTCCTTGCGGAAGGGCTTGCCAATGGGAAATGTTGCCGTTACGAACTGGGCTGGACAGGGCTGGTTTTGAGAGATTTTTCTCTAAGGAAAGAGGCTTTGATTCGTGGTGGGACTTCTACACTGCCAATTTTGTTCTCTCAGGTTTATGCTTCTTTTCTCCTGGAATCCCATAGGATTGCTGATACGGGGAGGTTTTATTCCTCCAACTCTGTGTCTGGATGAGCAGGTCTTTGGCGGTGCCTAAGTGGGCTCTTTTGCTGTGACTTGCTTGCCTTTCCTCTGTCACATCACCGATCTAAACAACAGAAGTACCTTCTGTACCTGCAGTAACCCTATTAGTACTTGAAGCTCTGATGCCTCTGGGATGGATGTCTTATGCAAACTCACTTCTTGAAGTTGTACAGGCCCTCCTTAAGTAGAGAAACCTCTGTGACCCCTGCATGCCCATGGTGGAAGGAGAGAGTGTCCCAAACTCCCGTGACCTCAGGGTGACTCTGCTTGCGCTACGAATTCCCACATAGATGAAAACCTTTCCCATTCTTCTCCTTGCTTTCCCCCCAGTACCAGCCAGTTCCCCAAAGGCACAGAGCTGAAACTCTTCAGAGCTGCTTGCATTTCCAGCAGCTCTTGCTGAGGGCTGTCAGTGGCTGTCCAGGCTGGTGGTGACCCAGATTACAGTCCCCTGCAACCAGATATAAATATCACAGGTGGGATAAAGGATGTCAGAGTCACAGGGAGGGTAAGGTGGTTGTGTGGAAAGTTTACAGAGGAGGAGCAGACCTCAGTCTCTTCCCCATAATTCAGGGGTTCAACTTGTTAAAATGAATACATTTGAGACTAATTCTGTCCATCTGATGTCTAGACATTTTGAATTCTTTTCAGGACATAGAAAATCATTTGATCTGTGTTTTTTAAATGCAGATCTTGCATTTGTTCTTCATCTTAAAGATGTAAAGAGCTTATCTTGCGTTTGTTCTTCATCTCAGGCCTTAATGGCAGAGTGAGGAGAGGATAATAAATGTTCCTGAGTAAGGCATCTTTGTAGCAAAAAGGACTGCACTGGTCCTTATAAATCAAGTTTTCAAAACAAATTTTGTGCCTCCATCCTGTCTTGGAGGACTTCTTTAAAACCAAACCCATAATGTTTTCAGTGATGTGTGGAGAGCTGAGTCAGTTCTGCAGTGTTTTGGTTTTTGAACTTAAACCAACTCAAGCCCTGTGTCTCTCATCCTTCCTTGACCTGTGCTTGGCTAAGGAACTAGGGCGGTTTTGCATGAGCATGTAAGTGATGCTACCCTCTTGCTTTGTGGTTCCCAGTGATGCATAAAGCAATATTTAATCATGACTGCCTTGCTTTGTGGATGATCTCTGCTTATGAGAGCCTTTCTACTATGAACACAGTGGCTGCTCCCTACAAATAGCCCTGGTGCATCAAGCAGCCTGTTTCCTGCAGTAGGTCCTGGTTTTACTCTGAAAGCTGAAGGATTTAATTCTGGGTTTTTCCTAATACTTGGAGGCAGCAAACCTGTAATTTAAGCTTTTAGAGAAAGATGTAATTTCTGTTGAAAGCGAATATTAGCACGGGAGTTACTCTGGTTTAAATACCTGAATAGTGAGGATTAGCTGTGCAGAAGGAAGAGTCCTTTATATGGCTCAGAAAGTTGCAAGGCCAGCAGTGTTTCAGCTGGGGCACAGCACGAGCGATTATAGTGCTGTGGTGCTGGTGTGATGGGGTGGAATCCAGTTGCTGCTGCTACTTCTCCCATTAGATGCTGCAGGGAGAGAAGGCTGCAGTGGGCACACAGGGAAACTGCATGCTTTGTTGTGGGGGGCCCTTATTTTGGTGCTACTTGTGATCATGTCATCTGGGCTATACCAGAGGGATCTCTGGAGCTCTCAGGGCATCAGCAGCCTTTAGGAGAGCAGCAGTAGCTGCTTTGCACTTCTGTCTTGCTAGGAAGCACCAGAATTCTGTTGACCACTACTCCTTCCTGCAGGGTCTCAGTCATCGATTGCAGACAGTCTGTTGTGGGGTGTAAGTAAAACCTATCAACCTACAAATGTTGTTTGCTTAGCCTGTATGAGTTGTTCCTGGCAATAGTTGAAGGTACACACCACTTGGCTAGTGTGTTTTCTGCAGCAGAGCTGCAGGGGAAAGCAGGAAATGAGTGAGCAGTGATGTGTGGTAACCTGCCCCTTTTCCCCCATGAGAGTTTCTTCCTGATCCCTCATGATGAAGTATTGGCATCAGCCCTGAAGCAGGAGTTTTTGTTCACTTTTCCTCCTAAACTTTAGTAGCAAATTATTTTCTACTCCAAAAGCTTTTGCTGTTCACCCAGGGCAGATTTCTAAGCCACAGCAGCAGCTGGGTGCCTGATTGCTGTAGGCTGGAAGATGCAAGTCAAGCCCTGGGTACTGCCCTTTGTGGCTTGGAAACTCTCCTGTGCTGTAACCCTTGGACCGTGCTGAGCTGATCTGCACCGGCAGCATCTCCTGTGTGGGAAGTCTGACATCAATTAGGGAGCCAGAGGCACCTGCTGATATTACAGCACTAAAGCAGGGGTATCTGGAGAGAGGAGAGTTGTGCATACAGCACTGCAGCAGCATGGATGGGCGCTGGGTGGGAGAGGGCTGGAGGCAGCTGAGGGATAGGAATGGTTCCCTGCTTTGCAGGTACCTGTGCTATGGGCATGGCAGGGCTGGGACATGCTTCTGCAAGAATTCCTTCTAGCTGCTGGTTCTCTCTATTCCACCACCACTCTGCATTTTCATTAATCTTCATTTGCCACATCTGCCTGTCTCTGTTTGACAAGCCATCTCCTGTAAACACCTCTGCCCTGCAGCCTGTCCTGAACCAGCAGCGAGCTCCCTTCCCCGATGGGTTTAGCAAACACCTCTCAGCCCATAGCCATACTTGCAGCACAGAGCTCACCTGCTGGGCTTTGGGACACTGGTTCCATAACCCCTATGGATGATAATTTATTCCCATCATGCTGTTTTGTTTCAGTCTGGGTTGTGTTTCAGTTACAGTCAGCCTCGGCAGTGCTTGTTTCCGTCCCTGTGAAGACACACTGACTCTTGTCTCACCAGAGCTAATTGGTGAACCTTTTTCTTAACATTTGATTGATGTTTCTCACCAGTTTGATAAGAACAAACTATTTTATATGTTGTGTTTGTGAATGAGCTTTAAGTAAAAGGAGAACACTGTCTGGTATTTTCCTGGATATACTGAAGTTACAGTATTCCCCGAAATGCTGTGCAGGCTCAGGTACTACTCATGTGATTTATACATTTGCTTTCCTCCTTCAGGCAGTGTACAGGCAGCTCCTGCCAGAGCCCACCGTGGACCCTGGCTCTCAGCCTGCCATGGTGCCAGCCACAGGCTTTACACTGAGACTGAACAAACCTCCCAAACAAATCCGGGGGCAGTCAGGCTTCCCAGCGGCAGTTTGGCACGATACAAGATACGCTTGCTTTTGACCTATGCTTGTCTGCCAGTCATGGGTGGAATTGGGAAACAGAGCCTTTTCTCTGGCAGGGCATCTGAATGCCGTCACTCTTTGTGGTGCTGTTTAATAACCGTGTTAATGCAGTTTGAGTCGATCACCTGTGCTTATTAAAACAAAGCTTCTCCTATTGCTTCTGTTGGCTGGGGCTGGCTGTGCTGCTATGCTCTCCCTTGCTTTAGTGTGCAGGGTGAAACTGTCTCAGAGGCTGTGCAAAGAGGCAAGGGGTAAGACGACTTTGCCTGGTTGTTGTCATCCTAAAGCAGGAGCAGTGCTGAGAGCCCCAAACATTGCCTTGAACTTCTGCTGCCTGAGGAAGGTGCTTTTCTCTCTGTAGTCTCCTGTTACATCATAGTCACTAATTGCATAACAGTTAAATGGCTGGAACAGCATTTCCATTCATTTCTGACCTAATATTTTGTGCAGAAGGAGGATGATTGCTAAAGGAATTATTTAATGCGATATCCCCAGGTGGGGTGAGATAAGTGTATTCTTAATGTGATAGCGGTGATACGGCAGGATCTCAGATAGCAACAGAGCAAAAAGGATTGATGCAGTTGGAAAGGCTTTTAGGAAACAGAGCTGGGAAGTGGTGTTGTGGCAGAATGGCTGTGGAGATAACGGTGTTGTTAAGCACAGCCTCTGACTAGAATGTTTTAAATAATGCACAGAGGCTTAAGGTTTTTGTATAACACACTCTATGTGGCTTTGATGTTTCTGCTCCACTGGAGTCAGCTTTGGGAACTGAGTGTCTGGCTCCAGCAGCGAGCTCCTCCACTGTTTGAGAGGCATTGTGGAGGGAGAGGTGTGTTGCAATCTTGGGTTTCTGGTGCAGAACCCAGTGGCAAGTCTTGAGTGTAGCTCTTCTGCTTTGCAAGTAACTTGTGGCTGAGGAAGAGTCCTACAGAAGCTGTTTTCTGTAAGTGTTGGGCAGTTCCAAACTTGGGTCTTTGCTGCAGTCAGCATTTCCTTGGGCACAATCCCTGTGTCTCCCACTGACCTTCATAACGGCTGAATTGCAGCAGCAGCTCAGAAAAATCAGGCTGTGGTGTTCTCCTGCCTTGTTCTTCCCCAGCTGTATGGCAGTGATTTACTTTCCTATCTCAAGCTGTGTTTGATAGTCATTTTTAGCGACAGTGAGAAGGAGCTGGTACAGCACTGCTCAGTTAACCCAGCAGCAATAGCTGATGTCCAGGCCGCATGGTGAGCTGCATGCTTCCATCCTCCTGCTTCGGAGGAAGACTCTGGGCTGTCCGTGCAGGACTGAATTCACAGGCTTCACAATCAGACTTTCTCTTCTTTCCTGGGCCTGAAGTGTTCCGTACACCATGACATTCCTGTTAAATGTGCAAAACCACCAATGCTAAGCTTCCAGTTTCGTCTAATTCCCTTATATATTAGATTTGAAAACAAATAGTTGAATATAGGCATGTCGGTTGTACATGATAATATATGGTTATGGTTTTTCAGCATCTCTTCCTGTCCATCCAGGTAGAAGGTAAAAAATGTCAGAAGCATGCGTGTGTGGATGGGCTACAACACAAAGTCCCATTGCTGTCTTGTTGCTATTTCATGTGAAGGAATCAAAGTCCCTTACAAGTGCAATCCAAATTGTTTTGTAAGTTTTGCTGTCCTGTGATTTTAGTAAGGAAACATTTCAACACAAATTTTGCCGACCAGAGCTGGCTTAAAATTAGAATTCACTGTTTTGACATTTATTTTTGCAGCTGAATTGGGACACTGTGTCCAAAGGCTGACATTTCTCACAAAACACAAAGTTCCCCTGCCAAGAAAATTGGTTTCAGAAGTGTTAGCAGAAAAGATCTTTAGGATTTCTGTCCTGAATCAAATGTTTGATTTTAGCTCAAGTCAGTATTAAAGATAATCCGATGAGGTGATGTCTCGCCTCCTGCCCCTCTCTCATCTCTGCAGTTCAGGTTTGTTTCTTGACTCACTGTGGTGCATTGAGCTTGTTGCAGAGATGCTGCGGTGGTACTTGGAACATTCAGCCCAACTTAGGGAGAAACAAGGACAGAAACTCCCATGAGGCACTGTAACAGCTCAGACAGTGAGATGAAGGTTTAGGTGACCTCAGAATAGGCGTTTGGTTTGTGTGTATCCAAGTATTTGATTTAGTTTGTTCTGATGCAAACTTCCCAGCCTTGCCTTATAGTGAGAGTTGAGCCCCAGGGTCATCGTACACAGCATGGAGTTACGTATCTGTACACATCTCTTTCTTCAATTCAGAGATACAGGGGTTTAGAATCAGATCAATCCCTTCTGCTCTCTGTTTGGTTTTTATTCTAGCTTCATCTTGAAGCTCAGTGCCTGTGAAATGGCCATCTTAGTGCTGGGTGTTTAAGCACTGACACTGATCCCTCCAAAAGTGCAGGAGGTCTTCAGCCTCAAGAGTCCCTGCAAACTGGAAGTACTCAAGGCTAGGTAGGATGGGGCTTGGAGCAACGTGGTCTAGTGGAAGGTGTCCCTGCCTGTGGCAGGAGGTTGGAACTGGAGCTTTAAGGTCACTTCCAACCCAAACCATTGTAGGATTCTATGAAACATGCCATCATGGTGGTGGCAAGCTGGGGCTGCAGGCGAGGACTGGTGATCCTCTATGGGCTTCTCTCTCCCGACTGGATGCCTGGATGCTGTGGACAGCCAGCAGCTTTGGTCAGTACTGCTGTTCCCTTTGCAAGTCCCCAGGGCATCAGCCAGACCTTTTGCCCTCACCTCTTTTACTATTCTAAAACACCTTTCATTCACTCCTATTTTCACACTGCAAGTATTATTTCCCCTCCCCACAAAGAAATCCACCACCAATAAAAATGTGTTAAGTTGGTTTTGCGATGATCAAAAGCCTCGAAATCCATAAAGCATTTACTCTGTTTTCAGTCATTCAGTATTTATTTCCATGGAAACGGAAATGGCAGCCCGGAGCCTTCTGCAGGATTGTAATTACTCCTGTGGCAGGCAGTGGCAGCCGCAGCACGCCTGTCAGGGCTCCAGCATCTCCCGAAGACAGCAGTGATTTAGTGCCCGATGGGAAATTGCAACAGGAAAAAGCATTGGGAAGTGAATGAAATTTCTGATTTCATAATAACACAACGTAAATACACGTGGTCCTCTGGGGAGGAGAGGGAGTTGCTCTTCTTCATTAGCTCGGGGTGTGATGAGTTGAATGATGGTGGTATGGAAGGGCGGAGAAACTGAGAGGGACAGTGCAATGTCAGGGACGGGGCGAGCGTGATGTCTGGCTCTGTGGGACCCTCAGCTGCCAGCCACCCCATCTGGGAGAGGTTTGCTGATGGAACTCGCCCAGGAGGTACAGAGTGGTCCCCTGATTGTCCCTGTTGGTCCCATATTGTGCAGAAACAGCAACCCTACACGTCTGGTGTCTTTCGGAGCAGGAAAGGTGGTTGAGATGGGACATGTCTGCTGCAGCATCCAATGGAGAGCTGTGGGAAAAGCTCAGATGGTTGGAGGGGGGCATTGCACATGCTGGGTGACCACTTTTGGGGAGGAAACTGCAGCGATCACTCTGCCAGGGAGGGACCTTCTCTCCCAAGCTGTCATCACCAAGTGTCTGATCTGCACAGACACGTCTGGACCTATGTGTGCGTCCATTAGCTGTAGGATCAGCTTATGTTCTGTGCTGTTATGGACTTAGAGAGCAATCTTGGCCCCTGTAATTAAATTTAAGCAAATTAGCTCTTCTATTAAACAAAATAAATCTGATGTAGCCTAATGCTGTACTCTCTAGCTATGTCTGATCAATCGCTCCTGCAAAGAGCAGGCAAATGCTGAGCAGATGGTCTTGGCTGAGGCATGGTCAATTAAACTAATTAAAGATGCTTTCATTTAATCAGAGGGTGTTTTAACCCTGTTAGCTGCCAGTTGGGGATGTATGTTTTCGTGCACTAGGAACTTCCAGTTCTGGTCCTACTCTGGACATCTTCTGGTTTTACAGCCCCTTTACAGCAAACAGGCTAGAATGTGCACCTGGAGAGCAGATATTTAGCAGAGGAATTGTAATGTCATGCAACAGTGGTGAAGGCTTGCGGAGGAAAAGTCAGGTGTTTTCTTCTAACACTAACCAGAGATGTTTATTAGACTGAAGAAGTCTTCTGCACTGCATCCTTCCCACGCTACCTCCTGCCAGCCTTCCCTCTGGGTTTAGGGGTGTGAATGCCTCTCCTTAGCCCAGCCAAATGTCATTTGTTCTGCCAAAACAAGCAGTGGCTTGTTATGGGGTGTTATTTAAGGGACAGAAAATGGTTTTAGCATCCAGGCAAGTGCTGGAGTTGGAGAAGCAGCCTCTCATTTCTGCTGTCTACTGTCATGCAAAACATTTTGGCTGCTGGGAGCCCCTCTGCCATGGGGTTTTGGAGATGGATTTAATTCATTATTTGCTGCTGAAATCAACAGGGACTCCTCTGAGCCAAAGCCCTGGTTTAGTTTGCTTAATAGAGCACTCAGATGTTATTTGTCACAACTGGGCACCCTTGACACTTCCCTGCTCCCCCTTTTTGGTCTGCTGTGCACTTGCCAGCGAAGTAAGTACAACCAAGAGAGCTCGTTAGTCTAATGAAAAAGCATGCAAAATGATCTCAAGAAGCAGCAGCAGACTAACTCATCCAGACCATTAGTGACCTCCTTGGCGAGCAGCGCGAGGGGATGCAGCACGCTGGGACCAGTGGTCCTCTGCATTTCAACAGCTTGTGCAAAATCAGATTAGAAACAGTTGTGCTTTATCCAGAGGCCACACGGGTAACTTCAGGCATCAGACCAGATCTATCCTGCTCCAGCAATATTGATCCCTGCAGGTACATTAGGGCTAAAGTTAGGATGACTTTCAAGATGTTCATCCTTAGTATGAAGTGGTTTTTATTTATCTGTTCATTGAGGGAGGTTTGTGGTGTTGTAATATCACCTGAAAACTCTTCGTTGTCTGTGTGGAATGATTTAATTTCCGCAGTTCAAGGTTTAAATTACCATCAGGATATCTTTTCAGTTTTATTTGTGTTTCAGTTGGCCTATGAATACTTTTCATCATCTGTGTTCATGCTGTAAAGGAATGCATAAAAAACCCCATAGAGTCACAGGCTGGCTTGGGTTGGAAGGGTCCTTAAAGCTCGTCCACTTCCAGCCCCCTGCCATGGGCAGGGACACCTTCCACTAGAGCAGGTTGCTCCAAGCCCCTGTGTCCAACCTGGCCTTGAGCACTGCCAGGGATGGGGCAGCCACAGCTTCTCTGGGCACCCTGTGCCAGCGCCTCAGCACCCTCACAGGGAAGAGCTTCTGCCTAATGTTTGACCTCACTCTCTCCTCTTTCAGTTTAAAGCCATTCCCCCTTGTCCTGTCCCTACATACCCTGATGAAGAGTCCCTCCCCATCTTTCCTGTAGCCCCTTTAGGCACTGGAGCTGCTCTAAGGTCTTCCTGGAGCCTTCTCTTCTCCAGGCTGAACAACCCCAGCTCTCTCAAAGTGTAAAAATAACCATGGTTACCTTATAAAATATCAATGACTTGACATTTTCAGCCTACCTTAACCCCTTTATTTAGGTACTGCTCATTCTCTTTTTCCACTGAAAATCTACTTGCTGACATGACTTCCCTGCTGTTTAGGCAGATTATTTTTTTCCCATCAGATCAGGCCTCATTTCAAATGGATATTTATTAATTCCATTTTCCCACCATCACCTTGCATTTTGGAAAGGATAAGTTGAGTGGTGAACTCCTGGCTCTATGTAGGAGCAACTGGGGAATAGTATGAAGGATCGAAGTAGCTGATGATGTGCTGATGCTGCCATTTGCAGACTAGCAGAGGTCTCTGGGAAGGGAAGCACTTTGGCCCTGAGGTTATTAACTGGGTGTCTGCTGCCTCTGCAAGTGCCCATCTGCTTCCACCTCTGAGCTTTATCATAGGAACAGATCAGAGCTGAGGGGAGGGCCAGGAACATGGGCCATTCCTGGCACAGCTGTGCAGGCAGAGATACTAGAGCAGTGAGGAAGGTTTTGCAAGAAGAGAAATAGGAAGAGTTCTTGAGCATCATTAAATGTGACAACATTCAGGAGTTATAGCTTGAAACATCTCAGTGGAGAGGAGATTTGGGATGGCACAAAATAGAAACCCCATGGCTGTCACCTTTGTATTGGCAGAAAGGAGACTGCTGAGAGAAGCTGATGAATTCAGGGACACCACTTTGTGCTGAAAACCCCAATGATCTTATGGGGCATGTTGTCTCTGTGCAGGCTGGCCCAGTCTCAAATCACTTTGGGGGTCTGCCCAAGGAGAAGCCAAGCTAGATCTTGTCCATCACAGTGGAATGGTAGCCAAAGGTGATATATATAAAATCAGGTGTTTATTGCTAATCTCAGAAAAACCCCAACCTTGTGTTGGAGCGTGGCTCCTGAGTTGACTTCCATGCAGTTTGATTCCTGGAGGTGGGATTCAACTCTCAAAATGCCATGATCTCAAGCAATCTTTCTTGCTTCCCTAGCTTTGAATTCAGCGCAAGCAGCCGTATGTAAAAATGAGTTCCGCAGCGTGTCCTGTGCTTCATTAGGAAAGGAAAATGTCACTCCTCCTCTTTGTCTTTCCCTCAGCCAGAGACGGGGAGCAGAACACACGACAAAGGAATGACCCCACTGGCCCCCTTTGGAGAAAGCAATCTTGTTTTTCCCTTTGAGCAGCATTTGTTCCCTGCAGTACATGTTCCTGTCAATCAGCCCAGGAGGCCATGGGAGACAGAAGAGGTGTTATCCAGAACTCTCTCTCCCTTTAAGCAAGGAACTGCTAGCTGCAAAAGAACCCATATGTGATGCTTATCTTAAGGAAGGCTGGAATACTTAATAAGACATAACTGGTGCATGACCCTGCACTATGTTAATGCCTCTCTTTCTCTTCCTTTTAACTGGAAATACAATGCAGCCACTAGAATTTTATTTTGTGTGTAGGTCTTTAAATGCAATTTGAATTCCACATGAAAACCTCAATGCTTTCCATCACATCAACCCTCAATCATGTATTTTATCCCTGAAATCCTGTTGTTTTCCAGAGGAACATTCAATGCCAATCTCATGAGCCTAATAGAAAGATAATTGCACATACAGGGGTTATACGTGGTCGTGCTGGAGGCTTGTGCTGGAGCTCCAGGCTCTTCATTTCAACCGGCGATGTCTTGTTGGAGAGCCTGGTTTTCACTGAGCTGTGCTACCCTAATGTAGCACACTACTCTTTCAGTTTTCTTTTTAGAGTCTTAAATAGAGAGCTCGTTCTTGTGACATGCGTCATCCACTAAGTGAATATTTTGAAGGTTCTGTATTAATATTTTACTGAGTTTTCTCTAATGTTATTTCTGAAAGATGTGGTTTTTCCATATTCCATTCAGTATTCCAGAAAAGAGAATTATTTCAATAAAAAGATGTGTTATTCATCAGTCCTCTCCTCCACTCCCTGTATTTCATTTGTCAGTGTTGCTGTGTTACTTGACGAATGCTTCATGCCACAGCTTGGGATGTGATAGACAGTGTCATTTTTAGTTTGGAAGAAACTTTGGGAGTCAGATACATCCGACCATAGAAAATACTGCATGAATATAAAATACAGCTGGGTTAGTCTTCCGGTTGTATCTAAAAGAGTACCAAAATAAAGAGAGAGCACATATATTTCTTAAGAGAAATGAGATGCCAAGAGCTTTCTTCAAAATGGTATCAAAGTAGGCACGTATTTGTTCCCACTGAGCTGACTGTAAACTGGGAAATGATCAACAAACTAGATTTCATGCATTTCAAAGGCTCAGTCTCAATATCCCAAGCTAAAGAAATGCAGCTTATGTAAGCTGTTCCTTACTTCTTTTTCAGTATTGAGTTTTCATGTTCAATATACTGTGGTTTTTCTGGAACATCTGATTCTACTTATGTTTTGTGAGAAATTAGAGTGCAAGTTCAATAGGGAATTACATGCAAGACAGCTTCAAATACATCCTCTCATGTGTTTAAAAGGCAGCTATAGTAGCTTGAAGTCATATAAAAAACTGTGCTGGCCTCCAGCACACAGACTTTGTTTCACAATGCAGGGTGGCAGTGATGTTTCCTAGCGGTAGTGATCTGTGCATGTTGTAGCCTTTGGTCCTGTTCTTTTGCCTCTGAAATAGAGGACAGTAAGAAGATGGAGAAGTGATGGCACAGTATTCTTTGTCATTCAGTGTGAAGTCTTTGTAGAAACGTCATTGCAACGAAAGAAGAGAAAATAATTGCTTCTCCTATTTAACAAAGATTATGGTGGCATAACAGCCATTCCTTCCAAAGAGCCTTTTGAGATTAAAGGCAATATTGAGCTGAAGTTCCCCATGTAATATGGGAAAGACTTAGAAGGCAAGGGGGAGAGGCATACACCTTTTGAGCAGCCAGCTCGAAGTCAGACGTCAGTGGCATGTGTGTTTTGTTGTAGGTGCTGTAAAGTTGGGGTCTGTAGGTGTTAAACGTTGATAGCTATGGTAGAGGAGTGGGAAGAGTTGTATGTGAGCCCCGAGTTCTGGCACTCAGTGCAAGGCTTTACTCCTTGGCTATTCCTTCGCAGAAGGAACATCAGTGAAGAGTTTCCTTGTTCCCAAGTTGAGTACCATGAGCTTTCACTTCTGTGGAGGGTTTTGCTAAATATAACTAGCTGCTTTTGTGACCCAGCTAGGCACAGAGATGACAGCGAGAAAGCTTTCTGGGTACTTTAAATGATAAAAATCAAATAGTGGAGTAATTAAGTGGTCTCTTATTTGTTCTCGACACCAGTCATTTATCCTGCTGGTATTTCTGCCAGGTTGCTGGCGAGCTCATGTTGTACAACGCTGGTGAAATGAGCTGCGGGCATGTGTTTGGCTGCCATTACCAGGAGTTTTGCATGCTTGGGTGCAGAGCTGAGACCCGGACTGATAAAATAGCTGCAAAACCGAGATGTGGTTCCATGGAGAAACAATTGACACAATAATTTCATTAATTCGGGTGATGTCTATCACATTTGATGACAATGTCATTTGCCAAATGTAGCACTTTATGTTTTAAACTCATATTAAAACCCAATGCTTATTATTTCTGATTCAGGGTTGTAATATCAGCAGCAGTTCCTCATCATTGTACTTGCTATCTCCTTGTGGCTTGAGGTCTCATTCTGCATCTTCCTTCCCTGTGCACATCAATTCTCAAAAATGTAAAATATCAAACAGCAATTTTCAGTCACCTTCGAACTCAGTTCTTCATTTACCTTTCTCATTGTGGATTTTCCCTTTACTTGCCCTTTTTCTCCTTACCAGTAGACTTTTGGCTGGGAACAGTTGTGCTCAGATGGTGAAGTAGCAATTGAATGTAAATTAGCTGAAGGGAGCTGTGGCTGCCACTGTCAAAATGATTCCAAAATAACTTTGTGGAGGAGAATGACTGTCAGGTCAGACGAGCATCACGGCTTGGATCTGCTGGGGGAACCGAGTTAGAAAGAATAATACAGGTTAGATTTATAGAAGAGCAGTGCACCCTGAATACTGGAGTATGTGCTATCAAAGATGCATAATAAAAATGATGGTAACCACACATGAGTATTCAGCAGCAGTATTTGGGAAAGGGTCTGTTTCAGACTCTGCCTTCCCCATGCACGTCGGCAGTATTCACAATGGTTTCTTTGAGCTTGTTACACCAGCCTTCCTCTGGCAGCTAAGTCCCCACTGACAGTGTGGTCATTAGCAAAGCATGGGGAGAAAACTGGACGCTGGTTTTGCTAATGGTTTGACTAGGTGTTGTGCTGCTGTTGTCCCCGGGCAGTGGCAGGAGGTGATTCTGCTCCTTTCCCATGCATTTCTTTCACCAGCCATGTGCTCCTGATCTTCTTTATCACCAGTTAACATAGGCAATTATTCAGGGTCATTGCGTGGTCAATCTGTTCCGCGTTTATGTATGGAGACTGCAAAACGGCTGAGGGCGTGTGGCAGTCAGTAGAAGTCTTATTTCTGTGGATGAAAATAGCCAAATATGTGTTCAAGAAGATAATTGGGATCATTAAACTTTCCTGTCGTAATGCCAGTTGCAGTTTCATCTATTGTATGGTTAAGAACATAGGTAGCATTGATGAACAAACAGAACAAGAAAAACTATTTCTGTCCTAAACATACCAGCAGAAACACTGGTCTTGTAATGTCAGAGTGTGTGCTTGATCTAAGCATCATTGTTAGTGAGCTTGGAAGACCTGGTATGCTTCATAATAAGACTGATTTTCTGGATGATGACAATCAAAGTACATTTTGTTTGGGCCCAGTCAGTGGTTATCGGTGTCACATGAAGCACCATAAAGTCAGTAGCTCACTCTGGTATGTGGGAGAGCTGGTGTCGCAGTGCCTTGAATTTCGTGTCATCTGCAGTCAGGGCAGTGATAGATGCATGACATGATTTAGAAGGGCAGCACAGGGCACAAGGGTAGGAGAGCAAGCACATCTGTCCCCCTGAGGCTTCATGCCATGCCAGCATGCCGCAGCAGAAGGGAACCTCTCTCCACTGTTGCGTGAAATTACTGGATATCAATCAGAAGTAAATCACTCCTGTTCAAAGGCAGTTCATAAGAATCATTAATAATTAAACTTCTCCTGTGTAGAGGCTGCTGGGGAGGGCTGGGTGAGGCTGTTAGTGAGGGGTGCTGGTGAGGAGGGGAAAAGAAAAACGGGTCAAAGTCCTGCTGGAAAAGGAGTAAATGGCCATTGATAGCATTAAATCAGATGTAACTGAAAATCAATGGGGACAAACTCTGATGTGAATAGGCCTATGCCAACACGAACCCCGCAGAAGGGAAGTGCTGGTACAGCAGCTGACAGCAAATAAGAGGAAGGGATGGTCTCAGAAGAAGTCATCAAGCAGAACAGAGTTCAGCACGCAACAGGAGCATTGCCTTTCAGGTATGACAGTACCTGCCTGCTGCAAAGCTCTGTCGGGCTGTAAAGATTCCTGCCTTAAGGTGGAGCAAAATCCATCCCTCTGCTCTGATGGCGCTAATCTCTGTGGAGAGCTTTTCCAGCTGCCTTGGCATGTCTTGGTGTGAAACCCTCCTGGCTGCCTCTGCTGGGGAGGATGTATGGACGCAGTTGAACTGGAGATGGGGCCAGTCCTGCTTTGCTGCAGCAGTTTGCCTACTCTGCTTTCCAGCATCTGAAACAGCTTTGGTACCCCTGCTCTTCTCAGGATGCAAACCTTAGAGGATGTTCGGCTCCTTTTTTTATCCTCTCCACTGGAAAACCTCAGGAAACATTGGGAAGAGCCTCTATAGGGCTGCAGAAAAACTTCTGCTATATCCAGATCTGGGATCTGCGTTGGGAAAGTCTTGGGAGTCACGTGGAAAAACTAATAGTTTGGCTCACCTGGGGAAATGGTCTGTTTGCAAATGTATTAGAGTGATCTTTAACCAGGCATGTACAGGTGCAGTTAAACTGCGGGATCAAAGCAGGTGCTGTTGCCTGTGCTTGTGGTAGTCTGGAAGAACTGGGCAAAGGTTGTGACAGCCTTTCTCTCTCCCAAAGGATACACTGGATATTTTTCTATTGGAGAAATTTGAGTTTTAATGGAGGGTACAACCTCAACATAGCAACTGTAGGCTGAATTTTACTAGGGATATACAAGAGACTGCACGGGAAGGGGCTAGTAGTTCATTTTGGGTTGGGAGCCCATCAGTCTCATGTGGCAGGGCAGATATGGGGCACTATGAAAGTATTAGTGTCATTGCTGAATATGGAATCAAAGTAGTTCAGTTGTTTAACTGAACTTTGTTTAGGCTGGTTATTTCGTTATAGTCTTCAGGAATGTTGGGGTGGGCTCCAAAAAGGAGCCCTGCAGCCAGGCAGATTGGAGCCTGGTCACCTGCAGCCAAAAGCCTTTGCTATGGAAATACCTGGGTTAGGAAGCAGAACTGGGGTACATGAATGCCTCATGGCAGTGCAGATGAGGTGATGGCAGATGAGGGGACGCTGCTTTGTCAGATGAAGTTTATTACAAATTCCCATCTGCTCAGAAGCAGTAGCTATAAGGTTTGTGCTGTGCAAGTAATTATTTGTTACACATTTTTAAACATGAAATCTAGTCCAAATGGCAAATATTTTTAGTGTGTGTCATTGTGCTGTTAAGAAAGCTGCCAGCAGCATAAACCTGAATAACTCTGCGTGACGATAGGGGTGGGGACGGGATTACCTTCATTTCAGTGCCAGCCATGCCACAGCTACTGCATGATGTGTCCCCTGCACTGATTTTGAAGGGCACCTGCAAAGGAGATGGTTCACAAGGAGTGGTGACAGGTTTGTGCCAGGTTTCTGTTTGTCCTGCCAGTGATGGCTATGAGCAATGGTAATGCAGCCCAGGACTGCAAGTGGGCATTGCCCTGATGCCTCTGCTTCAGCACCAACTGTTGTCCTTGCCTGCTGGGCAAACAGGTTTAGCTGGAGAGGGGAAATAAATCAACTTAAAGAGAAGGATTTTCTGCTTTGCCCATCTTCACCTCCCCAGGCTTAGGTACTTGTTCCTTCTTCAGCTGGTCTCCTGCTTGCATGAGGCAGCATCTTGTGGTTGGCTGCTTTCTCTCCATTCATTTTACCTATGACAGAAGCACGCATCTGGCACAGCTTGGAGGTGTTTGACCAGGTGTGAAAATGGCTCTGGAGAAGACAGGAGAGTTGCTGGGTTTCTCCTGGTGGAATATGGAAGAGGCTGTCCCGCATCTCTTGGTTTTCAGCAAGCGCATCCTGCGGAGTGAGCCTGCACGTGGTTTGTCATGTAGGCAGATTTGGGAGGAATTAAACATCCTTCAGATTTTTAAGGAACTGGTGAAGTTGTTCAGGAATATTTTACCCTCCACTTGAAATCCACCCCCCCAAAAAAAAAGAGTGAGAGGATGGATTTGAGGTGGATCTGACCATTTTAGAAACAGAACAGCTTAGGATTTTTAGATTGCAGAAAACGTAGTAAGAACTGTGGAAATGAATGCTTTGTGAGGGGTGGGATCTCCTGTGGATTTTGCTCAGCCTGTAAGCCAAGTGACTAAGTTATTCCCTGAGCTTTCATGCAAGGTCACAGCATGATCCTCTGTTGATTCCTTTGCATCTGTGAAGCAGCAGGGGCAGGTATCAGAGCGTTTCCCAGCTGTGCCAGCAAGAGTCCTCCACCTTCCCTAACAACTTGCAGTATTTGGGCCATCAGTCCCATCAGAGGCTGCTTTTTCTTGTTTTTCCAGATGACTCCAGCTGAAGGGAGAGAGGGATGCAGACGGAGCTGCTGCTCTTCTTGGCAGCAAGCTGACCCTGTTGGTGGTTGCACACATGCATTATTTTTTCCAGTGCCCTAAGCACTGCTTTCCCTCCCTTGATTTCCATGGGTTTACTTAATTAATAAGAAATAGAGGGGAAGAATTGCATCTATAGGTTCCATGTGTGTATATTCCTGGGGTTTTATAGCTGGTAGGGTCTGATGGTACCTTCGTCTGAAGAAAAAGGGTGGCTCTAGCAGCACAATTTTGACCTGCTTACAGAGCAGAATGCAAAAAACTCTGAATCCCGTGAGAATGCTTCAAGCATTGCTTTTCTCTTTAATCTCTTCATTGAAGTTTTTCTTCATTTCTAAAATGAATCTCAGCTGCTCTCTGAGATAGGCAGGTACTGATGCTGCAGGCCTGCAGTCACAGTTGCACTCCGGCTGACATCTGGATTCCAGCTGTGTATTGTGCACTATTCTCTGTATGTCCTTCCTGCGTATGAAGTGTATTGCCCTCAGTAGAAACTTAGAAGACTGAGGGTAGAATACAGGTGAAATGGGATCAGAGAGCAGGTTATCACCTTATTTTTGCAGTGCACTGATGTTCAGAAAGCCCAGGAGACTTCGACAATAGCAGAGACTGTAATGCTGTACTGTAAGAGTATCCAGTACATTTTCCTTAACTCCATAAGCAAAAGCCTCCTGCCCTGGTAACAGTGTCAAAGGAAAAGAGGTCATGCCTTGCTGAATGTAGTTTGAAACCACATTTTCCCAAAAAGCAGGAGACGAGAGCGCTCCTTGCAGAGAGGAGCTGTCTGGAAGAATTACCATACAGCTACAGTGTGGTCTGACACACCACCCAGCCCATGTCCCATCCCTGAATCGGTCCTCTTTTGTTAATGGAAATCTGCTGTGCCACCTCCCCTGGCATTCCAGCCCTGCCCTTGCCTGCTCTCCAGGGTACAGAGATGGCGGGTGCTTCTTCCTTTTCTCCAGCTGTGTTGCATCCTGGCATGTGCCAAAGCTGAGGTAGTCCAGCCTGGGTTGGGATGAAGGTGTTGGGCAACTAGTGCTTTATTTGGCTTTAAATACAAATAATAATTAGTAAAACAGTGTGAAAACCAGCTCTTCACCCTATGGGGATGGAAAAGCTTTGGCTGGAGGCTCCATCCATACTGAGCTCTAGAGAAAGATAATTAAGAGACCACAAGTGAAGCCTGGAAGAGGAGCTGGGGGAAAGCTAGTGATGCTCTCATGAGCACAGTGCAAGACACTTAGGGCAGCACTGGACTCTTGGGGCCCCCATACACAAAATGTTGGGGTTTGTGTCACATACAGTGTCTGCAAGGAGCTGTGTGGGGTTGCAGGCAGTGGTTCAAAATGCTCAAGAGCAAGCTGACTCCATTCGCCATCAGACAGACATCTCATCCCTCCCTCTGGACAGAGCAGGCTGCAGGCAAACGGCTCTTCTGCACTCACCAGCACAGCAGAGCAGTTTGAAAGCTGCATGTAGTAATATTCCACATGGAGAAGGATGTTAATGGCAGGGAATGTGATTGACTGCCTTTTCCTGTCGCTGCTGTATTACCTCTGTTTAAATCAGCTCGCATTAACAGCAGTTATATTTAACGCTGTCTGTCTACACGGCTGAATTTTTAGATTGTTAATTTTAAATTGCAAATTGCTTAATTATGCCTGACTTTTTATAAATATTTGTAACATGAGTTAATGTTTTCTATTAGGTGTGATACACATCCTGGAAAAAACTAATTGTTCTCACTGATGTGCACCGGGTCTGGTGGGAGCCCCCAAAGCCTCAGTAATCGCTTATCTAAAGGCAATTGCCATTACAACTGATGTATCAGAAATCGAGGTCTGTAGCCAGTGCAGTCTGTCTGTTATGGTTGGGAAAAGTGTTAGGATTCATTTGGCTTCCCAGCAAGAAGAAAAAAAATGTTTATTGTTCACATTACATGCTGTACACAACAATGTAAAGACCCAACACTCATGATGCTACATGTTCTCATTATTGTTGGACTCCTGGAGCCTCCTCTGAACATTGATAAGAGATGTGGAAGGTTTTAGCCTAGGAGGAATTTTAAATTGGACCGTTTTCAGGTACTTTGAACCTCAGGACTCCAAAAGCCCATCCTTGTTCTGTTATTGCGATGCCCACTGCCCAGGCAGTCCATGCTCAGCACATACTTGTCTTGGTGGGTCTCCCGCAGGGTTTGTGTAGTGAAGGGTAAAAGACCAAACACCTCAACTTTGTGTCTGCCTGCCTGTCAGCGGCAGCTCTCCATTCAGGGATGCACTGAGCAAGGGTCGCCATGGCAGGGAGGTAGAGCATCTCTCCTGGCTGCTCAGAGGGCAGGTCCTCAACCACATCCTCTATAAAGCTGTTGTGCCGAGCTGCCTGGAAGCCTCGTCTCCACGCAAATTTATCAATGCTTAAAAACCAATGAGGTGCCAGTCTATGGCAGTAGCCTCCAATGGCAGAAGAAGAGAGAAGCACAAAGCACCATCTGGAACTTGGTGGGTGATTGCTTTTGGGGTGTATCACCCAGGGAGCACTGCCTTCAGGATGTACCTACAGCCCCAGGCCGTGCCTTTGCTGCTGTGGGCTGGGTGACTGTGGCAGGTCTAGCTGGAGCTGGTGAGCATTGGCACAGCTCACTCAGGTGATTGAAGGGTATCAGGGTCAGGCACACACCGAGTCTAGGTTCAGGATGGGATAGTGCAACACACAGTCTGTATCTTTTTACTGGTTAGAGTAAAGCTAGTGCGCGCCTGGAGCAGCAATGCTGTGCACCCCAGGCTGTTGTGCCAAGGGAGGTGGGGTGTCCTGCCATGCTGCAGGAGTGGCTGCTTCCAGGCTGAAGCATCTTCTGTAGTTGTTATGGCATCTGTACGTGTAAATTGTTTATCTTACATTTAATATGGATACATAACAGCGTTTTCATATTGCATAGATGGATTGCTAGACCCACCATCTTCACCAGTAAGGTGATGAGGATGATGTACCCCACAGAACGACTTGCCCCATCTGCTGAGATCTCCCCTTATGCTGAACTACGCCTCCTCTCACCCAGTGCACTGACTGCTTTTAAAAGCTTCGCATTTTTACTCCCTGTGTTTGTTTCTTCATAGCTATGCCTCTCACCGCTTTTCTGTGTCCACTTCAATTCTCACATCTGTGATCTTGGCACAGGTGCCAGAGCATCTTGCAAGGGTGTTGTGCAGGGTTAAATCCCACACAACGGCTTGTGGCTTCACGTGGCCCTTCTCAGTGCTGCCATATATCTGTTTTGTGCCACTGGTTCTTCAGGGGCAGAATAGGTCTTGGAGGGGATCAGACAGTAGAAAAGGTGGTGGATATTCCCAATTAGTGGAGCTAGGATTTCAGTCTATTCTTTGCAGGTTTTTTTCATGTTGTTTAATGTTAGTTGTTTGAAAACAAGTGGCTTTTCTGAAACGCAGTGATAAATTAGATAGGATTGGTATGGCTGAGGGTATTGCTTCTGTTTAAAACCAGGAAATTCCCCCTGAAACCTTTGAGTAACTCAGAGCACAACTGTCAAGGCACTGCTTTAAGGTGAGAAGTTGACCTTTTGATTAGCATCATATAGTAATTTAGCATCATAATAATGTTTACTTACTAGTCATTAATAATTGTTGTTACATATTGACCAAAGGGACTTCAGATATGGTGTTTCTGCTCTGGATTTTGATAAATTGATACCAATTCATGTTAGGTGCAACCCAGATGGATTGAAGATAGCCAGGTCTGCGATGGAGATCAGTTCCCTTCCAGTTCTTTATTGCTGTAGGAAGGGGGTCTGATGGCAGTGTATACAGAGATTACTGGAGGAGCATGGTCCTAGTCATGGGACCAGCAACTTCAGCTCCCTTAGGATGCCGTCCATTGAGAACACATAGCAATCTCTTGGCATGCTGGGGATTTGCTGCCTTGAGGCTTAATTCTACAAACTGCTCTCTCCCTGACCTCATGAGACAGTTTGCTGTACCAAGGCAACATAAAAAACATCAGTCTGTCCAGGAGAGCAGTCTCTTTAGTTTCCTGGCTGTGATAAATCTAAACTTCATGAATACCAAAATGAACTGTAACAGGCAGCACCGCAATTTTGCTATCTTACTCCTTGAAAAAGTGGGAGCTGTAACCTTCCCTCTACATTCCCTCTCCTCCTTTTCTGCTGATGTCCAGATGTTTGGCATAAAGGGGAACCAAAGCCTTGCTCTTCATGGCTACAGTCTTGCTTTTCCAGGTCTTTGCTCAAAGCTTCTACAGATAAACACCTATCAGCATGGTACTGGAAGAGCCAGTGTTGCATTTCAAGCTGTAAAAATTACTTGGAACTGAGCGGTACTTTTTTGTCATGTGTACAAAATACAGGTGATTCTGCTAACCGGTGTGAAATTCAGCACATTTAGCTTGCTTGCATTTCCTTAAAGCTTACAAAGTAGTGATCTACCATGAGCTGCATCAACCGGTTTCTTCTAGGGTGCCGTAGCTCAGCATATGCTGCCCGCATGCCTTCAAGCATACTTATGCAATGCCGTAAGAAGAGGGTATTAAGGCATGTTCAGAGGTCAAAGCCTCTAGACAGCTTAGTTTTTAAGCCCTTTCAGTGTTGTACACCTCGCACAGATGATCTTACAGAGGGATTTGTGGGGTTCAGAAGTTCTCTGGCCACAGATGGAAGGGACATGCCTTGCGAGTAGAAGTGCTCTGCCATCCCTTTTCTTAACAGCTTGCAAAGCATTTGCAAAGGCAGGCAGCTCTTTCTTCCCCTCCCTGTTTTGCTGACTCTGTTTTTTCATTTACTTTGATTTATCTTTACACATAAATCTGGAGGCAACTTTGCACAACCTGCCGGAAAGCTGTGTGCTGAGTTTGCTTGTCTCAGCTTTCCTCAGCCCTGCAGCCTGGCAAAGCTGTTGCAGGGGCATGGTGGTAGGTGTCTGTAATGGATATAGCACAGGGGTTTGTCCACTTTTTCTACACAGGATCTGTGCTGAGCATCTTCTGCCCTTGTCACACCACTGGCACACGCTGATTGGTTCACCGGTGCTCTGCAGATGGGCAGCAGGTACCCATAGGTGCTGCTGCCAGCAGCAAGGAGGGTATGAGAAACCTCTTCCTGCACATGCCGCCAGTGCTCCCATGATATATGTTGGGAACCAACTCAGTTGTAGGATAAACAACTATCCAAAAGGCAGTGTTTAGACTGGAGTTAGTTCAAGGGTGGATCTCTTGACCTTGTCTGGTGAAGCAGACGGGGTGCCAGCATCTGCTGGTGATGTGATAGGTGAGAATCTGCGCAGCCCATGTGGCTGGTGAGGCATAGACATTTATTACAGTGTTGTAAGATTCAGCACTTGGGTGAGGAGGGGCTGCTCGACATCCAGGGAGTATTCTCACCAAGTCTAACGTGACCCTGAAGTTTGTGAACCATCAAATAAGTTTTCTCTTAGAGAGGGAAGCGTCAACCCTTACTGAATTATCCATGTCGTTTCTGCTGTGTTAAATCACCCCCAGGACTCCCTGTCTGCTGCAGTTGGAAGTGACCGAGTTCCTGCGGCAGGGCTGATTTTAGCTACACAGAAGCAAAATGGTGTGAGCTCTTCTCCAGGAGAGGGGGTTTGTCCCCTTTGGGCTGGAGCCTTGGGGCTGTGTAGGAAGCTGGGGCCGATGGGAGTGGGAAGGAAAAGTCTGGTGAAGTAATAGGTGCAGACTGTAATTCCTTGAATTATGGGGAATTTTACATTGTGATAGAAATATTCTGTGTGACTCTGAGCCTAAGAGACTGGTTGAGGAAGTTTGGCCAGAGGAGAGAGGTAGCTTTGGGCATCCCTGTCATGCAGAGGCACTAGGAGAGTGGTCTGCCTGGGGTGCATGGGTCTACTACAGCATTGCAATTCAGAGAGCTGGTGGAGAGGATGTGTCCTGCTGGTTCTTTCTGGCTCTTCCAAGTTCCAGTTTCTCTTGAACTGCATAAGTAGCAGTTGCTGAACCCATGGTCAGACTGTGCTGATGGTGCCAGTTTTGCTGACATGTGGAGGTGTGTGACACAGGGAAAGCTGTGTCCTTGCTTCCTCTTCCTCGCTCCCACTTCAGATCCCAAGGCATCTGGTGGTCCATGGATTGCAGTCTGCTGCTCAGAGGATTAGCACATTGCCCAGGGCATTGGTGATTTACTGTACCGAGGTAGCTTAACATCATTTACATTCACAGTTTAAAAGGCAGGCCAGCATCTCACCTGAGAACAAGGAAGGGAGCATTCAGATCCTCCTCTGCTTGCTGCTTCAGAGACATGGGCAGAGGTCATGGCCTCGAGCACTGAGCTGCCTCCCTCATATGTATGTATGGAATATGTGCTGTTGGTGGGAAAAGGATGCTACAGAGCAATCTGCGACGGTGGCATGGAGTGTGTCTTAGAAAGCTGCGTGGTTCATGGTGCCACTCTGTCGATGCAGTAAGTCACTTTGGGGCCATGTGTTTCCTTTGGCTGGAGCACTCCATGCTGCTGATGCCACAAGTCATGAGTATACCTGGACTGGTTAATTATTAATTGATGGAGGTTTATGAATTTTTCAGTATTTTCTTTCATTGAGTGTCACGAAGCAAAACCACCTTTCATGAGGCAAAGATCTCTCCTAACAGCCTACATCAAAGCTGCAGAATTGTCACCCATATTGTGATCGTGTTCAGCTTTCACATGCAGCATGTTTGCTTGGAAGTACTTAATCAACCATTTGCTGAGCTACAGAGCTCCCAGCATGGCAAAGGATGAGTGCCTTGAAACTTTCTCTTTGATGCTTTTGGCACCTATATTCATGCATGGCGCAGGTCTTTGGCTGTGTTAATTATTCCTAAACCAAGCTTAGGAAGGACATGAGTGGATCACAGCTTTCATCCTTGTCCTCCACATAAGGAAAATAATCCACAAAGTGGGATTTTCCATTTGCTGGGAAGCAGGGGTCAACATTAGCAGGGACTAGCAGGGAGGGATTAAGCTGTTGAATGGTTGCAGTGGTGTCTGGCTGGGGCTGGTGACAAGTGTACCAGCCATACCTGTCATGTCTGCAGTGCATGGCGTAAATGCCAGGCTGATCATTGAAGGTTGTACCTGTATGTTGCATCCTGTCATTCTAAATCTGTGCAGCTTAGAACAATATTGTTTCATTATAAACCCTTGTAGCTTTCAACAACATTATTTCCAACAGTGCTGTGCTCAGAGTGTGATTATAGATCCCATGTCCTGTTTCGCTCACTGTCTGCTGGGAGCATGCCCCATCAATATGTGTTTGGTGGCATGGCCAGACCCACTTCTATTATCAGCCATCTGTATATGGCATGTCGCTTGTGCCACCAGCATCGTCCCCAGGCTGGGCAGGTAACCCTGACTCAGCCCTCTTGCTGTGACCATTGTTACAAGGGCTGTACCCTGCTCAGTCCCCAGGCAGAGGTGGCTTGGTCTGAGATGTTAATCTAAGCAAAACTGCTTTTGGGCATAATGAAGGAAAGATTAGGGCAGCCTGTGCCACCCCAGCATCATAGTTGGAGCCAGGGCTCCAAATCAGCAGGGATTGCTGATGGTTTGGCTTTAAGCTGTGGTAAACTGAAGCTGGAGCTTTAAATATGTATAACACTGACTCCAAAACCAAGGGAATTTAATGTCTGCCTTAGCACTGCTCATGTGCTTCAGCTGCCGCCGGCGTTTCCCAGGGTGAGTGGAGGTGAGCCTGGGCTCCTGACTTTCAAACCTACAAGGCTCAGGTTGGGTGATACATGGGAGGTCTCTGACACAGCAGTCAGACAGGTTAGGTGTGGATTTGGTAGGTGCATATGTGTCTTGTTGCAGATATTACGGCTTAATTAGGTTGTTTGTTTGCCTCTGCTTCTGCTTTTTGCGGGCATAGAGGGGTTATCTATCCCTCTGGGGTAACACAAGGAAAAGTCTTGCAGGGAATCTGTTTCAGAGTCATGGAAGCAACAGGCTACTTCTGGCAATTAAAACTGTCCTATGAACACTTTTAAACTCCTTTTTCCACTTAAAAGTTGCTCCTTATTAGCAGGTGATATGTAAAAATCCCTGTCTTCTGCACGATGTGTTTTTTGCAGTTGAATGGTCACCATGCGTTAAAGCAGGCACATGCCCTGCAATGCCTTCAGCGCCGTGGTGCTGATGAATTCTGGGTTCTGCTCAGAATCTGCTCCACTCCCTATATTTTATTCTTTTACTTTAGCAACTGTTCTACCAAAATAGATCATCTCTGCAGGGCAGGCAGAGAGAACTAATGTTGGATGCCAGTAGATGTATGAAAACATCTAATTTACCAGCAGGCAACTGGGTAATGATCAGTTGAGATTTACAAATTATCCACGTCATGTATTTGTGGCGTGCTGTTGAAGAAAAGCCCAGCGTGTCTGAGAAATCGTATCCTGAAATTCATAATACTTTTCACATTTAACCGACTGGAGCAACCTTATGATTTACATCTTTGCTTTTTCTTTTTCATAGCACACCCGTAACATAGTCATAATGCAGAATGAAACTAATTCAATTTCCCTTTGACTTTGTAAATCATTTATATACATGGCTGTCATGTATTTGAATGTTAAAGTGGGCTTGCATATAGCAGAAAATAAATAGCTGAATCTCTAGTTAAGAAATGGAGTTTTAATGGTATTAGAGTTTGTGTTGCCTTACTTGGATGTTTTGTCTTGCATGCCTTACACTTGTCCCTTGCCTTATATCATGAGCTAAGTATATTTTATGGGCCCTGGCATTGCTCTCAATGTCACTATATAGTGTTATGACCGTGTAAAATGTACTCTGCTTGCTTTGACGGCAGCAGGAGCCCTTCCCAGGCTCAGGAGCAGGAAGTGGCTGAGCTGTTGAGCTGCAGCTCTTAGTCACAAGAGGTCTGCATGGACCTGCCAGAAGGACACACAGGCAGGGGCTGCCTCATTAGTACCATTCTGTAGCTAACAAGAAGAAAATGTTATGTTGGCTACAACAGACCGTGATTGCTTTCCCAAAGATCAGGACTTGCCATGGAGCTGTCATGCAGAGTCATTGAAAATACAGCCTGGAAAGGCGTTTTGTTTCTTTTAAATACCAGGTTACCCAGCTTGGCACCACTAATGAATCTTGGGAAGCACAGCTCTGAAAAGCAATCCCTTACCCGCTCAGCCACACCAAGGAGTCTGCCTGTAGGGTGTTTGTTGCCTCCCAAGAAAAATAACTTCTGCAGCCAGATCTTTCCTTGACATGTTTTTTGACCCGTAGCGTCACTGGAAGACATCTGCAGAAAGTGTGAGGCAGTTTGCTGGCTCATTTTCACACCGCAAAACCAGCTCTCCTTCACAGCAGCATCCTTGCTTTCCAAATTTAGCACGTGAGTTATTTTGGGTAGTGTGTGATTAACCTCAATTACTGTAGCTCAGATGGAATTCAAATAATGCCCCTTCTTTCAGAGTCATGAAGAATGGAAATCTGAGGCTGTACATTTCCTACGCTTAATGAAGCAGCTCTTAGAGTTGCTTGCACGTGGGTGGTTGTGTGATGTGTTTGTTCATGGAGAAATTAATGGGAGCAGCTCATCCCAAAAGGTGCTGGTGGTCCTTGCCTCTGTGCTGGTTTTGGGATCAGGAATATAAAGATGAAGGCAGCAGGCTATGTGGTGTGAATGAAACCTGGATGGCCATAGCAGAGATCCCTGAAGCTTCAGTGAATTTGGGTCACGGTCAGGACACTGTGTAATTTTCCTGCTTGAATTAAATCAGTACCAGAGACTTTCAAAAACTAATCAGAAATCTACTTTCCCTCAATCTCAGCTGTACTGAATGTCAGCTCTCTGGAAGATCATGGGTGGTGAAGCAATACGCAGGTACACACCTGCACGTGTGCAGATCTACACGAGGATGCATGGGAGAGAGGAGATGCAGGGTGAGCCAGCAGACAGCCGAGGAGATGCAGTAGAAAGCAGTAGTTCTGGGAGAAAGCAGCATGTTTCAGTCCATCCAGGGAGCACTGACACAAGCTTATTGCTCATCAGGCTGAGCGCTGAGACTTTTGCCATAGCTGTAACTTTCCAGGCTGCACTGCACCAGCCAAGCCTTTCTTCTGTCAAGCAGTTTGTCTCCAGAGGAGGTTAAAACCCACGGAGGTGGTTAGTGCAACCCCAAGCCAGCAAATAAAGCTCATTTATGTGTAGCATTCAGTGGGAGAGCTGACCTGTGTTGGCTTGTGGCAATTGCCTTTGCTGGTAGCCAGAAGGGGCCAGTACTTTGAAAACAAAGGTGGCATTTGGATGGAGGAGTCAGCCCTCCCACCTGAAGTCACGTTTGCTGCAGGAGGTAAACAAAAACTATGAGGTTTTGCTTGGTTTTGTGCCTCATGGATGGAGCAGTGCTGTGACCACCTCACTGCTGCATGTTTCTAGCCTTGTGCAGTGGCCAAATGACCCCAAAGGAAACTAAAGGGTGGTTGGAGTCTGGAAAGCAACTGTAAAATTGCCACCTCATTGCAGCAGCTATCAGTTCTTCAGGGGCTGGCTTGCTTTTGTGCTTTTTTGTTGTTCTGTAATTTATGTCTGTGTATTCCCACTAAAAAATAACAAACCTGCCCTATGTCCTACCAATGGGAAACTGCAGCAGTCACTGTGCCTGTTTCATGTGTGCTGTAATTGCTTGCTTAACTGGCAAAACCAACATTTTTACCCTCAGAAGACATTTCAGGGCCAGGCAGATGCTGAACACTGAACCACGGGGTCCAGTGCCTTTTGTCTTTGTCTGGGTGGCAAGAGGGGCAGAGGGTATTTAGCTTGATGATCTGGAGCTGCCAGCACAGGGGGATATATGGCTTCCCAAGCACCAGCAAAGTGGTAGCTTCTGGAGGACACCAAGGGGTTCAGATAGTCACCATCAAGGCTGCTGTCAACCTGGCTCACAGAGCAAAGTGGGGTGAAGATGCTCAGCCCCAGGAGGCAGCTGGGCAGGCATCAAAATGGTCTGCACAGCGCCTTGGTCATCTCTGCCTTGGGATGGTGAACATCGTGTGTGTCCTTTGTGGGGGCTCTGTTCCCTTTGTTCTATACTTCATTGATAATGTGATAGAGGTGGTCAGCCTGAAGAGCTGAGCTGTTCACAAAGGTACTGCATTGATTAATTTTTCACCTTGATTTGCCTTTTGTTTTTATACAGCTGGACAACCCAGACGAGCAAGCAGCACAGATCAGACGTGAGTTAGATGGACGTCTCCAAATGGCAGAGCAAATTGCCAAGGTAAAATAACCCAATATATCTTCTATATCAGTATGTCTTCTATATCAGTAAGCTCTTCATATAGAAGCACATAAGTAGTTGGCTGCAACCCCCAGATCTTGCCCTTCTTTCATAGGTTTCTTTTCCCAGTAATCACCAGTTAAAAATTAGCAGATCATAGAATCATGTAATCATGATTCAAACTACAGTTACTAACTATGAACAAAACAGCAAGCATAGATGAAGCTGATGTGGTATGCATTTCTTGGAATGTCCTGATGAGCTGGGATATTTTAGGTTCCTGCAAAATCCCTTACAAATACTCAACAGTGGAGAAGATATCGTCCTGAAGTGCTCCAGTCAGATCTGCAAGTGCTTGTCTAAGCCCTCTTTGTCAAACTTCGATGCTAGGCAGTGATGTGGGTGATGGCATATAGAAAGGAGACAGGAATTGCCCTAATGGTGTTTGTGCCATTTTCTGGGCTGCTGGGAGCCACGCTTCCTTGCCTGTAGGTAGATGCTGCCTCAGTTGATGGACTATCGATGGTGAGTAACCTTGGATCCTGTTGACATCAGTATGGCTGAGATTTTATTCTCGCCTCTAATCAGATGCTCTGAGTCACCAATAAAGCTCTAATGGGGCTGAAGTCACTGGGAAAGATCTATCTGGCTGTTCTTGATAATCAAGAAACCATTTCTAGAAGGAAAGGGCTCTAATCAGAGAGATGCAGCTCAGGCTAAGGACCTGTTTTTCAGCAGCAGCAGTCCTGGCACTGAGCTATGCCCAGACTGGGGGGTTTTATGAGGAAGGTTGTATCAGAGCTGTTTACAACTGCTCTGGTATCCCTGGGTGTGAAAATTAGAACACGTTCATTTATGGTCAGGCATCAGCGATGATGCTGGTAGTGCCTCACTAACGCTTCCGTTAAACCGTTACTGCCGCTGCGTCTCTGGGGAGGTGGGTTCTGGTTTTCCCCACTTCACTGAAGAAAACAGTAAGTTGGCCAAGGTCCACGTGGCCAAATGATGGCGCAGCAGCCCAACTGCACCTCCTTTCTTCAGCATTTGGCCCTTTGCCATTTCATTGTCAAGAAAACCTACAGCATTTTTTGTGTGCAGCAGATGCACGGCTGCTCCGGTTCTGAGATGGGTAGCCAGGCACTGGGTGCCAGAATGAGATTGCCTGGTTTTGTTGTTTCATTTTCTCTTTCTGGCATGTGGGACAACAATATATGCATGGTTCAGTGGCAGCCAGCAGAGGCTGCAGCTCCATGAATTATTCCTTGCAAACAGGAATGTGCCATTTTCATTCCTCCCTCAAGGATACTGAAAACAAACCATGCTGCTGCTGGCCCTGTAAGAGACAGTGAGGGCAAAGAACTCAACACAACCTGACATTTCCCCGTGCAGAACTGAACCTTCAATATGCAGCTGTGCAGCTTGGAGGGTGGTTTAGAGTAAAAGTGATTTACCTGTGATCCACTTGGCAGGTATTGCTATTTAATCTCCTTCAAGTTACTGCTGCAGGCCTTCTCTCCAGAATGTCAGATCCTGCCAGCACGTGCCTGCAAGAAACCTTGTTCTTTCAAACCAGTGTATGCCATCTTTTGGAGGCACCCGAATGACCTTTTGAATCTGTCTCTATATCCTCCTTTCCAGGCAAGGCTGTTTTCCCTGCATAGAGCAGGTTCACAACTCGGCTCAGTGAAAGGAGAACGTTTCCAATTTTATCTCCAATTTGCAGCTTTTAATGCAGATTCGCTGCCCAGGAGCTCATGACACCAGCCCTGAGGTGGCCATGCTGAGGTTGCACAACAAAGGCAAATTAATGCCTCATTGATAAATTAAGTCATTCGCACTAGGACGTTTGAACTTCAGAGGCACCAAAGGCTGTGGAGCCTGATAGAACCTGGGATTGCAGTGGTGCAGAACCAGTGCAAGCCCTGGTTTCATCTCTCGTGTGACCTTGCGCAAGTCGCTGTGCACACCAGCTTTCCTGCCTCTGGACACCAGGATACAGCTCTGAGTCCTTTTACCTCCTGCTGTGCCCAGGAGCGTACAGCTCAGTGCAGTGCTGGTGCAGCGCTGGGCAGGGTCCCCCAGTGAGCCTGACTGTCAGAGCAGGGAAGCCCAGCCCTGGAGCCAGCCAGCCTGAGGGTCATGCTTGAAGTCCAGCAGATGTTTTAAAGCTGAATCTGGACAGGCTTTTCACTCTGCATGTTGTACTTTTCCAGCAGCTGAATGAGAGCGGCGCTATAGCTGAGAGCTTAGTGATACCAAGGCAGAGGACTGTTTTTGTCTGCAGTACCAAGTGCTCTGCTTCCTGTGGTGCCTTACCCCCCTCCGGTCACCTGGCCTCAAGGGCAAAAAGGAGCATGTGTAAGCAGCTAAATGAGACCTTGACACCAGAGCAATGTCCGTGTGGGGCAGGACCCACTCTGCAGTCTCTTAACTCTTCTTCTCTCTGCACTTGTCCCCGTTTCTGATCTTCCCCCTGTTCCAAGTACATGTGGAGGTGACCAACACCCTTTCCTGCTGTTGTCTGCATCTCTTTATTGTGTCTTTTTCTTCCCCCAGCAATATCTCCAGTCTGATGGGTACCTTGGGACCACACCTGCACCTATGCATTTCTGTCTTCAGACCCGGTCCCAGTTAAACTGTTATGTGCCACTTCAAGCTACCTGGGTTTAGCCTTAGTATGAGAAGTTGCCGGTGGCACACAGTGAAATGTCTCAGTCTTTGCTGCATGTCCGAAGACGTTTGTGGAGGCAGCACCAAAATTGCAGTCCTTGGAGAGATGAATGGCAGCAGGGTGAAAAAGCAGTAGTGTTTGAACATCATCGCTTCAGCAGTAGTTCTTGAAATCTTCCAAACAGTTGTTTCTGGGTTTTTTCTTTCTTAAAGGGTGGCTTACAACTCACATAACGCATAGACAATAAAACAGACTGATTAGGTAGTTTATCTTGATGCCAGATCTCATTTACATGAGGGAATTGCTACCCAAGATTGAGACTGGGAACAAAAGACTGTGTTTTAACTGCTTGGTGCAAGTGCTGCTGTGAGCTGTGCTTGTAACAGGTAAGCTGTTGAGGACTGACGCAAAAACTAGTGCAATGGGTTACTTTTTCAGCAGCCTGATGACAGTCTTCTAGAAGAAACATGACCTTGTTTTCTTCTCCAGCCTGCATCTTACAAGCTGCTTTTTACAATATTATGAATTGCCACTAAGATACTTTGACGTCAGCCTCGAGCTCCTTGGCTGCAGATGCTGCCTCACTGTCATATTCCTTGTACAGTCTCTTGTAACCCACTGAGAGATGTTCAAACCCTGAGTGTATTCAGGGTATGAGCAGAGGTTTCAGAAGACTTAGGGCTGAGACCAGTGATCCTGTCAGAGCTGGAGCATGGGCAGCGTTTCAAAGCTGAGAACACACGCTGGAGAACATCACATTTTGCTCTCTCTGTTACCTTTGGGTTTAATGTTTAAATGTCCTGTTTACAACAAGCAGCATTGGAGGGTCTCACAGTGAAAGAGTGTCTTGCTGGAGATAGACAAGGGCCCTGGCAAGTAGTGGAAAGGGTGTTTTACCCCTTCTTCCAGTTGGGACTACCATTCCTGCTCACACATTGCTGATTTTCCCTCCTTGGGCTCCTTTCACACCTAGAAAACTAATGGAGCAACTGCTCAGAAGTGTTTTAAAAAGAGCTGCCACATTTGGGAGACTGGAAAACAAGTCCCTAACTGTCAGCATCCTCCAAATCATTAGTAAATTGCTGTCAATCACAAAGTTCAGCTGAGATCTGGCCTGGGGTGTTTGTGATTGTGAATACATAAAATATGAAGGCCATTCGCAGATAGAAAAATCAAAGAAATGCAAGCAAATGCAAGAAACAGTAAAGCTGGATAAGTACCAAGTATTAATTCTACAGGAAGTTAACAATCATGTTGCTACATTACGCAGGGGGAAGCTGTAATTTGTCATCTGGCTAGTGAGAGTTCCCTACTCACAAACCTCTCTGGAGATGCTCCTGGGGGATTCTTCCGGTGCAACAAGTAGTTGCTGGTTGTCACGACCATTCATTCTGTTGGTTTTGTTTCCAAATGCAAGGAGCGAAAGTTCCCGAAGTTCGTGTCCAAAGAGATGGAAAACATGTACATTGAGGAGCTGAAGTCGTCTGTCAACCTTCTGATGGCAAACCTAGAGAGCATGCCTGTGTCTAAAGGGGGCTCTGACTTCAAGCTGCAGAAGCTAAAACGTAGTCACAACACCTCAATAATTGACATGGGGGAAGAAAATGAGAACCAGCTTTCCAAGTCAGACGTCGTGTTGTCGTTCTCCCTGGAGGTAAGTGGGAGTGAAAATCACAGCAGCCACCTTCTGCTTAGTTCAGACTTAGGTGGAAAGAGGTCAGTAGAAATAACTTTCTGATCTCTGTGAGGAATGGTTCCTCTCTGAGTTACCACAAGTTTTGCCTGTGGTCAAATACTCTGTCCTCTCTGGTGTCCATCTTGTTGGAACAAACTGTGTGAGATAAACCATCTGGCATTTCCTGCTGATGCGTATCAGATAGCTCAGAAATCTGCATCAGTAACTGACCTCCTCGTGCAGCTTGCTACCGAGTGTGCCCCTGTAACCCTGAGTCTGTATTGTTCCCCAAACCAGTACAATAACACAGCACCATAAAGGTCAGTATATTTGATAGTCACTGTATTTCCCTGCAAGCCTTGCTTCCTCTCTGGAGAATTGTTCGAAACTGCTGGGGTTTGAATGCACTCAACAGATTGGCTTGCAGCTTGTATGGAAATACTGTGCTTTGCTGGCTTGCTCTTTGCTTTGTGTTGAGCACTGACTTTCTACTCATGCTCTGTCGAGCAGGAGAAGAGCCCAGGGGAAGGCAGGGGGCTGCAGGGACCTGCTGTACCCTCCGACAGAGGCTGTCTCAGTTCTGGAAGCAGTGTTGCTGCAGTAGCTGTTTTCAGCCAACTTAATTGCTCTGCGCAAACATATTTGCGGTCTAGGCAAGACATTTACTCCAAGGAGTCATCAGCACACCCATACAGAATTGTTGTTGTCTGTCAGTGAGTGGGTTTATGTTACATTGTCAAAACAGTTACCAGGATGGGGTGAAAAACGTAGGATGCAGAAAAATCAGAAAGTACTATTTTTGTGTAGTTTCCTGGTTATTTCTCTTCCTAAGGGGTCTCTTGTTATATATACATCATGGTAATGCAAAACTCAACAGCACTGGTTGTGCTGTCACAGAGTTTAATTCATGAGATGTCTGAAACCAGCTTTATGCTATTCAGTTCAGTCTTATTTCAAAGTAGAACCCAGAGATGGTGCCTTCAACAGCAGCATCAAATAAAGCTTGACTTCTGAGTGTTCCCATATGGAGGAGCAGGGAACTATCACAAAGCAGCAGACCTCTCTTGTTGCAAAACCCAGTGCAGTGCGAATAGCTGTGCATAAAGGGACTCCTCCTTACAATGGGATGTCTCAAACACTTTGCTCCAGCTGAACCCCATCTGGTGGGAAGCAGAAGCTCAGTGAAGCACTGACTTCAGGAGCTGACAGGACTGGGCATGGAACTCTTGCTGCAAGACAGCTTTATAGAGAATGTGTGCTCATCAGGGGGTTTGTGTTGCTCTGTGAGCCGGGGAAGGGGTGCTCAGTGCAAGGACAGATCAGAAGACCTGAGGAGAGGAAGTTTAACCCCCTGTGTATATAGTTCACAGACAGCTGTAATAAAACATGAACAGAAACTCCCATGGTGTTTCTTGAGGTACGTGGTTAACAAGATTAGTCTCCTTTAAAAAAGAAATGGTAATTACCTGCAAGAAACTTAAATGGTGATTTCTTAATAAGAAAGATTTCTTATAAGAAAGATGGAGCCTTTTTACCAGTAGGTCTGTAGTGACAGGACAAGGGGCAACAGTTTTAAACTGAAAGAGGGTAGATTTAGGAAGAAAATGTTTATGATGAGGATGCTGAGGCACTGGCACAGGGTGCCCAGAGAAGCTGTGACTGCCCCATCCCTGGCAGTATCCAAGGCCAGGTTGGAGCAACCTGGTCTAGTGGATGGTGTCCTTGTCCATGGCAGGAGGCTGGAGCAGGATGATCTTCAAACATCAAACCCAAACTATTCTATGATTAATCTTGAAAATAGGCTTTTGGCACAAGCTGAGTAACTGTGCTTTTTCTCTGGATTTCACGTATTAAGACACTTTTAGATGGGGCAGGGCCATGTCTATGAGGCCCATCTACTGAAGCTTGGTACAACCCTGGTAACTCAAGGGTTTCAACAAGCCTATGCGCAGTCAGAGGGAGACCTCCCTGTCTCCATACAGACCCAATGCTGGCTGTCCCTATGGGTTCAGCAGCCAGAGCAAGGTCTAAAAGAGGCTGCTCCTCTTACATTTCTCTTTCTTTACCCTGCAGGTTGTCATCATGGAGGTGCAGGGTCTGAAGTCGCTGGCCCCCAACCGCATTGTGTACTGCACCATGGAAGTTGAAGGTGGAGAGAAACTGCAGACTGACCAGGCTGAAGCCTCAAAGCCAACGTAAGTCTTGCTTTGCCTTTTACTCTCTCCACCATGCTGTGCACTGGTGAGTGGCTGCAGACTGGCTCCTGCATGGTGAGGCCAGAGGGGACTCCGAGAAGCAGAGGAAAAACATGGCCTTCCATGTATGCAAAGCATCGTCCTGTAACTAAGAATGGCACGTAAGCCCCAATTGCGGTGGCGGGGAGGTGTTAATGACAGGCTTACATCTATTGTAGCCATAGAGACATAAATTTGTGCCTATACGTAAGTACTTTACTAAATAAGGATGGAGTTAAGCCTAGATAAATACTTGTCCGAGTGTCCATCTGAACTGATGCCAGCAGGTGCTGGTGCATAATCTCATCCTCACTGTCAGGGTTTTGGAAGCCCTACAAGAAAGGGAACGCATTCTGGCAGCCACAGCCAGAGGTGGGAGAGAGGAGCTGGGGAAAGCTTCAGGTCACTCAGAGCTTTATCTGAGGCTACACTGCCCTAGTCCAGTGCAAGGTCAGAGTCTTGTTCTGCCCTCTTTGACCTGGTCCCCAAATCTCCAGCCTTGACCCCTTACTTTGCTTTATTTATCTTACTCAGATATTGTTATAAACCTGCTAGTAGTGATTGATCTTTGTTAATTTAGAAGGAGAAAATGATGAATGGCTTATTTCCCTTCCAATTTGTGGGGTTATTTAACTTTAAACACTGCCTGTATAGATTTGAGGCAGTTTTCCTCTGGTTCACTGCAGAGATTTCACACTTCAATGGAATTCTTGGTGAGCATCCTCACAATGGAGAATTGTCAAGGTGATACGCAGCAGTGGGGGGCCATGCAGGTGGGGCTGCTGGGATATTCTCTCTTTGTTCCCCTGCCCCATTCCCTTCGAGTGGCTGGTTTCCAAGTTTGTAGAAGGAGAGCCAACGGCACCAGGCTGTGTTACATGTGAGTGCACAAGCGCTGCAGACACACAGTTCAAGACCAGCTGATGCAGGCAGGAGGAGAGCAGAGCTGAAGGCAGGCTGCCTTCCCTCTGTGGTTGTCCTCCTGCAGAGGCACAGAAACTGCTGATGCCTTGTGCCCTGCACTGTGCTGGAGGAGCAGGAATCTGCAGTAAGCGGTTTAAAAACAATATTCCCAATCAGGGAAAGTGCTGCAGCCTGGCTTACTTTTCAAAACACCGAAATCTGCTTCAGGGGAGGAAGTAGGAGAGCTGTGCTTAGAGGAACATTTCCATAAGAACCTGCAATTGTCACTATTTAAAGTATTTTTATTGCATCAGTGGTGAAAGTTGGGCTCTATTTAGGGAAAGTTACTACTACCCATACTGAAAACTGCACTTCTGAGTTACATGTGCTTGTTTAGCTTAGTCTGTTCATCCCACTGTTGCTCAAAGGGTCTGTCCTTTCTTACACAATCCTTCTTGCTGTCAGCTGTAGGACCATTTATACAAGTGTTAGTTTGAAAATAACGGCTGCAGGAGTGATCTCTTTAATTGAGTGGTTCTTTTTATTATAATGAAACGCAGAGTGTCTGGGCTTCAAGCCATCAGCCCTCAGGAAAATTCATCCAATGCTGAATGCTGCGGTGTGATAGGAGTTATGCAAGTTCATCACACTCATACTCTCCCTCCACTGGCTTCCTATAGAGGTGCAGGTCCGGCTTGAATTCCTCTGGATTGCTCCAGCACTTGGGCTATGGAAATGTCTTAGGGAGGGGTTAGGCTTTACAGTTGTATTCCTTGAGGGTCCTGGGACTTTCTACTTCCAAAACCAAAGATCACCCAAGTTAAAGCTCTGCAATAACCATCCATAGAAAACAGAGGCCATCACAGAAAGCTAACCTGGGCTCTGCATCCCTAATGGAAAAAGGCAATTTCCCAGACAGGGAAAGATTTCCAAAAGCACTGGTCTAGCTCTATGAGAGATTTGCCTTTCTTCTTCCCTGGAGCAAAACAGCAGTTTTTGACAGTAAGATGGTTGACAGCATCTTAGTGACTTTGGAGCTTGAATCCTGTTTGTGGATGTTGAAGGAAGTTGGGCTGCAGCAGGGTTAGCAGCCGTGTGTACCCAGCGATCAGTGTGAGGAGTGTGGCTCTTGGACAAGCAGTAAATACTGGTCTGCTATTTCTTCTCAGGCTCCATGTTGGATTCCTGACATCTTAAGCCCGGTCCTTTCATGTAAGGATTATCTGCCTCAGCGTGGGTACAGGAGATGGCACAGTTCTAGAGAAAGCCAGACCTGAAATAGCAAGGGTTATTTCAGATCAGGCTCACAGCGTATTATTAGTAGTGCTTTTAATAACTTGTGTAAGAAAGAGCCTTTGTATTATATCCTAACCCACAGATGCCTCTACAAAATATCCCAAATCCCAAGTGTGAGCAGGATTTTGCTGCTTTTTGTGCCGGAACTGTATTCTTGCAGATAACTGAGGGGTTTATACCCCCCCTTCCCTGATGTCTGCCCTCTGCCAAGCACAGGGGTGAGGTGGCTCTGCACGTCTCCAACACTACATTAGTAATGCTGCTACTTGCACAGCCAGAGAACAGGGCTGCTCTGGGGTCTGGGAATAGCACAGGAAGTCCAGCCACAGCACCCCTGTCCTACAGTCTCTAGAGGCTGCTGGATATATTTAAACAGTGACCTGTGCTTGTAGCAGTGCTCTTGGGCTGTACAAGTGTTTCATCATCTTATCATAGCACCTTTCTCTGATGTGAGCAGAGCAAAAGAAAACAGAGAGACTCAAACAATAGCAAGGTCCTACATGCCTTATGAATAAATGTTATGTATTCACCTGGACATATTTCAGCATGCAAATAAGTCTCATTTTCACCTGGCTTATGGTAGTGAAAATCAAGTGTACCTGCAGTGAGCTCAGCTGAGCCATTTGGGTTAAAAGTAGTAAAAATCTGGTGGGGGAAGAATCTGGCCAACCTAAGTGGGCATTTTGGCATGTCCAAGAAGGTTTGAAGGCATGGGCTGCTCCTCTGGCTCCGGAAGTGTGTTCACTTTGAGGTTATACAAAGGAGAGCAGCCTCTTTAGCCCTAATGCAAGGATTGCATGGTAGCCCAGAGTATGAGAAGTGAGGATGGAGCTTGTTATTTTTGAAGGGAAAAAGATCATTCTTTATTGTCTGAGGTTTTTTCCATGCAGTTTTTCTTCAGGGCAGTGCTGGAGAGAGGACACTCAATGGGTCTCATCTGATTCCATGTCATTTCTTATGTTGTTTGTCACGACCAAGAGCTTGGGCACCATGCCCTCTCCATAAATTCACTCTTGGCAAAGTAATGTCATTGGTAAACTTCTAAACCTTTCCATCTCTGTTCCCATAGCTACCTCACTCTGAGACAAGAGTGCCCTGTCTTATCTTTGTTCTGGTGCTGGTCCCTGAATTCCTTTCAAGGTGCTCTGACAGCTCAGCTCTTTATCTCTGCTGCAACAGGCCGCCCAGGCTTATCACCCAGCTCAGGTCTTCGTTTCAGATGGTGTGCTGTATCCATCAGAGCCTGCTGCCTGACCATGAAGAGGGACAGGAACTCCATAGCATCCTTCCTCAGGTGCCGTTCAGTCACAGTTTCCATCTGGGACATAGGCACTGAGCAGCAAAGGGAGAAGCCCTGTGGGAAGGGATGCTGGTGAGCAGGAATGCCCTCTCTTTGCAGAAGGGAAAAATCTGGTCTTTTCAGGAATCCCCTGCCTCCGTCACTGTAGTTGGAAGTGATGCTCAGTAGCTTTGCATAGAGTAGGAGCATGATAAGAGGATTTTGTTGCAGTGTTTTGCTGCCATGGTTAGTTGGGAGATGCTGTGAACACTTCACAATGGTAAAATGGGAAACGTCCTTTCAAGACACATAAGTCACAAATAAATACTCCATATGCTGTAGAGCTTATTTAACTCTGCTAAACTGAAGGGGTTTATACCGATGTGAGTAAGAGCAGAGTTTAGCCCATAATTCACGTTGTGTATCCCTCAGTGGGTGCCGTGTCTGGTAGGTCTTTTCCAGATGTACAGCTCCGCAGCCAGAGGCTGACCACCACTCCCAGCATTGGTTCTGGCTGCTGGGGCAGCCCTGTGGGCTCTGCAGAGAGGCAGGAGAACCAGCTGCCTTGGACTTCCATGTGTCACTTCAGTGCTCTGAGCCCACACTACACTCAGAGCTGTCGCTGTGTTTCAGAGATATCACACCGTGGCAAAGCTCAGACTGGAACATCATTCACATTCAGGTTTGCATGCTTAGCTAAGCACTGTGTAAGCAAAACTCGTGACACTGAGTAAAAAAAAAAAAAAAACAAAGCAAAAGGAAATTTTAGGAGATAGCTGCTTTTTCTGCCTTTTTTTCCCTTCCTCCTTCCTCTTCTGGATGGCTTCAGCATTAAATATAATCTGTCTTAATTACCCAGACTGATTGGCTTGCCTTTCCAGTTGCGTGATTTTGTTTCACAGCTGTGCAGATGTTTACAGCTCTTTTTCCTTAGTTGACCTCCAGGAGCCTTATAAATGTGTCAGAAGTAGGTGGACTGAGCCCTGGGTGCAGCTAAGATCAGACAGCATCACTTCTGAGACACAGCCCTCGCCCCTGGGGTAAGGGTCTGAGCAGAGGGTAAGTCTGCCCCGGGGGATCTATTGGGGGAATGTCTTGAAGGAGTGATCTTCAGCTTTGTGCTCAGCAAGCTTGGTGTGGATGCTCTGGGGCCATGATGCTGCCAGGCTAAGAGGTGACAATGACAGGGACAGGAACTTCAGGGATTTGCTTTCAGCCCCTCTGTCCAGGGCTGAAGGGTACAGAATCACAGAGTGGCTTGAGTTGGAAAGGACCTTAAAGCTCATCCAGTTCCAACTGTATGAGCCATGGACAGGGACACCTTCCACTAGAGCAGGTTGCTCCAAGTGCCATCCAACCCAACCTTGAACACTGCCAGGGATGGGGCAGCCAGAGCTTCTCTGGGCACCCTGTGCCAGCGCCTCACCAACTTCTTCCTTGCATCTAACCTAAATCTTCCCTGTTTAAGTTTGAACCCACTACCCTTTGCCCTATCACTATAGTCCCTCATGAAGAGGTAGTATTTAGTATGTCTAGGCACCAGTTTTTTTATGAGACTGTGCATAGCCTTTGTACCTGAAGGGTTCTGCTGTTAGTTCAGTCTGACCTGCTCTTCAAATCCCCTTTTGTGTGAGATTTATACTGTGACGTTCCCATTTTTTGAAAGTGGAGGCTGTGGACAAGTCATTAAACACAGCAAAAAATGCAGTAAAAAGTTATTACCCAGGTGCAAGTGTGTGATCTGTTATGGGAAGTCTTCATGCAAGTGCTTTAGTGGCCCTTTTAATTAGGAATTCAGAACCTCTTCTCATGCTTCCTTATAGCTGCTCTGCAGTAGCCGTTCTAGCACGGATGAGCTGCTGCCCCAGGGATGATGGGGGGCAAAGAATTTTCTTTAGATTAAGCAGCTGAATTCTACCCCAAGATAAAGACAAGGGCCTATAGGGATTCCCTCACCCCAGGTGTCACTCGAATGGCCACACTGCCATGGCGCAATAGTGTGCAGATGTTGATCCCAGCTGTGGTCCTGTTCCCAAAGGTCTCAGCCTCAGTCCTTCATCTCCCTGTACTACAAATGTTACACTAGAAACTGTGTTGAGGAATAATGAAGGCTCGTTTTATAGCCTTACCTCTTGTAGTTGAGTTCTCTGGTACCAAGTAAGTGAACTGAGTTTTCCTCGACCTTTAGAGCATACATAGCACTGCTTTTGCATGGATTCTATAATGTCTAGTAAGGGTTGAGCTTACGCACCTTCTCTTTCACAGGTGAATCTCTCTCTTCTTGCCAGCTGTCTAATTTCTTGACTGTTCTTGTGCGCTTGGGAGTTACATATTCCTGCGATAGCACATACATTCAAATTTAAGTATTCCAGAAGGCGTGATGATGCCCAAGGCGATTTTTGTTGACACCCATCTGCTTCATCACTCCTATGCACAGAACCTTAACATGGGATGGTACAGACCAAAATGACATTGAAATGAGATTGAGATTCAGTGATCTGAATTAGTGCTAAATTAGGAGGAGGACTGCAAAACAGAAGTCCTAGGATATATTCAGTCTTTTTCTTTAATGCTCATGGTTGGTGTTTAATAAACAAAGTTAAGCCATGCTTTAGTGCAAGTTCTGCACGTCACTTGCTGAGAGAAAGGTAGGGATGAGACGTGAAAAGTGCCCAGTTGTTGGTTTATTTAAGTGGTGTGTGCAAGTAGTGCACATTATTATTTAATGAGGGGTACTGCTATTACAGGTTCCAAAGCAGCGTATGGAGGTAAAGAGCATACTTTAAAGAGCTTGTTCTGTGCCTGAACAGAGATCTGAGAGAGGTTTAATGGGAAAGCCAACCTTGACAGCGATTTCTCAACATTCTAGTTGTCCTTTCTGTGAAATTAAGGCAGAGAGGCCTGTTGCCTTTGTGAATGTGCTAGGTCTCCCAGGGAACAGCACCACTGTGTGTGAAAGCACTAAAAAAGAGCTATGTACTGTTGTCAGTACATGGGTAAGGAGGACAAGGCATGCTTATGGGAGGAGGAGATTGTGAGTGTGGCTGGAGTGCAGAGACACAGCAGCATTTTCTTGAGCCCCTTCCAGAGCAACTCTGAGCTGTTTCACATTGAAAAAGGTGTTGTAGGCAAATGAAGCTGAGAGTGTCTCCAGCAGTTCCACTCTGTGGCTTGGAAGAGGTGCGAAGGGGGATCCCAGCAGCTGCACACAGGGTGTGGGAAGAGGGCTTACCAGCCCCGGATGGCTGCTGAAGGAAGGGTGAAGTCCTGCACGTCAGGGGTTGCTCAGCCTTGGAATCGTCAGGCCAGAGATGTGAAATGCATGTCTAGGGATGGATCTCCCATGGGAACAAAGGATGTGGTGTTAACAGATTTGCTCTAGCTCTTCTCAGCGGCTGTGTGGACCAGTGGCTGGCTCGGTCCTTGCTTTGGTTTTCCTGTCCATGAAAGTAGGGCAATGCTTCTATTTCACAGCAGAGAGGATGCTGATGGCTGAGATGGCTGGGTGGGCTTCATCTGCTGGAAGTGCACACCCAACCCTACTGACCCAGGAGATGCCAGGGTGACTTTGTTTCTAGCCGTAAGAAGTTAGGCGAGACAAACCTCATCCCAAGGGTCTGTCTGGATCTGGGCTTCTTGTCCTGGATCCTGGCTTAGAAGAATATAGGACAGCAAAAATGCGAGTGGCGGCGCAAAAAGAAGTGACAGTCTCACACCCCTTGTTCCCCTCTTTAGCTGATTTTGGAAGATACCTTGGGCCCTTTTCTGCTTTGTTTGTGTTTAGGAAGAATTTTACTGCTTTCCTCTACTGAATTTGTAAAGGAGGGTCTGGACTGTGTTTGCACAATGCCAGTAGCCTGTATTTTCAAGCAGAGGATACCTGTCTGATTTTCCACGGTTTGTTCTGGTGATACACCAGTTGTCTGCAAAGCTGGCAGTGCATTAAGTCTATGGCCTTATTAAGTCTAAATCATAACCAAGCCTTTAACTAGCTGCAGTTACATATTTTTTTACCAGCATGGCAACATGGTAACATTTGATAGAAGTGATTAACCACATCTGAATTAAATAATCATTCTGTGAAATTTGTAGTTCCGTAGCTGGTTCAGAGGAGCATCTTTGGCCAAAGGAAACTTTGATTAGCCTGTGCTTGGCATTACAGTCACCCTATACAACAAGTGATAACAACCACAGATAATAAATGCACACAGACCCATTTCATGAATGAAACTAACTCGTGCTGTATCCAAAGCAGATATACTGGTGAAGCATATGCAATAGGCAGCCCTTATAAAAGAAATTATTCTTTCAGTTCAGGCATCCCAGTAAAAGGTTGCTGGGCTTACATTTCCATTTTTTCTTGCTGAGCTTTTCTCCTCTAATTGTAATATCATAGTATAAGCAAAAGCACAGGGCATTTGAAAAGCAATTGTCATTTAAATCATGCTAAGTAATCACCGTACTTATTTTCCCTGTTCATACCCCAAAGATTGTAGTGAATAACACTGCTATAAATTCACATACAAACCAGCCGTGCGGTTTCTGCAGTGAAGCACAGCCTGGGGTGAAACAGGCTGGGAGGAATGTGTGGTCCTGGGCACAGGGGCTGGGGCCGGGCTGGGTGCAGGCATGGCAGAGGGACATCTCTGGGGCAGGAATGCCATCTCGTGGCCATAAATAGCTATTATGTGGTTAAATCCGTCTTTCATCCCTCCTTACAACTTCCCAACACTTCCCCTGTGTATTAGCTATGCTCAGGAAACAGAAACCAAGCGCTGCATTTCCTGTGTAGCCAAAATCATCCCGCTTTGGGTTCCTAAAGCTGTGCTGTGTCGGCCTCAGCAGCTTCTCTTGGCTGCGGTGCCCTGGCAGCTGAGAGACATGGTGCTGGCACCGGAGCGCGGTCTGTGGGGACTGTGTGTGAGCCACAAGCAGAGCAGGAGCAGACCTTCACGAGGTTTGCTTTGCTGCGGGCTCCGTCAGCTTTACCCTGCTCCTTCTGCACCTTGCGTGCTCAGTCGCAGATGTGATGCTCTCCCAGACAGATTTCTCTCTCAGCCGGCAGCCGTAGTGTTGCCGTAGCCAGTTTGAGGATGTGGGAGTTGCAGCTCCTGGAGGGAGAGATGGTGCCTTTTGTCAGCTGTCTGGTACTGCTGGCTGCATGATGTTCAGCAAGATGGTGTCTGCGTGCATGACACTTACATTGTGTCTCGGAGCTGTGCGAACGGAAAATGGACAGCCCATGAAATGCTGGAGGTTGGAAGACATCCTTAGCTGCTGCTAGGAGGAACCCGGACCACAGGGACATGCTGTCTCTGGTCACCTTTTTGATAATACCCTCGTGCTTTCTGCAGTTGTGGTTCTGGGTAAATGAACACCCTTTTTCTAAGTGAGATAGTTACTAATGGTGCTTTTTTTATTTATTTTTTTTTTTCTTAGCAGAGGGAGCATTAAATGCTCAGCAGGAATTGGGATGTCACAGGAAACAATTCACTCACTCAGCCCTTGGGTTGTCCCATTAGCAGACATCAGTGCTCCATGCAGAGGCATTACATAGCTCCAGGGGAAGGCAGGTACCACCACTGCATTCTGTGCGTGCAGGGGTCTTGCTGATCACCCGCATAGTACCTGCATTGGTGAAAGCAGGTTTTACTGTCAGTGTAAAGTCCATACAGGAAAAGCAGGGAGAAATTGAATCTGTGCTGTCACTCCCACTTCAGCTCAGCTCCTTCTGAGGGGATGGGACTAAAAGGTTGTTCTGTCAGCTTTCTGCTGAGGAGGGCAAACAGATGTGAACCAGAACAGGGCGCATTGTCAATCTGTGTCGGATGACTTTGGTTATCCTGTTCTGAAGGTGAGTAAACACATCAGACTTAAACCGTGAGAGGAATCCTAGAGGCTCAGCATCTCTTGGGTATGAAGATGTGTTGCAGATGCAAACCATTCTCTCAAGGCAGAGTGGAAAGGTACCTACCTTAGCCCTGAATGGTATTTCCTAGCCCAGGACATTTTCGCATGAGCAGGAATGTAGAAGATTCTCTACTTCTTTATGTATGCTTTGAGATTTTCCTTTCAGGTCTTTCTTGTACACTTGCAGCAGCACCTCCAGCACCCCTTCTTAGCAGTTGGAAATACAGGAGTGCTTTTAGGGCAGGCTTCATTTCATCTGCTTGCTGCCTCTGAATTAGGATGAGGCAAATGAAGGCCTAACTCCACTGATTATTAATTCGATCTCTCCTTATTACAATAGCAGGAGCCTAAGGCAGGTGACACAGGTACGTGTACATGGTACTACAGTCCCCTAAACTTGTGTTTTTCCACAGCTGTGATTGGTCTTGTGTCTCAGCATTCTCTCCTGATAGTGCCGCGGTTTAAACCGATCCACACAGCTCGTCCACTCTCCGCCCACCTTTTCTCCCTCTTTCTTTCCTCCCCCCTCCTCCCTGCTCCTGGAGGGATGGGGAGGAGAATCAAGAGAATGTAACTCCCATGGGTTGAGATAAGAACAGCCCAGTAACTAAGGTATAACACAAATCACTGCTGCTACCACCAATGATAATAATGATAAGGGAAATAACAAGGGAAGAGAATACAATACCACCACTGAATGAGTTCGACCCCCCCGAAGAGAGCCCATGCCCTTCTGGGTAACTCCCAGTTACCTCCCTGGGCATGCCGTGCTGTGGTATGGAATACCTCTTTGGTCAGTTTGGGTCAGGTGTCCTGTCTCTGCTTCCTCCCAGCCTCCCCTCCTCCCTGGCAGAGCATGAGGCTCACAAAGTCCATAGCCAGAGTAAATATTACTTAGCAATAATTAAAAACCATCGGTGTTATCAGCTCTGTTCCCAGGCTGGGAGTCAAAACACGGAGCTTGCACCAGCTACTAAGAAGGAGAAATATGACTGCTACTGCTGAACGCAGGACAGATAGTTAAATCTTAAATCCCTTCCTCAGAGACACAGTTCCATTGAGGCCCCCTGCAGCATGTGAAATCCAAACTCAGCCCCACAAAACCCCACCAAATTAATTGAGTTGCTGTTTTGTTGGTGGCTGGCTGCTGCTGGTGGGAGGAATTGACACCTCTTGTAGTTCATCCACATCGTGATGCATTTGCGGAATGCTGCAGAACAGGTGCTTCCTTCTTTGTTTGGCATCTTTACTCAACCCCTTATTTTGTTTCTAAATCATCTTTTACCTTTCAGTAATGATATCTCTTGAGGTGGTTGTCGTGGTTTAAACCCAACCACAAACCTCGTTCAAGTGGGGTGAGTGAACGAGCTGTGTGGATCGGTTTAAACCACGACAGCGGTGCATCGCTCACTGGGTTATATTTCTTGGAAGAACTCAGCTGATCTCAGCCAAGGTTTGTAGTCCTACTGCAGCAAGTTGCAAACCAGTTTGTAACTACCCCTAACCCAGCATCTCCAAATTGGTTGTGGTTTATGGAGCTGTGTGACCCAGGCTGTGGGTTTTCTTGGAGAGCCTAAAACAAAGCCTGAATCCTTCTGTTGCCTCTGGGCTTTTTCAAGTCCCAGACACAAACCAAACGCCATTGCCATTACCATGGGAGTTGCAGAAAATATGTATTCTCCTGAAGGCCTTGGCATGCCCTACTTCTTTTTATTACAGCTTTGTGACCCAGCTGGTGCAGGTGTGAGCACTGCGTCCAAAGAGGAGTGAGCTGCCTGCTTGTGAAGGGCTCAGCACAAGGCATCCTTGTCTCAGTTATGTCATTCCTAGACGTTCACAAATACCCATTTCTGATAATGAAATGAGCATTTTCATCCTGCTTGAATTACTGCCATCCCCGCATCAGGTTTTGCTGTTGAGATGAGTAAGTCTGTGTGTGGTCTGTTATAATGAACTGCAGCTTCTGAGTGTGGGCAAGAAGAGTTCAGAAAGATCATGATAACCACAATGCTGGTTGTCAACCCCTATTTCATATCTTTGAATAGCTGGTATATATAAAGCATTAGAGAATATCACAAAAAGCTTTCCTGCATGCTTCTTCACATACACTTAACTGTTAAACTTAAAAACTGTTTCTTTTCCTCCTTACTTGTATCTCTAGAAACATGTAAAAAGGAAACAGACTTTAGCATTACATGAGAGGAAAAGGTGTACTACTCCATCAGGTGCATGAAGGTGGGTTGGCTCAGGGCCTGGTGTGCTGCTTCTCTAACTTTTGTTTTTCTCAGTGCCCAAGCTTTGGGCATACATGATTTATGGCCCAAGATTTAAGGCTGTTTCCTGGAAAGGTCTCTTCTGGGAGGGAAAGAGTAGGATGAAGAACAAACACCATCATTTGTGAGGCAGGATTTCTGGAAGAGCTAGACCAAGACTGTACATAGCATTTCAGTCTCCCAGCAGTGAAGTGGGATTGGACCTCTCCATCCTTAGAGCAGGATCCAGCTCCAGCAGGCACCACAGCTGGGCACTGCAGTCAGCTGAGAAACCAAGGCTTGGATTAAAAACATCCCACCAGGTGAAGCAGTGACCCAGCAAAAGGTGACTTTGCTGATACGTGTCTCCCCAAAAAAGGAGAATAAAACACACAGGCAGTGTCTTATAAGGCTGCTGTCTGTGCTGCTCTCTTGAGGAGCTTCCCTTCACCAGCTTTGGAGGGACACAGACATGCTGGTGTGGGTGCTGGCAGAGTCGAGGTGAAGGATGTGGATGAAGAGCAGTGCATGGGAGCACAACCCTTTTCTGCCTGCACCATCAGCTCATGAAGGAGGCAGCCAGAATGGTCCTTGAGTTCCCAGCAGATCCCATCCCAGGACAGCAAGGGAGGTTAAGCTGGCCTTACAGATTTTGTCCCACACATGGTCACATCTGCTAAAGGTCTTTCAGATGGACCTTCCTGCCCCTGTGGGCAGCTGTCTGCTGCAGGAAGATGGGTGATGCTGGCCAAGGTGGGATTAGCCTCACATTCTGCATTCCCAAGGACATGCTCCTGGCGTGGAAGGGGACAGGAACTGCTGCTGAGTCAGTTACATCTGAAAAACCACACTGAGCAGGTGGCTTAATGAACTACTGCAAATCTGACCAATGTGCAGGAGTATTGTTCTGCAAGGCTTGTATGCTTACGCAGTCAACTTGTTGGGAGCAAAGCAAAAGGACAGCATCTCCCTGGGCATGCCCCAGGATATTGCTGTGTACATTTAGTGTGATGGACACCTGGAGTGAACTCACCCAGGGAAGAGCATAGCTCTCCTTGAATACACATTTGTACTTCTATTTTCTGATGTTTTTCGTGTTTATTCCACACAAGCTGCAAGCAAACCCGTTTCAGTAGCTGTATCTGGAGAGGGAGAAAAGGTGTCCTCTGGCAGTTCTGAAGCCCATGACAACTGGTCATAGATCATGTTTAAATGTCAACCACGCCAAAAGCACATCACTTTCCAGCTGCTCCCACGTTAGCCTGTTGACAGGCTGAGCTGCTTAACAGGGCTGATGCATGGCCCAGCAGTATAACACAGTTGTGCTTGTTCATTATTTATAGAAATCACAGGCATCGGTGTTCTGGTTAGATCAAGTTGCAAGAGCAATGATGGAAGAAGGGTTAGTGTTTCAAATCAGGCAGGGATGAAGCAGACTTGCTGGAGACCACAGTACAGGAACTTAATGCATTCTCCTGAGTATTAACATGTGTATTCACTGATGGGAAAGTCATGGGTGCTAAAATTCCCTTTAGGGGAACTTTACACACTAGAGGCGAAATGACTAAGTCAGTATCTCTCAAGGATGGACAAGAAAATCATTGATTAGGCCACAAAAGTGGGAGATTGTGGAGAAAAACAGCTGGAGTCCGAGACCCTGCTGCCTGGTTTGATGTGATATGTGAGTGCCATCAGGACAAGGACTCTTGCGGGGTTTGGTTCAAGCCTTATTCATATCCCTAACAGTTTCTTACACTCTGTAACATCGCAATGCCTTGGCATTTGAATGATTTTGTCTTTTTGGCTACGTAGTAATTTATGACTTTATAATGGCTGCTTCTGTGTTTTGGTAGCACTCAAATGCTACAGCCAAATATCAGGATGTAAAGCGCTTCACATTCATAGGGTGAAGACTCTTGTTTCTGCAGTGATCTTATGGCAGAAAAGGCAAAGAGCTTGGTACAGCAGCAACATGAGGATCCCAGGTGGTCTTACTTGTTTTGTCTGTAAGCTGGAATGGCTGAATAGCATCGGCCTGAAGCTTTGCCAGAAGATCACCAGGGGCATATCTCATTCTCTGGCTGTTTGCAGTTAGAAGAGTTTAGCCTGCTCATCGTAAGTTTGATTCCTAACTATAAACCCTGGGGACACAAGCAGGTCCTAATGATATCACTGGGACAGCAGAGATACCATAAATAGGGTGATAATTCTAGCAAAGTCCCTATGCACAGGAGCATTTCCTGGTCAGCTCCAGGCTTTGGGATAAACTGGGCAATAACAAGTGCTGGGCTGAGGATTTAAGTGGGACGCAGATAGTGTGGTTCTAACTGTCAGAAAGTACTGTCAGGATTTTCCTGCTTGTGGTCTTCTTTTCTGTTCCGTGTATATATGTAGATAGATGGATGGATGGATGGATGGACATTATTTGTCCTTGTTGGCAGATGTATTATTGCTTTGAAGTGTCAGCATGAGCTGTGATATGGGGACAAGATAGCGTGGCCGCTTCATGAGAAGATTTGCCCAGAATGGGTCCAAGGCACTTTCTGAGCGCATAAACTCCTGCAGTGATCACCTGCTTAATGGTTAAATATGGGAATGAAACCATTACTTGGTTAGTCCCTCAGCAGATCCTAATACCTAACTACTGTCCAGAGCTAATTTTCTGAACAATAATTTAATACACAGCCCAGATAAACCGCGTACTTAGATTGAATACAAATGATGTTTCAGTGACATGAATTATGGCCTTATGCTGAGCATCACTATGGCAACTAATGACATCACCACAGGCTTCAACCTGCACAAAACCCAACTTCGAAGAGTCTCTGTTGGCTGAGATCTTTTCAGGGCTTTTGGGGGTATGAATATGTAAGCACCAGTGTTGTCAAGGGTTTGCTATGTATGTTTACTGTCATTTGAAACATTTATTCCCTTTGTGGTTAATGTTGTTCTCATGAAGGAAACCTAATGAAAATTACTGTTTGTATTTGGTTAGTAACATTTGTTGATAACATATGGTCTGGGAATGCTTCAGCAAATAAGAGCTTTTTAATAGTAAACAGAGATATGAGTTCTATAAAGCAGATGCTGTCAAAATACACAGCGTAAGGTTGGATATTTTCTTCCTTTTGCCTCTTACCCAAAGCAAGATTATCTTCCTACTTTTCCTGCTGGTGACAACACAGTTTTTAAAAGAGAGAAAACAACCTGTGACCTAAAGCTGCAAATAGAAAATAAGGTTGTTTCTTATGCTTAAAATATTTATTAGGTAGCTCATGGCTCACACATGGAAAAGATAGAATATTGAGGATGTGGCTCGACCTGTAGTGCTGTAGATAATTTAAGCCTCAGTTCCCTGACACTGGTGGCAGTTTGATGCATCATCATAAAAGATGAAATATGTGGAACAGTGACACCAGGAGAGAAAACTTGAGAGCAAAGCTGGCGAAGAAACTGAGTTTGTTAATCAGCTCTGCACTGAACACACTCATTTGCTAAGTTCAGCTGGACAAGATTTGCTCAGTGAAGAGTAAAGCATAAACCCATACCTTTCGTGTGCAGGAAAGAGTAAATTATTGTTTCCAATAACCTTCCAGATGCAAAACCTGCTGTTTGGTATTTATGTTTAAAGAATATCTAGTCACTGGGCCGCATGTCATCTGAGCCTTTTCTCAGCCATTTCAAGGGAACTGCATTTCTTCAGCAGAGCATCTAGTTTGAGGACAATGTAGAGTAAGTGTCATTAATAGCATGAGGGTGAATAGAAGTTGTTAGTGAGATATGGTATAATCTCTCATCTGACTTGCAGTATTCTAAGTTGCAGTGTGTGTTCCCTCACATTACTCAGAGGAGTTGCTCATGCCATACTCTTGGTTTACAAGCAGCACCTTGTCTGTAATTATTCTTCAGGCTTGCTTGTACACTTTACATGAGGCTTGAAGTGTGATGAATTTTCAGTGTGTCTGGGAACAACACAGAAATCTAGTTACCGATGATTTTTTATATATATATATATATATATATATAATATATATTTATATATAATATATATATTAAAAAAATACAAAGAGAACAAAAAATAAAGAGTATTTTTTTATCTGCTAGTTTCACACTGGGCCTCTGCACGATCAGATGTTGAAGAGCATCTTCCTTGCAGTGGTGAGCTCTTCCCTAGTCCTCCCTCTGCCCTTCGTCTTTGGCTGCCCTGTTCTCTGCTAAGAAGGGCAAATGTGGTTTTAGGGATGCTTTTCTTCACTCTGTCTGGAAGTTTCTGTCTGGCTTAATTTTAGTAAGTTTCTAACTTTCTAAGCCATAGAAACAAAGCTTGAAACACAGCCATTTCAAGCTTGAAACACATGACTTTTTACCCCTTAGTGTAGAAGGTATTTTCTTCTCTGCTGCTTTCAAAATTGTTTAAAGCTTACAAATAGGCATCAGTTCAAGTTCCACTTAATTTTTGCTCTGTGACCCTCTTCAGTCCGTGCCAGTTTGCCAGAGGGGAAGTTTTCCTGTGTCTCAAAAACCTGAAAACAGGTGACTAATTTGATGTGTTGTTCTGAGTGACACCACTTGTGGAGGCTCTTCAGGAGCCTATTTGAAAAGCCTATTAGGGTGTTGAACAGGGGTAGTGTGTTTCACGAGTTTCTTTCCCCCACTGTCTCTAAATCAACGCTGGCTGCTGCGTAACGTCTGGGTATCTTTAAGAGAACCCCATGAGGATAACTGCCAGCGCAGGTCAGGACATGTCGCCATTCATCCTCCATAACGCTCCTTTCTATGGAAGCAGCCAGGACTAGAATGCAAATAGTAGATGGTGGTCTCAGGTCCTGGTTCGTTATGTAGTTGGAGAGGTGGCCGCTTTCTGGCCACTGCTGTCCCATCCCCAAGGAGCTGGTGTCCTGCTCTGCAGTCCCAGCAAATAGATTACTGCAGATGTAACGGCTTGAACTTGACCTGGGCTGGAGGGCTGGGCTGGGCTTTGGAAGAGAACCCAGGTTAAATTGGGGTTTCTTCAGAGAAACCAAACCTCACTACCAGCCTGGAAAGAAGAGGTCAGTCAGACAAGAGAACAGCAGGAGCATGAACAGTTACAGATATCTGGGGTGCAGATGTCCTCAATCCTCAACTCCTGTTGTGGCTATATAGGTTCTTGCTGCAGGAGACATATTGTTCTTTCTAAATAAAAAAGCTCTCTGAAATTTTGCTTCACACTGCTCCCAAATACTCTCACTTTTCCCCCCAGAGAGCCATCATGGGTTTTCCAAACATCTGTCCCACATTTCCCAAAGAAGATAATTAATACCCTTGTCAGTTAGCCAGCCCAGCCACTTTGGCTTGTGCCACGCAGGACATTTTCAGTTAACCATTGCATGCCCAGGCTGTAGTGCTGCTGATCTGAGCATCTCTGCGTCCTTATTTTCACAGCTGGGGCACCCAAGGAGACTTCACGACAACACACGCGCTTCCTGCAGTGAAGGTGAAGCTGTTCACGGAGAGCACGGGAGTGTTGGCTTTGGAGGACAAAGAGCTTGGGAGGGTAAGATTTTGAGCTTAATAATGCTTCCTTCTGGCCTTGCTTTTCTAGAGAAATCTCTCCTGTACGGAAATATCCTTGGAGCACAACATGCTCTGCTTTTTTGCCAAGCTTCAAGATGGGGGAAAAGAAAGCTCTCCACTGCTGTAAAGGAGTGCATCTCGCATGCTGTCTTTGTTGTGAGTTTTTAATGGCAGCATTTCAGCTGGCTGTGCCTGCACTGAGCAAAGGCAGAGGATCTTGTGTGTGATATTGGCAGTCCGGAAAGCCTTAGAAGTTGCTTACGGAAATGGACATTCCTGAGGCAGAAAAGGGGATTATGCTGAAGCAAAAAAGAAAGGATTGAAGTTTGGCAAGAGAGTGTTAAGCTGCTCTCATATCTGCTGAGCAGCCAGTGCACAGTTCGAGCATTTGAAAGCACTGACTGCGGTACTCGCTGCAAAGGGCTTCAAATCCTGGCTTCCCCTGGGGACTGTGACTTAACCGGTGGTTTCAGAGGGGCTGCACTGGGGAGTGAAACATGGGGGCTCATTTCTCCCATCAATGGTGTTAATAGCAAAGAGCTCAGATTCCCAGGATACTGGCCACAGAGCCAACCTTCCCACCCCATCTCTGCCCCTCAGCTGTGGTCTCTAAACCAGTGCCTGTTGGTGACCCTCCACTGCTGCAGCCCACAGCTCCAGAATACCTGTGGACAGCACTTTTCTGTGGATTTGGGACATTTCAGTTCGTCTCCACAGATTTGTATAGTTTGCGTTGGCCCCAGGCATAAGTGGCAGCAAACTGCCTGCCGTGCCTTCCTCAGCTCTTCAGCAGCATCAGCGTGGTGAAGGCCCCATGAAAATCAGTTCAGGGTAAGAGAGGCTGCACCTCCTGGGTCACAGTTCAGCATGGCCTGAGCAATCTCCAGGAGCATGCTGGGCTCCGTCTGCAGCACACCTTGCTCCCTGCCCTGTCTCTATGGCTGTGGGCAAGAAAGCCATGGTCAAGAAACCCACTGATCCTGTGGCAAGCCCAAATACAGTATTTCCAATTGTGGACTAACCCACTGGGATGTTTCTTGCTAACTCCATGTCTGCTTGTGCCTTAACACAGGAGAGTCTGTCCATGCAACAAAGTTTTTCCTAATTAATGTGGTTTCGTGTTCATCCTGTTCATACAAGTGCCAAATATTCTTTCAGGTCCTAGTTTGCAGTTGATTTAATTTCTGTCTTTATGGTGGAGAGTGCTGTATGTGATTTTTGTCTCATATAATTTATGTTCATTTTAACTGTGTTTTCACATTCATGTAACATCCTTTATTATTGTGCTTGAGAGAGAGAAAAGCGAAGCTGCCCCTTCTTTTGTCCTATCAATCTTGTATTCAAAGAGAGTCACAGCCGTTTGGATTTCCCTCATCCACACCTTGGTCCTTCCTTTCTCCATGTCCTCCTCCTCTTCTAACAAAGGGGATGACCACGCTAGGCTGCAGTACCCCAGCTGGAGACCTACATTTGCTTTGCTGCACAACATCATAATATTTTCAGGATTATTTTCAAAACCTTCTTCAAACAGCTCGGTACTGCTGCCTTTATTCACTGCAGCATGCTGAGCAGAGCTTTTCACCCAGCCAGCCACGATGCCATTCAGGGCTTTTCCCCCTGAGCGGTTACACTTGGTGTAGACCAGCTTGCTTTGTAAGTCTTGTTTCCACTGGCAAGCATGAGCAGTGCTGACTTTGCTGGTCCCGGGAAGCAATTAGCTAGGCATGTTGTTCTGAGAAGGATGTCAGGGCCCAAAGCAGCCCCTGTTGCCCTGAAACGCTGATGAGCCAGCCCCACTGATGTGCTTTAATTCCTATCCAGCGGGAAGCCATCCCTTGGCCCTGAGCTTCTGCAGGCTGAAGGACATGGGCCAGCAGCAGCGAGCACGGGGAGCTGGGCAGTGATTTCCCCTGGCCCGTGGCCACCAGTGCTTTCAAATGGCCAGACTTCAAAGGGATGCTCAGTGTGCCCGGAGAAGCTGAGAGATGACACGTGTCTGCTCAGGCTGCATCGGGATTTCTTCTGTAATGAAATAATGAAACCGGGAGCGTGTTAAGCCCCTGGTTTAGTTGTTGGAGTGGGCACGGACCTGTCTGCACAGAGAGAGGAGGGAAGCAGGTTGTATACACAAAAACACCCATGCTCGCTGCCCTTTGAGAAGTAGCTTTGTGCTCTGCCAGGCCTGTACAATGCCCACTTTCTATTGCAAGTGTTGAATTGGCAGCCGGCTGACACTCCTCGTTTCACCAGGGAGAGCTGGAAAATGCTCCCAAGCCCTGAACTGCTGGATGGGTGGCTTAAGGCATGGGAATACATCCTGGCCCTATTGAAGCCAGTGGCAGGGCTCCCACGATTTCAGCTGTGCCAAGACCTCATCTACTGAGAGCAAGGAGGGGAAGAGCCATGAATTGCAACAACACTGAGGAAAGTTTATGCGCCTTTTAATGGAAAAGAGTTAGAAATCAAAGTAGAGAGCATCCCAAACACTCCGAGTGGCTGCTGCCTTGCCAAGAGATGTAGTTTAATGCGTCTATGTGCTTGCATCACCTGTCTTATATGGGGGTCCTCGGGTATTCTTCAGAGTTTGGGGCCATCTGTGTCTCTAACACCACCCTGCAGGGAGGACTCTCTTTTTGTCTTCAGGGTTTGCTGAATTGTGGTTTACCCAAGAGTGATGTAGTAGAGACTGGTGTTGCTAGGTTATCTATGTAACTAATGATAGGTCCGGATTCCTGCCAGAGAAAGCATTAGTCTAATTCAGTAAAAGAAATGATAAATAATGCTGGTGCACAAGAGTGAAGTTGAGAATCTACTGATGTTAACCTCAGGCTTCGTAAGAGACTTCTAAAATCATTCATCAGAGGACAATAGCATCAAGGATATTTTGGTGGAAAACAGCCTTTGGCTGTTGACTCAGCAGTAAAGTTGAAGAGCAGAGGAATACAAGGTTATGGTTGAGGCTGGAGTTTGGCAGGAGCATGGACCAAGTGTGATCAAGGGATGAGTGATGGCAGCACATCAAATAATGAGGGAGAATGCTGCCATTTGTGAAATAATTTGCTTGCAGAAAGGTGAACGGGTTTAAGGGAGATTTATCTCACTACTGGACAGTGGAGACTTGAATGCATTTGTGCCAGGCAAAGTCACCTCTGAGAGGGAGAGCATCAGAAGAGGAATAAGCATAGGAGAGAGAGGGTTAAGCCACCACGAAGGACACATAAGGCAACACCAGGAGAAGATGGTAGATGTGGTGTAGTTCTGGGAGAATAGAATCATAGAATGGTTTGAGTTGGAAGGGACCCCAAACACACCAGCCTACCTAAAATGTAACCTACTGCATCCAGTCTTAACAGTAAGCAAAAAATGAAGCCAGCTTCCCTGCAACCTGATAATAGCAATGGATCAACCATTTTATGTGGAGCTTTCTGAGCCCACGAAACAGCACCCCTCACATGGGAAGTGTCAGGAAGGCTGGAGGTTGACCAAGTTGTATAGGTCTGCAAATGGGAGATTGCAGTGAGCAACCTCTGCAAAAAAAGCTTGTTGCTGGTTTGCTATTCACATTAGTCCACCATCTTTTCTAGGCCGATTCACCTGGACAGTTACAAGTTCATTTATCATGATCTTTCATTACATAATGGGAACTGATAATGCAGTTCTGTTCTGCACAGCCACATGAACTATAGCACAGTAGATATAAGAACCAAAGAATATACGATCTGTTCTCAAAATAGTAAGATGTACCTCAAAAAAATCAATAAAAAGCTATCCTCACTGATGTGAATAGAAATTTCCAGGCTGACTTAGGGCAAAAGTAGCTCATCTGATGCAGTTTTGTTCCCCATTATAACCCATTTTGTGAATAATTGTTCCCTTTAACTTTGTTTTTAATGTTTGCAGGTTGTTCTCCACCCTACTCCCAATAGCCCAAAGCAATCAGAATGGCACAAAATGACTGTTTCCAAAAACTGCCCGGATCAAGACCTGAAGATCAAGCTTGCCGTGCGAATGGATAAGCCTCAAAACATGAAGCACTCTGGGTAAACACTTGTCTCACTCTGAACTCAATTTGTTATGAATGTGCAATAGAAAATGCCTCTTTTTTTAGGATTCTGGGAGAGAAACTCTTTTTCTGAAGGTCACAAGAGGTCAAAAGAAAGATAAATGTAAAAACAGCATTAGTTCAGTCATTTATAATGCACTTTCCATGTTCTCAGCATAGCTTTTTTAATGCATATCAGCCAAACAGTACTCCTCAGTAAATTGCTAGGTTAGTTTTTTTTTCCTCTAAGGAAATAATGAGTGAGCTGCCTACCTCTCTTGTTGAAAATGGTATAGTTTCCTAAGTTATTCTGTGTTTCCCTGTATTGACTTCTCAGAACCAAAGCATAGCGCACCTTCCGCTTGAAATACACTCCAGTGTGACTGTCATTATTTACAGAGAGACACGCAGCACAATTAAATAGCAGTTGCCTGGAGTCATGATCTGGAACGTTAAAAGGGAAACCTCAGCTCTCCAGATGGGAGTGTTGGAGGATGTGGGGCCAAGGGAAATCCCTGACACCCACCCCTGCCTTCCACCTTTGTGCCATGCAGTTATAAATTAAATCATCCTTGGCAAGACCTAGCTAACGCCGTTGGCAAGGCTTTGCTCTGTTTGCTCTTCGGGTCGCAGGATGTGATAAAAAATAGAAACTGTCTGCGAAAGTCACTCTTTTGAATAACTCTTTACCTGTTCTGTTCTCGGTGCTATGAAAGTGACTTGGTTTCATTTCTATTTTCAAAGTGTTTTGTTAGATTCAATCCATTATTAGATGGTTTGGATCACTCATCTTTTTTTAATTCCTTCTCCTCCTGTCTGCTAATGAGATCAGAGCCAGTAGCCACATGTGAACTTTAATTTTTCCATCATGACCACAGATACCAAAGCAAGAAAGTACAGTTCACCCATCGTATTTGTTCCCTTAACCACAGCTCATAGCAACAGGGCTGAGCAGTCCAGGCTTTCCTCCGGCTTTCTGCAACTGACATTTGATTAGCAAGATGCTGCTTAAAATGATGTGGTTTATAATACCGGCATGCTCTCAGAGCTGAGATTGTCTTTCTGCTGATGTTAATGGCGCTAATAGGTCAAGCAACCATGTTCTTGAACCAGCCAGGAACTCAGTGCAAACATGAGCATGACTTGGAGTTTTGTGGATTAAATGTTTACCAGGCATATGCTGGATCTCTTCTAGCGTAAGGAACCACGAGCATAACCAAAAAAGGAATTGTTTTTCTCTTTATTGAACTAGAACTGAAGTAATTATAATGATATCTAAAACATAACCATGAATAATGTCCTTGATTTTACTGTTAATCTGATGCTGCCCCCATTTTTGCCAGTGTTTGTATTACAGCATCAGAGTGGCCACTTCATCACAGAGATTAAATGCAATTTAGACACTAATGTTAAAAGTTAATTCTTCCTTTCTAGAAAATAGTAAATTCACCCCTCCTTAGAAATTATTCAGTTTGCTTGAATATCTGTAACCAACCAGTTTCTAGGAATTCACCTTAAGCTGTTCAGCAAAGGGTCCTGGTTTAGTCAATCCGGTGGATACTGGTTTTGATGTAGTAAAGTGTCCTTCTGTTTGACAGCTCCCCTCAGCCAAATGGTTTTATGAAGGCTTAAAGCAACATTTGGGGTTCCTCTGCCTTTATTCTTCCATTGCAAACATGTTCTTAACCCACCCGACCATGTCATAGCTATTCGCTGGCATTCAAGTGCTTCTAAATTGTAAGCATGTTGTGAAAGACAAAGAGGAAGAGAGAATTAATACTGTGTAATGTTAAGACTCTGGGAGCTTTTTATGTCACTTTCTTTATAAGTTATTTGTTCAGGCTAGAAATAAGCACTTTCATGAATGTTCATGAATGTTGCTGAGCTTAAGAGCCTGTAATTACTCCTGCGTGTGTATTAACTCAGCTTGTAGGTGTTCTAGAAAACACACTGAAAAGCAAGAGAAGAGCATATACTCACTTGTGTACTGAATTCACCTGTTCTTTTCTTCTAGATATTTATGGGCCATTGGTAAAAATGTTTGGAAGAGATGGAAGAAACGATTCTTTGTCCTTGTCCAGGTAATAGATTTAACTAGAAGTGATCTTAAACTACAACATGAAATATTTAAGTCTTTCCTCTGGCTGTTTTTGGTGCTGTGTGGTTGATGCTGAGTTGTGGTTCTGTGTAGGGTGTCAAGTCACAGTTTTTTTCTAAATGTGTACATCTTCTCAAGGATATCCCAATTGAGACCTGTAGCCATGAGTTTCCTGATGGACGTGATTACTTGCTGAAATGGAGAGCCAGTTGTAGTGAGGAATTGAGGAAATGAGGAGGAAGCTCGGTCTGTCTTGGCTGGAGGTACTTGGGTGCAAATGCTCCCTTTTGAGCCTCCAGGTAAAACCTGAAGTCCACTGAAATCTACAGAAGTTTCAGCCCTGGCTACCTCAGTTAGTGTATCATTCTTGACATTGATCTTGCCTTCACATTCATAACTGCCTCTCATTGTCTACAGCTCTCATTGATTATTTTATGTCTTTCTTCCCTTTTCCCTATTTCTTCTTCTGACTTTCTGCCCTCCCAGTTTCAGTAGACATGTATATTTGACTATGCTTAAGAATTTCAAGGAAACAGGGAGAAGATCTCCTCATGTCCTAAAGCAATCTGGTCAGTACCTGATGTGTTAGATCTTCCCTCCCCTTCCCAAGAGCACCTGAAACCACTGCATTGGCCACAGAAATGTGGGACCCCTGTTTGAGCAGCTCCATCTTCACACCAGCCCGATAAAGCCACAAAGTCCTCTTGGGTCTGTCTCTCTCTCTGGGTTCCTTAGAGTGTGTTGTCTCCAGGTATGAGCATTGTGCAGGGTCCTGTAATGAAAGCAACACAGAGGTGCTCTGATGGAATAAGAGATCTTGTGCCAGCACAGATTCAAAGTGATCACGTCAGAGTGTGAAATCCTACTGCTGATGAAGCAGATCACAGGTCTTCTGCAGAGGAGTTGGGGTTTCACCCATGTGTAAGAAAGGAGATGTTGTAACCAAGTGCACCAGGCTCCACATTTGGGATGGAGCATGTTTGTGTGCTGGCTTTCCTGTGCTGGTAAGAGGATTCCACACAGTCCATCTTCACTGTACACTGCCAGCTTCTGTGGTCCTATATCCCTGGGTGTAAGCTGGTTAGTTTGTTTTGAGTTAATTATTACTTCAGGTTCAACTGTCTCAGTCACTTAGTTGCATTTCCTGTTTGTCCATCACTGCCAGCCTCCATAGCCCTGAACTGTGTGGCAGAGAAGAAAATCCATCCTGGGATGTAAAATGTATTTATGTTGTGTGTGAACCATGTAAGTAGGAGCCTATTTGGAGAGAGCAGTTGAATACCTACTCCAGTAACCAAGTATGATCAACAACGACAGCTTGAGTGCTCATTTTGTACTCCAGAAGGGGTCAAAATGGCAACGGAAGTGGGGGAGTTAGGGCAGAGCAGCCACAGGAGATGCCTCTATCTGCCCAAGCACTATAGTTAGATTCAGGTAAAAGTGATGGGTTTAGGATCTGTGTAATCCATTCCTAGAGGCATCTGGTTTGCCAGTGCACCCTCTGTGCAGGGACTGGACAGGTCCTTTGTTGAGGTATGGTGCTTGGCACCTCACAGGGCAACCCAGTGCCTTGCAAAGCCAGACCACTTTAATTAAATCCCAAACTGTTTATTGGGTAAGAAGCAGCAGAGGCCATAATGAAAGAAAGGCCTTTTGGGAGCATTACGCAGTGACCCTGTTCTTGAGCCGGGAGTGAGGGATTGCTTTGGTCTGTATGTTTCCTTTATTATGTTCTGAAATGAAGTTTAAAGTGCTGTGGCAGTCTGTGATCACCTGTAAAGCAACTACTATTGCTTTTCTCCAAGAGGTACTTCATTCCTGTTAGACCAAGTTCTTGGTCCTTTCTTCCCTATGAACAGGGATTCTCCAAAGGGGAAATCCTCTATCCTATCGTAGCTTTTCCCTGAAATAAACCTATTGGTACCCTTATGTGGAAAGGTTTGCAGGTTTGGACATGTATTCCCATGTCTCTTCCAAGGAGCCTTTCTTCCAGCCATTCTATGTGGTTGTAGTAACTTCTCTAATTTTCAGTTGCTGTCTATTCTTCAGCTTGCTGTGGAATTGAAGCTCTCGGAGTTATTCCATGTTTTGTCATGTTACTAGGTCTGTATTTGTCACTTGGCATATAAGAGCAGGATTTGGCCAGAAAAGCAATTCATTTGAATAAGATGAGCAGACTTTTGCCCCCAGAGAGTCTCTGTAGCCCACCTCAGAAATTCCAGCTACCACTGCAGCTTCTCTGTTATGTTACCGTTTGCTCAACATTTGGTGCAATGTAAAGTGTTCTGCCGTACATCAAATATAAACAAGAAACACTCTCTATGCAGTCCCTCAGATGTAGTTTGAGCATATTGAACATGTCAGCAGGCAATAAAGATGGAATAAAAATACTTTGCTGTCCGTATGTTTGTCATTTGCTTTTCATGCAATGCAAAGGATGGGTGCTGATATGAACAGGGATTGGCAGCAAAGGTGTTGATGTCCGGGATGCTCTGAACTCTGTTAAACTACAGACAGAAAATAACACCCGCAGGAAGGTGAGCTGGCTCTGTTACATAAAGAACAGACAAGGAGCAGCCCCTGTTTTGGGAGCTCACTCATCTGCACCAGTCTTCTGCTCACAGCAGAGCCAAGAGTTGGAGTCCAAAGCATGAAGTCCATTTGGGATATAGTGGTCTGGTCAGTTCCTGACACCACCAGGAGGAGAAGGCTGTATGTTTGGATGGATAATGAAATGTTTCCTCTCTGGTCACTTGTCTCTGGTCTTTACCTGTAGCATCTTCTATTGTAGCTCCTCTCCTTCTCTTGGTCATGTGCCTTCTCCAGCCCCTCTTTCCCCATTTCAGATAGATGCAGCCTCAGTTCTTTCAGTGCTGTTGGGTGGTACCGCTCTGCCTTCTGGCTAAGAATTCATTACCATGAATTAAGAAATTCATGGTAATACTCAAACTCTTCATAACTATTTCAACAAGGCACCAAAGTGCCAAACTGCATGGGAGGCACCAAGGAGGAAGGTGTTGATGGCAGTTTGTCTCTTGTGTTGGTGATGCCTTGCTGGTATGAACAGAGGCTTTGCATGCATGTGTGTATAGAAAAAGGAGCTCTGCAGGGAGGGTTCCCACTGCTACTTGGCTTGTGTAAGCCTGGAGAGAAGGGGAAAGGAGCAATGACTGCCTTGTAATTTGGGTGGAATAATCCCTCGCACCTTCTGTGTCTGTAGCTGCAAGGGTTGTACAGGAGCGGAGATGATTTGTTTGGGTGTAGTTGGTGAAAGCGGTTCCTTTGTGCCATTTCTACAACTGGGCCTGACCTCTCCAGCGTGTGCATTGCTGGGTGGACTTCTTCAACCCCTTGGGGAAGGTTTGCAGCATGGTATGGCTGGCAGAGCTGGTGCACATGCTCCTCCAGCATGCACCCGTGCGTTCAGAGGGGATAGTTTTCTCTCCAAATGAATCTCAGTCCTCTCTGCACGCTGCCCACCCTTCTCGTAGACACCCTTTGAGATGAGCAGCAGAAGAGCAGAATACTGATTAGATGTAAATTACATGGCAGAGACTCGTTACTTGCCTAATTTTAAATCCTGAGATATGCAGCGTGAAAGTGATGGCAGAATATGGCCCTGAGCTTGGATGGAAGTGGTCCACAACATCACAAGGGAGGAAAATGCTTCGTAAAGGCAACAGTAATGCCAGTGGCAGTGGTAAGCCAAAGCAATGGAGCAGTTTAGGGCAAAGTTCTCAGTGACTGGTTAGGAAAGAAAATGTACATCCATCACAGATGTTAGAAGTGTTTCCCAAGTTGCTTCATCAGCTGCCTGAGCACAGCATACACATTTCAGCCAGTTTGCCAATTAGACCCTTGACTGTGCAAAAGCTGGGATTTTTGATAGCTGGCAGAGCTTGCATTAATTCTTTGCAAAGTCTAATGTGCTCTACTGGCAGCAACACTGTTGTTGGTTCTGGTGGGTTTGCTGCTTTTGTGGTAGGAAATATAATGATTCTTAAGGGCAAGTGAATTAATTACATTGAGATTTCAGACTGAATCTTTTCTTCCCTTGTCATAACCCCATTTCTGTGCTCTGGCAGCATATGGGAAGTAACACTCCATGGTACCTGGATGACATGTCTGCTGAGTAGCTTGAAGCAGTTTTCAGCTGATTGTGTCTGATGGTGTTTGCAGAAGGTTGTTGGAACCAGATCAAATCTCTGCAGATTAAAACCAGTTGCAGTGTCTATGCCTGGATCTATTGTTCTGGTGACAGACTCCCTGAACTCATTATAATTTAGACTAACAGTGACAGTTCCTGCTTTTAGCAAAACTCAGCTGACTCTGGATAAAATGAAATTAAATGTTCAGTAACTCCAAATAACCAACAAGATTTGAAAATAATTCAGCAAAATTGCAGTGTGCAACACCAGCAGTCCTTCACTGTGGTCCTCAAATCAAGGTAAATGACCCATAGCTGGTCCCTATAATCATATTAAATTATGTTGTCAGTTAGACCCTTGCTGGGAATCGTGCATAGGTGGTGATTCTTGAGACACCTTGAGTGTTGATGATAAATGCAAACTGCTTGGAGCTGCTGGTTAGAGACGCTTGTTATACCTGGCTATGGTGTAACATGTCCCATCCGTACTCATATCAGATGGCTTCCCATCGCGCACTCCCTCCTGCTTGAAGGAAGAAGGTAGGACAACTGCTATGTGCAATTGTTTACGGCTGAACAGACGTGCTGAGATGTGAAAACTGTTGTTTTCACATTTTCTTCTTTAAGCTAGATTGTTTCCTCTGCTCATTTGTGTCAGGAAAGGGCTCGGGAGGCAACGTACAGCTGCAACCAGAGGACAAAGTCTCCCATCAAAGCGGAAAGCTGTATTACAGCTGGCAGTATCTTAGCACAGTTTCTCTCCCTTGGGACAAAATGCATGCTGTTAATCTAGGAAAGGTCCATTTAAGACTTTAACCCAAGTGGGGCGGTGTTATGTCAACAGTGAGAAAGGGGGAGGCGAATGACTGAGCTTGGAGTGCGAGGCACGACAGTTAACAGGTTTGAGCAGGATCCTGGGGAAAGCGGTGCTCGCTAGAGCAGGAGTCTCTGATGGAAAACAAGGACAAAGTCAGGACTGGTTAATACACATCTACTGTGTTTATTAATCATTTGGATTATATAGCTGGTGACAGAATATGGTTGAGTGCCAGGAAAGTCAGATCTAATTTAGCAGCTGGGAATAGTGAACTTTGGCATTTGTCTCCCGCTGTCTGCTTCCCCTTTCCTGTATTTCTTTGTCTTTTTTCCCCACTTTCTTTTCCTTCTGTTCTTTTGTCTCAATTAATTTCTCAAAGCTTTTTCGGGTTTTTTTGTAATGAACCAACCAGGGCAGCCCTGGATTATTTCCCTTCTTTTAGTTTCACCCAGTTCAGCTTCCTTAGATGCTCCTTTCCTGGCCCTTATTGAGTCCCTGGATGAAATCCCAGCTGCTTTGAGAGTTTGTCCCTCACTGGGCAGAGATTTCTGCTCTGTCTTCCTTCAGCTTCCTCTCTGTGTTTTTCCAATTACTCAAACCATCCATCTTGCCCATCCCATCTGCTCGCTCGCTCTCATACTCAGCTACAGTTCAGTGTGAACTCAGCAGGCTGTAAGATTAATTTCTGCTATTAACTGTTTCACTTGTTTGGCCACTTCTGAGCTTCTACAGAAAGCAGGCTCTGTAAAGCACAATGTTTCAGAGGACTGGTGAAAGGCAAGCTGCAATCTCCACTTGACCCTACAGTGCTGTTCAGCAGCCAAGCACAATTGTGACATACCGAGCTTTCTAGATTCTCTTTTTGTCGGGTTTTGCTTTACCACTGCTTGTGAATGGAAGGAGCCACTTCACGCTGGTAGCCAGGGCACCAGCTTCTTGCTGAGTCCAAGCAGCAAATGCCTTAGGCAGCAGGATAGGACAGACAGGCTGGTGTGCCAGTCCTTGAGGTCAGTAGTTCAAGCTGTTTAGGTGCAGGCGCTCTGCATGGCAGTCAGCTCCTTTTCTAGAGGCCATCAGTATCTTGTCTCCTCCTTCCAGCTTGATCCTGGCTTGTGTTCTGCCAGGACCTTGGGCAACCCTGAGCCTGGGCTTTGCACTTGAGCTGTGTGAGTAGGGAAGTAGGCTGACGTGAGCCCTGATGGGCTGTGGCTCATCACACTTGGTAGACCCACCTGCAGGTTTCTGTTAGAAACCTCTTATAATAATGATGTAGAGCAGCTTCTTCCAAAGAAATCATGTGAATGCTAACAGGAGAGACCAGTTTGTTTTGCTTCTGTTGCAGGATGGTTCTACCAAAGCCTGCTGTCTACATACCTCTTTTATAACTTTTAACATGAGAAGTATAAGCTCTGAAATGCCTGTGTGGGTTTCCAAACATCCCTGTTGTGTTGGTATGGTTGGCTTATTGATAGCGATGAAGAATCTTCTCTGGGTCCAAAGATGAGAGAAATTATTTCATAGGATCACAGACTGGTTTGGGTTGGAACGGACCTTAATGTTTATTCAGTTCCAACCCCCTGCCACGGGCAGGGACCCCTTCCACTGGAGCAGCTTGCTCCAAGCCCCTGTGTCCAACCTGGCCTTGAGCACTGCCAGGGATGGGGCAGCCCCAGCTTCTCTGGGCACCCTGTGCCAGTGCCTCAGCACCCTCACAGGGAAGAGCTTCTGCCTAAGAGCTCATCTCAGTCTCCCCTCTATCAGCTTAAAGCCATTTCCCCTCGTCCTGTCCCTTTGTACACAAAGAGATGAAATTCAAGCTTCAAGGTCAGAGAAGAAACAAAACTACTGAATGCATTTTACCTGTTACTATAGAGCATAGAAAAACCCATCAGTTGTATTAACGTTTTCAATCAGTGTCAGCGTAGGTTAGCACTGACTCACTTCAGGAATGAAATTTATCGCGCAGCCCCTGAAGTTCGGGCTGTCTAACACGGAGGAATCAAATCCTCACCGCTCAGATTGAAATCTCCAGCATCTTCCCATAAATAAATCACATTCAAGCGTTTATCCAGGAGGTGGCAGCAATATACTGCGAGTGTGAGTGAACGAGCGCTGCAGGAGCCGTCTGAACGCTGTGCTGTGGGGCACGGGGTTATTTTTAGATTCCTTCGCGTTAATCTTTTTAATTTTTTTGCCTTTTGCTATGCATTCAAAGTTCACAGCATAGAATAAGCACTGGGGTGCTCCTGCTATTGGTCTGTTACTTGTCAATCTTTCGTCAGCGCTGGTAGTTTTAAGGAGGATGCAAGATGCTTAAAGCATCACTTTTAGTCTTAACTCCCACAAATGTGTTAATGATAGAGTTTATTCTTAGGTGGCTTTTGGAGCTGTTCCTGGAGGAAGGCAGGGTGCAGGCAGGGCTGCTGGGAGCAGGCTGGCAGCTAGCAGAAGCCCGTAGAGGGCAGCAGTAAACCGAGCGCAGGCTGGGAGATGCTGTACCAAGAGATGTGTGCCCTGACTTAAATAAATGACATTTTATTAGGAATAGATGCCACCAAAATAGGTGCTGCATGTGTCTTTGTAGCAGAGCAATTTGTCTGGAGTTTGAAGGCAAAATGTCCCCAGCCCGGGAGGATTCCAGAATCTCCCGTCTTCCAGGACCTCTCCCAACTTCCCCAAAATGACAAGCACGATCCATTGCCACCCACCAGAGTTTTAAAGTTTCCTCCAGAGGTCAAGCAAATGTCCAGACGGATAAAACTACGTCAAGCATCCAGGATGTGACACAACCTTATAAAGTCATTTGAAATCATTTGACAGTAAATTTCCCTGTGAGTTCCTAGCCTGGGGTACGGAGAATCCTCTCCTCCCTGGATGAGCTTCTCGCCGAGCATCCAGATTGCAAGCACAGGGAGTAGAGCGGGGTCTTGATGCGGCCTGATGGCCTCCTAAAGGCAATGGGGAGCCTGGCAGAGCCCCCGCAGCTCAGTCGGCTTCCGTCAAGAGCTTGACATTGAATGGATCGTGTCATGCAGATGGTACCTCAGAGGAGTGAGAGCTGCCATTTACAGCACTGATGACAACAACTGCCGAGATCAGTGGGATCTTAAGATTGCTTTAATATGACTGGCACCTAGCAATTTAGCTCACATTGTTTGTGACAGGGTGTCACTCTTGCACTTGTCTGGGAATGAATGATAGAGGGTTTTAAAGCACGGAGCTTCCTCTTTTGGAGGAAATTAAACCGCTGTATGTACTGGTGCGGAGAATGAGATGCCTGCCGCAGCAGGGTGTGTGAAGGGAGAGCTTTCAAAAGCCTGGTACAAAGTTTAGTCTGTCTCAGATGGGCAATGACCAGTGTCAAAATTACCCCACCACCCCCAACCCCTGTAAACACCCTGTCAGTGTGCAGCATTGGTAAGTGCTTTGGATTGCCTTGTGATCACCCGGTGCCATCTTGGCTTTGTGGTTTTCTCCAGGTTAGTCAATATACATTTGCTATGTGCAGCTACCGGGAGAAAAAAGCTGAACCTCAAGAGCTGCTGCAGCTCGACGGATACACTGTGGACTACACCGACCCACAGCCAGGTACGGGGCTGATAGCTTGCTGCTGGTGCTCGCCATACTGTATATGGCTCGCAAGCGGGGCGCTACCTCTGCTTTCTACCCCTGATGCAGCTGAACTGTGATCAGCTTTATTCTAAATATCTTTGTGTTTAGATTCATCATTAGCTATGCATGACTTTACAATAAATTGGTCTAAGGAACTGAGCTAGGAGCTGCACTAGAGGAGGGAAAGACTCGTCTCTTTTGGGGAGCCTAAGTGAATTAAACACTTAAATCCCACTGAAATTTGATTGTGAACTAAATGCTCAAATCAAGGAATGATCCTAACCTGTGCCTTCAGATTATATTCCTTAAATAAAAGGTTAGTAGCTGTGCCTGTCTTTATGGTAGCAAATACTCATGGGACTAATCCAGCATTTTTGCCTGCCCCATTTCCTCTCTGATGGATGTGGGTGAGTGCAAGGGGAAGGGACAGAAAGCCCCCTGGTACCTGGAGGTACCTGTTGAGCAGTGAGACCTTTCTTCAAGTAGAGGAGCACCACATTTCCTTTATTTCAGTGGGGCAACATGCTGAGCAAGGTGATTCTCACCATGTCCTGGATAATGGTATCCCCAGTGGAGATGAAAGACCATAGTAGGTTGGTTGTCAAGACCTTTATTCTAGGTTAATTCTCATATTAGGGCAATGGGAAGGTGGGTACTGAATCAGGGCCAAGACAGAAATAAGCACATCATACAAGCACCTTTCGTGTAGCGTTAGCACTGATACACTCAGTTTAAAGGGAAACTTCCCACCGCATCCACTCAAACCCCATTTTTAATGGGGCTCCAGTGGTGCAACTCACATGGGACCTGCACAGACAGGGCTGTAGGTGAGAGAAACAACTCTATTTGTGTTGGGGTGCGTTTTAGTAACTGCGATGCAGAGGGTGCTCCCTGGGGACCTGGTGGGCTGTATTGCGGGTGAGTTTCGGGAGGGGAATGAGCTCAGCTGGGGGCAGTGCAGGGCTGGCTGGGGATGCACCAGGGGCAGCTATGGGGTGGGAAGTAGGGGGAGATCCCCTTGATGGCCCCAGCGCTTCCGAAACTCCATTGTTGCTTCCTCTCCTGCCAGGTTTGGAGGGCGGCAGAGCATTCTTCAATGCTGTGAAGGAAGGAGACACGGTGATTTTTGCAAGTGACGATGAGCAGGACCGTATCCTGTGGGTCCAAGCCATGTACCGAGCTACCGGCCAGTCCCACAAACCTGTGCCGCCTACCCAAGTGCAAAAGCTAAATGCTAAAGGAGGAAATGTACCCCAGCTAGACGCCCCGATCTCTCAATTTTGTAAGTAAATAAGTTCTCCCAGAGAGCAGAAGTCTTTGATGGGAAGATTTTCTGTACTGATGTAAATCAGTTTTCGCACACGTGTTTCTGACTCCAAAGTGCAGTTTTGTTATCATTAAGCTGCTTTTTCCATCAGTGGATCCAGTTGAACTGTGTGTTTAGCGCAACCAAACCCAAGAAACAAAATTCCTCAGGGAACTCGTCAATGGGTGTTTTAAAGTGCAATACTTGATGGAGGAGAGGCTGGGATCTGAGAGCCTGAGACCCAGCTTGCTTTCCGCAGACACGCGTTTCACCCCCACACAATCAACTGCACACCCAGATCAGAGCGATTCATTAGCGCCATTAGCTGTCTATCAAACACATCACGTGCTCAGAACTACAGGTGCAAATCTTGCAAGTATGAAATGCACACACAAAAAGAGGTCTCCTGTTGAATATTCAACTGTAGGAAAGCATATGGTATTTTTAACAGGTTGCTTTGCAGGCCAGTTAGATGTGAATTTAAAGCAATCATCTTTTAAGTCGTAGCTATGCTGCATGTCCTGTGCAGTGATACTCAGTTTGCTTAATTTGAAATTTAGAACGATTTCTTTTGTCTTGCAAATGTAATTTGATTATAAACCACACGAATGCCTCCTCGTTCATTTTTCCTGAAGGTCTCCATCACACGTCTGGAGCCCCTTTGTTGTGTAACATGCAGCAATTCTGGCTAGTTTCAGCAAAATGTAAGAATTGGTATCATTAAATATAAATAAAATAAGGAGAAAGTGTTAAATATTAGCAAATTCTTCGATTGAGATCAGATTTTAAAAATTAAAGTAGCCTCTATAAAGCTGTTATGGAGTATTTTGTTGTAAGAAACCTAGAAAATCTGCCACTTGTTTATGAATATCATATGACTGTCTTTTGTATTGGTTTAATTTCTTCATGTCAGTATAGAAAATAACACTGCAAGACATTCACCTGTACTGTCACTGTTATGGCAGAAAACCTCTGCTTGCTGCTGCTTTGTTGTTGTATTTTGTATCCTCCACGTGCTTTGTATATTTTGGACTCCCTTCTGCCTTGCATTGCTGCTGCTGTGAGTGAGACGTAGCGTGATGCAGCGTGGCAAACCTATAGTCAGTGTTTTCATTTCAGTGACCCTCATCCTCTTCATCCCAGTAATGTCACTGACTTTGGGGGTGCAAGATGTAAAGGATTGGGGTTGGGAAGGAAGAACACCTCTCAGAAAGCCAAAATGGGATGTAGGAATTGGCCTCTTGGAAGTGGGGTGTTTACTGGCTGTGATTAGCCTCTAGATCAGGCTGGGTTGTGCTGACCTCAGAGCATTCCTAGGAATTGTATGTCCCTCTGCCCAGAGTGCTTAGTCAATGTGTTCTTGGAAATCACACGCACAGGTCCTTCTACTGCTGCTTTTTTACATGCTAAAGCCTTCAAAGCTTAGCAAGGGAGAGCGGCAGAGGGGTGCTGCTGTGGCTCCCTCGCATAACAAGTGATGTTGAAAGATGCTGTTAGCTGTGTGGTTGATGCTCTTTGCTTGTCCCAGCATGATCCCTGAGGGTTCAGATGAGAGCAGGGAGAGAACATCAAGCTGGGGAATCACCTTTCTCTCCAGTCTTCTCCCATCCCTGCAGACATCAGGCCTGGAGGATTTTTCTGCTGGGTAAATTCCTGATGTTTGCGAAGTTTTCACTTTTCCATACCTGTATGTGGGGTTAGGTGAAGGGTCCCTTTCCCAAACACGTTGCAATTGCCTGGCAGCAGCTGTAGCAAAGTGTGCCGGGAGTTTGGGGAGGGAAAGGAGATGCCTGAAGCTGTGGACCTTCAGATGTGTTGTCCCCATGCCCTGCCAAGCACTGTGTGCATGGGGAGAGCTTACCCCCTTGCTTAGGTTACCTGGGATGGACAAGGGGCAGCTGCCTTGTCCTGGTCAATTTGCCAGGGAGCAGCAAAGTCGGTCCCCAGCACTTCGTGCTCATGGTCCTGGAGACAGCATCGGCCTGGCTGTGCTCAGAGCTGGAGAAATGCCACAGGTTTGACCTTTTTTTTCCATCTCACTCGCCTGCCAGAAAGCAGGGATCCCTTATCCTTGCTTCTGGTGGAAACAGCAGAGATTTCACTCCATGGTCCCTCTAAGGCATCTGAGGGGGTCAGTGAGTTTCACTTATTCTCGTGCCAATACCAGTTCCAAATCCATATCATTTGGTTTGTTTTTATGCTACCACCCTCTGCCCATCCACATAAGCTGGGCAGCTTCAGGCTCCCCTTTTTACTGCAAGCACCAGGAAGCCCTTCTTGTTGAGTTGTGCCAAAGCCTGGAAGGGGGAAACCAGTCAGCTCATCAGTCAGATGTTGACTTGCTACTTCAGCATCTTCTGGGCTAGGGTGTTTTGTCCTTGGTCTTCCTTCCTCCTCCTCCCTTGGATCTAGATCCCTCTGACAGCTCTCTGCACAGTACCTTCAACTAGAAGAGGAGGAGGGCAGCATGCTATAGCACACCTTCATCTCAACAGCAAAGGCTACTCATTTTCCATATTTCTATGTTTGTATGTAGCAATGCTCGTTGCAAAAGTCATTGGGCACAGCAGTTAAAGAATCAGAAGCAGAAGTGAGTCATGCATACCACACATGATGGCTTGTCGGGAGTCTTAAGTGCACAAGCACGTATCTCAGCTCCTTCAGTCTTGAAATTTAAACATATCAAGTATTGCATTTTTAAAAGGGTTTTGGTTTGTTATTGGGGTGTTTTTTTGGCTTGGGTTTTTTTGGGGGTTTTGTTTGGTTTTGTTTTTTTTTTTTTTTTTTTTGCTTTGAGGTTTTGTGGGTTTGGGTTTTTTTTTTGCCTGCAGAAAGGTAAGGACTTTTGTGAGACATTTTATTCTTGTACATTTATCTTTCTACCTGTCATGTTTTTTGTGCTTATTTGAGGCTGTGGTGAATGAGGATGTGCAAAGAAGTAAATGTTAGGCCATTTGACGAGTAACTGTTGTTCTAGCTTTAATGTTGTAGCAGTCCGAGATGGCACATGCATGCACATGCAGAGAAAAACCAGCCCTCCGCTCCCATGGTGGAGCTGTCTGTTAAACAGAAACTCAAGAAGAACATATTTTGCTGTTGGGAGAAATAGTGAATTCATGTGGTTCCCACCTCGTTTGACTTGGTAAATACCAGCTTTGAGCAGCACTCAAATTCTGATCCTGATAGCAGCACTTGACCTGGAAGTGAACAGACAGCTCCGAACCAGGGTGGAGTTTATTTTATTTGCAATTTAAGTACTGACAAACAAAATAGATCCTGCTCATCATTGATTTTTGTATGACTCTACAATTCCTTTTATGTGGGTGAACAATACCTGTTAGAGTGAAAAGTATCGCTTTTTTTTGTTTTGCTGCAATTTAAAAGAGCAACTCCATTCACGCAAAGCTGTGCTGTTCTCCAGTGTTCGCATTATCAAAGCAAAAACCCAAAACTGTTCTTGTTTACTGTTGGAATCATGCACAGTATTATAGTCAATAATGCTGCCAATGCATATTACACCTTTGGCAATATTTAAGCTTCATAAAAGTGGTTACTTGTCTGAAAGCACCAGTCTTTGTTCATTCTGTGTTAGTGATGCATCCAACAAAATTCCCGAACATGCTTCAATGTTCTGCTCTGTTTTTGTTTAAACCCCTTTCTTTTCCACATGAAGGATTGGTCTGTACTTGTTTTACATTTCACTTGTGGCTATATTTCATTTCTTAATGTCTTGTTTATATTTAATAACTGTTAATCACACCATATACAAAGAGTTGGTTGTTTTGAGAATGTGTAATGATTTGTTCCCCCATAATACGTAGCGAGGTTTATTGAGCTGCTTAAGAATTTTTTCAGCTGTAAGTGGTTTTTATTTTGTTGGTTGGTTTGATTTTCTTTTAAGTTTCTTTTTTCTTTTTCATTCTTTGCTTGAACCCAAATATTTAGCTGCTAGGTTAGGGCTCCTGTCTGCTTTCCTGAGCCTTGTTGCTAGTCTTTATGTTATTCTGGTTTGTTCCTTCTTACCCTGCTAACTTCTAGCTGGACTCAAGGGTAAGTGCTTCCCTGTAGCTAGCACAGCTCAGATAATCAGAGTAGATTATCTGACGTATGCAATGTGCTTTTTTTTTTTTCTTTCTCTTAAATCTTTCTCATGTTTAGATTTTGTAGTACAAACTTTCCATGTTATTTTCCTGAATTGAGGTTTGAAATGTAAGTTTCCATACTGAAATTGGGATGCATGTGATGTTTGCATAATTGCCTTCTCTCCCTGGCTTTCACATTGGCATCAAGTGATCCTCTTAGTAAAGCCAATCATTAACATTTCTATTTTTCATTCCAAGATGTAAATATTAATTAACATCACAATAAAACTGTCAATAATACCTTCTTTTGTTTCATGGAATTTACATCTAGTTGACTGCTTCCTGCCTGAAAACAAATCATTTTGCACTCTGACAATATCCTTTCTCTCCGTGCCGATGATTAGCTTGGTGCCGTGCACCAGCATGCAGGGCTTAACCATGCACACCTCAAAGCACAGAAAGGTAGGGCAGGAGACCCCGAGAGACCTAGATGAGGTGCAGGACTCCACAGGAGCCCCCCCAAAAAGCCCTCTGCACATGCCTTGTGAAAAGAAGTCTGAGCCGTCAGGGTTTGATAGTTCTTTTTCCCCTAAACTCAGTAGGGGATAATCTCAGCAGCAAGTGGCAGCACTCTGGGTCAGGTTTGGAGATACTGACCCTCTCCAATTTAAATACACAGAGGGGTGCTGCTGTTCCCTAAATGATCATAAATTAATGTTTTCGTGTGGGTCTCGATCACCAATCAAAGCAATGCTTGTTAAAGAATAACCCAGGGGAATTATTATTTTGCTTTTTCCCACTGGAATACCCACTTTGAAAAAGATAAAAGCCCAAACTGATGCTGTAAAAGAGCTTCTCCTTAGTCTTTGTTCAGCCTTAAAAACACCTGGTACAAATCCTTTATTGGTGTTAAAAGCTATTTCTCTAATACCTGGTGAGTGCCTGCTTTCCTTAGGAGGGAATAGCATCAGTGGGTCATGAGAGCTGGCAAATATGTATCCGGAGTATCTGAATGCAATTATGAGAAGGAACAGGCGGTGTCATCCCTCCTGGCCATCAAACAAGACTTCTTTTTGTTTCTTCTTCCTCCTTTTGTTTCTTTTCTTCTTCCCTTTTCTATTTGTGTGTGAGTATGTGCGTGTGTGTATAACTATCCCCTGGGTAGCAGGCAGAATTCCTTCTCAGCAGACACTTTCTTTTTTCTTTCTTTTTTGTTTTTTTTGTTTTCTAAATGTTTGGATTTCCAAAGAGGATTCTTATCAGACTTTACCACCAAAAAGCACCAAAACCATAACCAAAAAAGTTCAATTTGATGGAAATACAGATTTTTGCCACTTTGAAAGAAAGAAAGAAAGAGTGAATGAATGAATGAACTTGGGTCTGGCAACATTACATGTATTTGCACTACAATGCATTGCTATCCTTTTAGATTCTTAGTTTTGTGCTTTAATTGCTTTACTTTTATTTCTTTAGATAGTTAGAGATATCATGAGAACGCTGCTGTGTCTTCTGTATTGTCAACTTGCAGATGCTTCATTGCAGGAATGCAGAATTAAACTGTTAATTCAGTTCTCACATAACTTGCATGAATTTAAAGCTACCCTGTAAATCACTTCTACGTGCTTTAAGAAGCATGGGACTCTACCTCTAAATTCACAGGTTTCTGCAGTCATCCAATTCAAAATATTTTTAAATAGATATAAAGATGCTGTGAAACAATGTTTTTTATTATAAATAGCTGTTCTAAAACTGTGCTTTTAACTTGCCACACAAGGAAATATGTAAGTGCATACTACAAATTCATATTCTTTTAACTACTAAACAGATAACTTAGATTTCAATTCAGTGCTTAGTGTGTCTGGTGATTTACAGGAGCAGTCATAATCGTTTATTAGAATTGTAACTCGAGCAGAAAATAATTTGTTTGCAGCAGGGGAAAAGCCATAAAACACAGGAATAAACAGCCAATTAAATTTAGAGCTATCTTCTAATGTGGAATAATAATACGAAGGGGGGGGAAAAAAGAAGAGCTTTTAGCTATCCAGCTGAGAGGCGAGTTCAGCCCGCTGCCACGGCTCATAGCAGGGAGGAGGATTGCAGAGCCCCAGACACACACATAGAGACATACACATCACTTTGCAGAGGTGGCAGTGCACGGCGAGGAGGGGACTTGGTAAGTCACCAGCCGGCACTGCCAGCAGCTCACGCACAATCAACAACCTGGCATTTAAAGTCCTGCTAAGGGTTTGGGGTTTCCCCCCCCTCTAGAGCACTGGTATTTGCTAGTAAAGCCTCTCACTCCACACGGCCAAAGAACATGAGGTTTCGAGGTGCTTCCCCTATATACTTCTTTAAGGAGAGGCAGCCCCAGTGTGCCCGTTAGCTCTGCTGAAGCGGGGATAGCAGGAGGGGAGCACACAGCTGATGCAGTGAGCACGCTGGACAAGGCTGGAAAACTTCTGCTTTGCCCAGCCAGGCCAGTGAAGAGTTTTCTAGAAATATCTGTAAATGAATAGCTGCCATCAATCATTGTCATTCCTTTATTTCATGTCTCCTGATGAGGTTGACTAGTGTCATTGTTTGTTACTGTCCAAACCACATCTTCATTCTTGTAATGTCAAGCAGATATGACAAGCACACATTTTCCAGATGAGTAAGATACAAAGTCACCTTTTAATTTACAGTTGTCTGGGGTTTTTTTGTTTGTTGGTTTGGTTTTTTTGGGGGGATGGGGGGTTGTTTTTAATAAGCAAACGTGTTGTACAATTTCCTGGATGTTCAAATGCCTTTGGTACTAAATCAAAGTCACTCATTAGCAAAAAGAAATAAATCTGGAGCAAGAAATTCTTACAATAAAATGGCTACCTAAAGCCTTTTATAACAAGAATTCTTTTATGGAGCTTGTCCCCCGCTATTAAATTCACTGCTCTTAGAGCAAATTCTGCCAAAATTATTGCTGGAGCAAAGGAAATGCAGAGGGCAGGGAAATACATTTAAAAAAGAAAAGACCGGGAGATTTGACGGTTTTGTCTCTTCCTTTGTAAATAACAGATCAAGAGAAATACAGCCCTCAGAGGACCAAATGGTGGGACAGTCCTTTGGTTTTCGTTATTGTTGTTGTTGAAATCTTTGTGTTGCTGACACTTGCAGATATTTAAGACTGATTTCAGATGCGTGTAGGGAGTGTGTGTGTGTCAGGGGCCTGGTTACTGGAGTAATAATATGCAAACTGGGTAAACATGAACAAAATAAACCCAGCAGTATTGAGGGAAAGACCATAATGTAGGTGACCACGTGTAATATGAAAGGGCAGAGTCTGCAGTTTTCCAGAAGAAAGGCTTATGGAGCCTGCGCAACCTGTTAGCCTCGCTGGCAGCCTCCTTTCCTTCCGAGACCACCATCGAACACCTTTCAGCTGCAGTTGTGTGCAGCTTGTCTAAATGTGCAAGATAACTTCTGTGGGCCTGCAGCAGCATTTTGTCTGGGGCCCTGAACAAAGAAGCACCAGCGAGCTTGGCACGGCACCTTGGGAAGGGATTGTAAATTACTGGAGCATCCTATATCTTTCTTTCTTTAGTTTCTCCTTTTTTGTTAGTTAGAACAACGGAGTAGGGTCATAAAAGCACCCGTATTTGACTGAAACAGTTAAAGTACTTACAAATGAGCTGTACAGTTTGGGGTGTGAATATTGGCCATTCTCATTTTGTACTTTTGTCATTCAAACTGTACAGGCCATTTTGGAAGAGGGTAGATTATGCATAAAACTTATCTCATATGCAGATGTTGTCATTATTTTAAATCACAGATTAGCTCTCAGAAGCAGAGTAATGATATAGTTAGATCCTTCCTTTTCTTTTTGTATGACCTAGGAAGTTTCGTGCCTTTGGTGTAATTTAATTTCCTGTAAATGGATTCCAAAATTCCAATTTTTTTAAAGCAAGTCCGTTGGAAAAATCAAAATGCAATAATAAATTGCAGGTTGCATAGGGTGTAATTTTCTAATTATAAGGTGAGTTTAGGATTGTCCTTTTTAACCTGCTCCTAGTTATTCTTAAGCATTTCAAGAATCTGGCTCAAGGCAGATATTCCATGTAAGAGAACTACATATGTGTGTTACCATTCTTGAATGACATCTCCAGTTCTCACCACGCCAGCTTTATCCCCTGAGTGGGTGATTTGCATCCACCCAGCTCTCCCCGTGCAAAATGGTTTGACCATGCAAGACCTGTGGTGATGGGCTGCTGCAAGGAGAGCTGTGGCTGGTCAGACAACCATGTTTTAAACCACTGACCAAGCAGAAGTTGTGCAGCTCATGTTTTGGTCACTTGAGCTCATGCAGTGCTGTGTCTGAAGCCTCTCTTTTCATGTGGTTGTACTGAGATGGGGAGATTTGGGGTAGATGGGCTTTTGAGCAGGATTGCTCAGTAAGATGTGGTTTTGAAGTGATTAATGCAACTAAAATGGCCCCTGATTATGGACAGTCCTGAAGGCTGTTTAATCACTGTGTCTGTTGTCACGCTTGGCAGGGAACTGACTGTGCCCCTGCCTTGGGCAGGGAGATCTTAAGAAGCCCAGGACCAACTCTCATCTTCATGGAAGCAAGCAGAGCCTCGGTTGGTTCACACCAACCTGAGGTCTGCTCTGTGCCTACCTTTGCTCAGAGAACATAAAGTGGGGAAAAGCTTATTAGTCTGGAGTAAAAGTATCCATTTCAAATACGCTTTCTAGCACATATGCTCAAAAAAGTTCACCAGCTAAAGGGCTAGAGGACTCTTCAAATTTCCAGCTGATTTACTCAGCTCTAGGAGCAGCTTTGGCTGAGCAGGAGGATTGACAGTGTATCAGGGCTCCTAATTGAAAAGTAATAAAATCTCTGAGTGAAGCTGGCAAATGAAGGCCTCCAGCCAATTTGTCAGCTTGCAGTCAACTCCGAGGAGCCGGGCAGAGCAGCAAGCCATTAAAAATAGTTTGATAATAACTGTTACAACATTTTGTGGACACTAGGGGTGGAATCAAAACCAGCATAGAAAAACTCTCTGGAAGTGAAGGCAATCACATCGATCTTGGCCCAAAGGGACAGAGATGATGGGGCAGAAAGCTGTCAAAACAGACAGAAGCTGCTCCATGCTGTGGGACCCAAGGCTGGGTGGGCTTCACATCCCACACTCAAGGATACTGAAGAGGGGCTGGGGAGGTGATGGTTGTCCCTGTCCCCTGAGCCACTCCTTGTGCTGCTATATCACTTGGCACCATCAGCAGCTTTTCATTCCCATGATGAATACATGGACCTATCCATGGAGGCAGAGGGGAGGATTTAGGACTGGAGAGGAAGGCAGCAGGTCCTGGTGCACGGAGCAAAACAGGGGAGCAGACCCTCAAATATTAACCCCGCTACAGGAAAAAAAAAATCAGTGTTTATTCAGCAGGGTTTTAATAAGGAAATTTGCCAGCTACTGCTGAATTAAGTACTGCTAGCAGCTAATGGAAATGTTACATGTTTTAATTTGTCTGATTTTTTTTTTCCAGTGGGTGATGTTATTTATATAGTTTGTATATAGCTAACGACAGACTATACAGAAAATGTAAAGATTGCTTCCAATGATCAGTAGTATCCGAGAGCGCAGACATGAACGAGGTATTTAGGAAGACATGCCATCCTTCATAGCTTAATGTTAAATAGTAAAACACATCTAATAGAACACTGTCTCATTGTCATTTAAAGCTCTTTTTATTTTTTATTTATTTTCTTTTTAAATTAAGGGGTTTTGTTGTTTTTCTCTGGTAAAGAGGGATTTTGTTTTAAAACAAATACAGTTACCATATACTGCTATTGCAGGAAAACTGCATTTTTGTGTCCTTTCAGCCACATTGTTCCAAGGCCACCCAGTTCCCCTAGGAGGCTATAAACAGGGGAAGGATTTAAATCCTATTTTCTTTGTAGAGGATTTGGCAAGAACCCATATAGTAGGAAGCTGAGCATGGACAAAACCGAGTGAAAGGTGTCCTTTAATTCCCTGGCCGCTGGTAGAACAAAGCCTGCTCCCAGCAGGGTCCCGGCTGGCCGCACCCAGGCCGGCTTGGCGGCTTCATTTCAACTGCTGAATTCAGTGTATTTTTAGTTAACCATGTTGAGATTAATTAATTAGCCCCTAGGAGTTAGTGCCCGTAAACGTCACCCAAAGCAGAGAAGTGTGAATACGTTGAGGCTGTTAATTCACCCAAAAATGGCAGCTCGTAATCCAGGCAGAGGAAATGCAGTCCCTCTGTAGGGATGACTGGCAGCTCCGGGTTACTGCCTCAGTGACAACAAGCTACATATCAATTTAACTTCTTAGTGATGCTTAAAAGAGCATCTTTTGATTTCGGTGAGGTAGCATTTAAAGTTGCCATTAGGGGAAGGAAAAATTGCCGTGGGGAGACAAACATTGGCATTTGGGTAAAGAACAACATAACTGGTCTGATACCTAGAGAACCTAGTAAATGTAGAGGGAAATGCTACAGCTGCAACTTCATTAGAATGGCAGAATCTATTATAATTAACCACAACTCTAAATAGGAGCTAATTTATTTCTGTGAGCCAAAATTCTGTTAACTGGTAGCGTATTGTAAGATGCAGGGTAAGTTCTTGGGTTTATGTTCCGGTTTGAACTACAGAGTAAATGTGCTATAATGAGCAGCTGACAATTTAATTCTAAACTTTTTTGCCTAAATGCAACAAGATAGTCCATAACTGATGCAAGTTGACAATGGGAGGTGAAAAGTGTACTGTGTAGCCTGCAAAGAGAGAAGTTAACGCCAATGTAGGGAAGAGGATTTAGCTTTCATGCTTCATACTGTATATTTTTTCTGTTGTATTTGTCAACTAAAATGTCTTATATCTCTCTAAATGGTGTCTTTCTCTATATGTATAAACGAACAGATGCAGATAGAGCTCAAAAGCATGGCATGGATGAATTTATCTCTTCCAATCCCTGTAACTTTGACCACGCTTCACTCTTTGAGATGGTTCAGCGCCTCACTTTGGACCACAGACTTAATGATTCCTATTCTTGTCTGGCAAGTATATTCTTTGGTCTCTAGTGATATAAACATCAAGCAGCAAAGTCAAAGCTAGTGCGAGTGGGGGCTAATCCCCATGTTGCTGGAAGATTTACTTCCGTTAAGACCAGGTCTGAATTTGGCCCAGAGGTATTTTCTTTGAGAGGCTACCTGCAGTGAACTGACTGCTGTTCTTCTCCAGTTGCACTGTCTCTATCGTTTCTGTTTGCAATGCTTAAACTGTTTCTTCCTGCAAAGTACAAACTCCAGTGTGGGGATGTGAAGTAGAGAGCAGTGTTTTGCAGCCTCCTACACTGCCTTCCAGAGTCTTCTGGATGAAAGAACAGGGGAAAGATGACAGTCTGGTACCACCTTTCATTTCAGTGGAGTCCCACCAGGAATAACTGTGGCCCAGCTTTGTGTCTCTTTATAAGCAGGGATCCCAAGCAGGTAATAGATGGAACTAGGTGGATAACTGCAGTGATGCTGCAGCCTGGCCATGCTCAAGTAGTCGCATGCCCATCCTGTTTATTCTCATGAGCACAGGTTGCAGCTCTCAACCCACTGCTGTGTAACGTGGCCTATAGGACAGTGGCACTGAGATGTTCCAGGACAGCTTGTAGTCTTTGGCTGAGGTGCAGTGCTTGGGGGCTCTTAGGTAGTGTGAGGGTTTACATGACAAATAACCTTTAATACAACTTGAATGAGGAGGATGAAGAGGCTCTTAGTTTTTGAGAAAACATTGGGATGAAGCCTTTCTAGAGGGTCCTGAAATAGAGGTCCTCTCCTGAGTGTGGCATGGGACAGATCCTGACGTGCTACTCTCCTAGTGTTGCACAGAAACCTCCACGCTGGGGTGTCTTCATGGGCTCCTTCAGCAGAAGGACCACCACATGCTGATAGCCTTCATCTTCTGCCAGCTGTGCAGCCCCTGGAGCTGGGGCTCTTGAGTGGCTTGCTGTTAAAAGCAGTGACCTGGGAACACAGCGGAGCAGTTGGTGATGAGGCTGTCAGTCTCACATCCTGTCCTTCATAGCCACCTCCAATGTGGGCCGATCTCCTCAGAAAGGCTGAGATCCAGTAAATGCCATTAGCAGTAGTGAGTTGTCACCTTCCTGACAAGAGGCAGGGCTAGGAGGAACGGTTGTGGACATCCCCTGAGGTAAGGATGGGGTGGGGGAAGGCTGCAGTGTGCACTTTAATAGCAGATACCCAAGTGGTACGAGTAGGCTTGATGGGAACATTGTCAGACCTGCCGCAGGTTTCTCACCAGTTCCATCGAGGTCCTTGCTCGGGCAGGCAGTGAATTTGGCATGCAGCTTCTGCTCCCCACGCATGGCTGACCCTAGGAAGACCATCCCCATCCATGCATGTCTGACAGGTTGGCTTGCAGCTGGTTTGTCTCTGTGCAGTCTCAGGCCTGGTGAGAGTGGCCATTGAATTAAATTCATGGAGAGGTGCAAGGCCATCACTGAAAATGATTAACGATGTTTCTCTTCAAGAAATCCACCAGCCAAGCTTCTGTTTGTTATTGAGATGTTTAGGCCCCTGCTGGAAGCCTCTGGAGTGCTGGAGCTCCCCTCAGCACCAAGATTTGTGCCTCTTCAAGCGGAGCATCGCCAATTAACCATCTTCTTTCAAATCACCCATTGCAGAGTGTTATAAAGAAGAGAATAATGGCCTGTGTTCAACTACACTTGGATTTCACATGCTTCTATACGTATTTTACTACGGGTTTGTCCTGATTATGTCGTAAAAAAAAATCAGACAGACCTCAAAATTTGAGTTCAACTGCAGAGAGCTCCCATTGCTCTTACTGTGTCTTTGGGATGTTGGTGATACCACTATGCTGGCTTGCCTGGGTGAGCTGTGAGCCCATGGTAAGCCTGCTCTGTCCACTGTGTGTGCTGCTGGGCTGTTATTATTCTCCCTACAGGACATTCCCCTGCAAGGTCCCACAGAGTTTTACTTTGTCACACCTCTTCTTGCTTGCAAACATGGACATGGAGGTGCCAGGAAAGACTTACCCATGCACAGTGGCTTACCCTGACACAGAGGATAACTCAGCATCAACTCCTTCCCACGGAACCAGGTTAAACAACATTATTACAAGCCCACTCACTGGCTGAGCCAGGCATCCCGATGAAAACAGACAGGCTGCTGATGCATCTCAGGTACGGCAGAAGTGGTGTTTCCAGCCAGAGAGCGCTGTGCTGGGGAAGAGGAAGAGCATTGTTTGCAGAGCTTGCTGAGGGCTGCTGCCCCTCATCCACAAACTGGTAAAACAGTCGCACTGACAGCTCTTCCTGGGCTTTCGGGAAGAGCATGCAGCCCTTCCAGCTTGTTATGGACCCCGCACACTCATGGGTCTTCATTCTTTTCACTTGGACACATGTGTTGTTTCTGAGACTGCCCTTCAGCTCTTCCTAATGCTTCCCAACCCACTGCTGGCATCCCGCTCACAAAGCCAGGTTCCTGCTGGAGCTGTATTGCCCATGGTGTGTCATCATCATGGGATTTGTGTAATGCAGCATGGCATGTGCAGAGGAAAGGTCATCTTCCAGAGCGCCCAGCCTAGCCAAGATGATGTGAAGGAGTCAGGTTCAAAGTCTATAAAGACCACCACCAAAATTAAATTGTTTTGGTTTTCCTGTGGTAAATGGGAAAATTCAGGTATTGAAAAGTGAAAAAGCAGAAGCTGCATTTGTCATTAGAAGAATTGCCAGTGTTTCACCAACCCTGACCTACCCAGCTCCAAAACTCCCGTTGCACTCTCTGCTGGTGCTTGGGACGTGTGCCCCCTTTTCAGTGCAGTTCAGCTTCTTGAACACCATCAGTCAAGCTCCCTGTGCTCTGCAGCCTCCCTTCCATTGCCCCCCTCCAGGTTTCCTCATCCCACTGAAGACCATCTGGGAGACCACGCTGAGCTACACACACCTTAGCTGCGCTGGGGAGAGACACCCGGTGTGTTATCACTATCAGCTGCGTTTGCCAGACTGGCTGGTTGTCAGCTGGTTGCGCCAGGCAAATCTTAATCAAGAGCCAGGATCTGCCTGAAGATCTGGGGGATTTGTCTGAATAGCGCCTTTCATCAAACCTTAGGGTTTTTTTCTGGGCTGTGGGAAGCAGCATTTACTGCTCCTTTGGAGCCCCATTCAGCAGCAGGTTTTATATTTCCTACCTCTGCCATGTAAAAGACAACCACCTGGTCTTCCTGAGCTCTGGATCTCTGCACCCACAGTCTGCTTGCCTGTGCTCTAACGAGGTATGAGGCTCATCACTGAACCTCTGAGCTTCTGCTCACACTTCCCCTCACTTAGCCATGGCAGCAGTCTTGAGTGTTTGTCCCCATCCCTTCTGTCTGTCTGAGGACCAGCACTTCAAATCCCAATGCAGAGGAGCAATGTAGGGTGCTCCAGATCACTGCTTCCTGCTTCCTTCACCCTGTAGTGAAGTTAGTGCCAGCCTTTCTGCTGATCTCAGTAGGGCTAAGATTTCACGCCCTTAGGGAGGACTGAATCCTTTGTATGTATTTGGTGAATATAACAATTTCAACTGCATTTTTACCCCTGTAACCAAATACACGCATCTTCCTATTGTAGAGCAGTTACGGCATTTCTATGTTTTTACCAAGCCTGATCGCCAAAGGTTTGTGTGAAGAGAGGGAAGGTGAAGAGACAGTCCAAGGATGTAACAAACAGGCAATGAAAAGAAATCTGGAGTCAAGCATAATTCCACCAACCAAAAAAAAGCAAACAAAAATACCGTTAAAAGCAGTGGAGGCAAATATACCCTCCCAAAAAATAGCCTTCCAGAGTGCCATCCCATCTGCATTGTTCTGTGTCTTCATTTTGAAACGTGCACTTCTAGTGATCCCAGCACTGTAGCTACTCCCTATATCTATCATTTTCCCCTCATTATTTTAATTCTTTTCTCAATCTGTTTTGGAGTTGGCCCAATAAGGATGAGCAAATCCTTCTCTATGTCTTTGAGCTCTTAATTGATATTTCTTCAACTCTTTTCAAAGCAGCTATTTTGGCATCTAGAAAAGATTTGGTGTCATCTGAGTGGTAGAAAATATATTTTAATCTTTCACAGCAGTGTTGTTTCTAAGATGTAGCATTTGGGGTAACAGATGGGGTGGCAAAGAAGTTGCCTATAGGGGCAGTGCTCTGCCTCAACTACTCTCCCGCCCGCTGCAGGAACTTTTCAATTAAACGATGAAAGATTTTGCAGCTTGATGCATTCCAGAGCTGCGTCTTAGCAATTGTTTAGCACCCAAATTCCCATGTAAATATTGATGGTTTTGCAGCGTTTTGAAACGCAATCTACGAGATTATTCTTGTTCTCACTAGTGCCTTTCCTGAAGGCAGAGGCGCGTTCCCCTTCAGCTGTCCCGGGATGTTCATCAGAGCCATCCCCTCTTTGGGAAGGGCATCCTCCTCATGAGCCCGGACATTGGACCACAAGCCATGTGCCACCAGGCCCTCAGGACTGACACACAGAAATAGCCTGAGGTTTCTGGATGTGTAAAGAAACCCTGCCTGTGAGTAGAGCTTCCCCTTGCTTCGATGCCAAGGAGGTGGGCAACGGTGGAGCGCAGTAAGGACAGTGGGAAGTGTCCCTCTCTGATACCGTGGAGCTGCCTTCCTCTGTCTGCAGGACATCTTTACCTGCCAGATGCAAGAGAAGCCATTGTTCAGTGTAATCCTCCATGCTCTCCCACAGATCACTCTTCTTGTTCCTGGCCGAATGTACAATCCCATCCCTGAAATGAGACTACTGTTTCACACTGTTTAAATAACCAAACCTTTGTCATCTCTTAAAGGTGTAAGCTTTTTTTCCCTTTATTTTTTCTTTTTTTGCTAGGTACTGATATGAACTGGCCTAACTTTCCAGCATTTTAAATGGCAATTCCCTGTAATGGTAGCATAATATGTTTCTGTTAACAGTTGCTCTGAGTTTATGCTCTGTTTGGGTGATGATGTACAGACTGTATTGTTTAAGTGACCTCTCTCCTTTTTCCTTAATGTAGCCTTAGGTTTCTGTTTCTTTTATTAGAACAGTTGACCACTACACGTCCAAATCTGATAGCCTTTGTATTTAATAACTTATATTTAAAATCAAGTCTCTTTATTTCTAAACAGGGCTGGTTTAGTCCTGGCCAGGTCTTTGTGCTAGATGAGTATTGTGCACGTAATGGAGTGAGAGGCTGTCACAGACATCTCTGCTACCTCAGAGATTTGCTAGAGCGCGCAGAAAACGGAGCTATGATTGACCCCACCTTACTTCACTACAGCTTTGCCTTTTGTGCATCACATGTTCATGGCAACAGGTAAGGAATTCTTCTTGGCTAGCAGCTCCCTGCCAGCAAGGGATGACTTTGTCAAATACAGGTTTCCTTGGATAATGCACAACAGTCCCCAATTTGTTTTCACCGTGGATGTTTGGCAGCAGCACTTCTAGTGGCATAGTCGGTTTGTTTGTTTGTTTCATTGCTTGTTTAATGTAAGCAATAAAAATGCACGTAGAGGATTCCAGAAATGAGGGGTTTTAACTTTCTCATGCAGGCACCTGCTAGATGCAGTTCTGGACACAATAGAGTTGAAGTACGTGTGACTGGCACGGGCTGAATAAATAGAAGTAAATGATACACTGTGCTGATTTAATTGCTGTGCGAGAAGATCTGACAAGTTGCAGCAGTGAAATTTTCAGCAGTATCAAACTTCAGCGTTCAGAAGGGCTTTAAGCCCTTGGGGCACCCGTGTCTCATTTAAAGTGTGTGTGACGTCAGTTTGGCAATTGCTTAGACATAACTGAAGGTTTTATCTTGCTCTGTTGCAAAGCAATTTCAGTTTCATTCCTTTCTCTCGAATGTGACAAACCTTTGATGGAAGGAACTGGAGCTGTGCTTTTTCCTTTTCTATTTGCTTTGTTGACAGCTGTAGCATCTATTGCAGCCTCTTTTTCTGCTGTTTTCCTGTTAAGTTGTATTATACACTTTGAGGTATCACTATCTATCCTGCGTATGCTGCCGAAGAAAGGAATGTTATAAAATAATTGCATGTTTTCATAAACCCTCTGGTAAATACCATCCTGAATTATGACACACATTGCCCAGGTTTCACATTGCAAGGCTGCTGCTTGCTTTTGCAGTTACTTTCATACATCTTGTCATGGAAACCGAGTTTTTGCTTCTTTAGTTTCCTTTTTAGTTCTTACTTTCTTTTGCCTGTTTGTTCCTTCTTTGCCAATTGTTCTTTGATTTCAGTTGTTTCAGTTTAGTTTCCTTTTGGTTTCTTTTGAGTTTTTTCATGTTTTCTTCTTGTTTCTTTCACTTTTGCTGCTGGCCTTGCCCCCCGTGTTTCAATCACTCCCCCAAGCCAACACATGGCAGAATTACTTGGTGGGTCACAGCCAAGTGCAGACGGCGAGGGGGGCAAAGTGTCTCATGCCTCTGCTGCTGAAGCGGAGACAAAAAAGGATTCCAAAAAGGAGTCCAAAAAAAGGAAAGATTCTAAATCCCAGCCGAATCCAGAGCCGAAAAGGTAAGTGAAAGCGGGCAGTGCACAGAAGTGCGTTGTAGAGGGCACCGGGCTCCTCCGTCACTGAGCACACTGGGCAGTTGGCATCCCTGTGTTATGGCACCAACATTCAGGTCATTCACTCTCCTGGGCGTTGGATGGCATTTGGGCACCCGAGTCCCATAGGGTCAGGGCCTTGAGTTTTAGATGTGTGTTTAAGTAATGGCTCATGCAGCATGTGATGGGACCAGGTGGATGAAAGTGGCTGCCCCCATCGCCCCTCTTCCATCGCAGGGCTCAACCCAGCAGGAGCCTGTTTTGGGGACAGGACATGGTTCAAAGCCCATGTGGCCCATAACAGAGAGGAGGTTGGATGCTGGTTACAGCTATCCCTTGTACCTCTTCACAGGGCCCAGCACATCCAGAGCTGGAGCTTCTCTTCATCAGGGTTGGTGGCAGGAGGTATCTGACAGTATGAGCTAAAGTGATACCTCACCATTCCTTTCCTATGGGGCTGGAAAGCTGTGGGCTCAGGAAAATGTCTTGCTTTAAAACCCACATGGTATGTGGACCCTAACACTGCGCCTGTGCTGCTGCACTGTGCTGGGGGACCGCTAGGCACTGCCAGAGGGGCAGCTTGGCCTCGGGTGAGCTGTTTGAGTAACTCGTTAAAGATATTCTGAGAAAGGAATGAGGAGTTTTGCTATGCCTTAGCTGTCTGTGGCTGACGGTTGACTTCACATCAGAAGGCTGAAGGTTCATATTCCTTCCTGGTCACTGCTATTGCTGGGGATCACAGGGAGCTCTGTGCTGGATCTGCAAGGATGTGGTGTTGTGCCTTCTCACCAAGGGCAGACTCTATAATGCCCGGGAGTTTGGTACAGAGACTGCAGTGTGTGTTTTCTGTCTTCTGCTATCTGGAGGTCATGAAAATGGACTACAGAGAAAACACAATGCCGTATCTTTCGTGTCTACTGTAAGAAGTCTGAGTATCTGAGCGGGAGAGTCACGATTTCTGTTCAGAAAGCTGTTCAGGACACATGCATCGTGCATTTGCGAGCTGGCTGGCAGAGACCAACAGAAAGCCAATATTTACCCGTGCAGTCCTTACTGGCAGTTGCGACGTGTGTAAAGCGGGGTTCACTTTAGCTACGTCCCTTCCTCCCACCTGCTGTGTCCATACGTTTCTCGTTGCCTTAGGGCTGGCCATGCTTTTCCCAGGAAACACATAGCTCTTGGAAGAGCTGAAAACTTTCCTTGCAAACTTTGTTGAGGTGAGAGCACCCCTGCCCATCCTCCAGCAAAGCATCTATGCATTGTGTTGTTGTTGGTATGCACAGAGGTCTGGGAACGATTCAAGTTACAAGACATTTTCTCTGTTTATCAAAGTCTTCTTCTTCTTGCAAAACTGAGGAAGTGTTGATTTTCTTTACAAAGGGAAGTTCCTTCACTTTTAGACAGCCCCAGAACCCCAAACGGATGGTTTAGCTTTCCCCAGAATGAGGTTGGCTGTCAGTCAGAATATGCCACCCAGTAATGAAGGTCGAGGAGGGAGATAATTTCATGTGGCTATCAATCTCCTGTATTAGCAGCAGACAGTGATGGAGCTGAGGTGGGCTGTCTGTTTGTATCGTGTTTGCATAAGGTCAGGCAGCGAGACAACAGTCGCTCGCAGTCAGCGGGGAAGTGCAGGCGGGCTGCGGTGCGGATGCTGAGGACAGCCTGAAGGTCAAGGCTGACAGGATGACAGGCATCAGCATGGGGATGATGCCTCCTCGCCTGTCCAGCTCCTGCCTCAGCAGCACGGGACGGGAGCAGAATGGATGCTGGTGGAAATGCACCTCCAAGCTTGGAGCTGACCCTGTGGCCGCATCAGGTGAAATGGTCAAAAGGGATTCTGGGGACTCTTTGGAGCCCTGTTGCTTTATATGTCAGGGTTTGGTCTCTCCCCCTCCCTCCTTTGGGCTCATGGAGCTTATTCAGACCCCTGAAAGCCTGACATAATCTCTCCAAACCAAGGCTGTAAATCACTGCTAGTTGCACGACAAACCCCTTAATTTTTCTGTTAATGTCATCCTTTTCCCGGTAAAAATGGAGTTAATTGTAAATTGCTTGTCCTAAGTTTCACCTCCTGCAGACACCTGAATAGGTAAGGTGCAGGCTGTCAGGAGGGCAGGGACCAGCAAGAGGCAAAAACTGTTGAATATTGCATGGTTTACTGCTACCCATGTGCTTGCTCTTCACTAAGTCTAAGGAACTTGAGGCTTTTTCGCTGTTGTGCTCACTAGTGAACTGATAACAGTGTTTTGCCTACCAGGTATCACTGGGTGTCTTTTGAAAGTCCTGCTGTTATGGAAGGTGATGGGATTTTCGATGTGTTTACCTATGTGGCAGTTAGGAAAGTTGTAGTGTTACTCATACATCCAACCACACACGCTGAGTGATTATTGATACCTGCATTGGGTACCACCACTACAGTACTGAGGCTGTTGCTTTCCTTCATCGATAGTCCTCCAAAAAACTAGCAAAGGCAAGAAGCAGGTGTGGCTTTGAGAAGACATTGTGATTTGAGGGAGGATTGTGAGGGTTTTATGTGACCACCGAGATTTTTCCCTGCCTTCTGCCTTCGTGTTTGTTGCTGTCCTCACGTTGGAGGGCTATCTATGACAGTACTGCCAGCAGTGTTTGCCATGCAGAGAAGTGATGTGTTAGCGGAGCCTCACTGCTTCCCTGTGTGCAGTGTGGAGCAGGAAGTTTAGCTCAGCTTTCCCACGCCCAAATTAGTGCTGAAGCCGTGACCAGTGGTTGCTGCCCCTTTCGAAGAAGTGGATTTCAGGAGTGACTTTGGTTTTGCTTGTGCCTTTTTTTGACTTAGGCGTATTATGACTTCATTTTTAAATTTGGCACCAAAAAAGACTCTTTCTGTGCTTTTTAGTCACAATTTTAAAAATAAGGCTAAAATATTGATCATGTGCATGCTAAGTATTAGCAGACATTGAACTTAGCAAAATCAAGGTGACAGACTGAGTCTCTTCCGGTCTAATAACAATTGAACACCAGCATTTTCTGCAAGTTGTTCACTGGCTATTTACCCAAGGTCCAAGCAGCTACAACGCCCTCTACTAATTAATAATTAGTGACTGTCTAATTATGGAGCTTTGAGCAACCTGGGCTGGTGGACGGTGTCCCTGCCCATGGCAGGGGGTTGGAAGTGGATGATCTTAGAAGTCCCTTCCAACCCAAACCATTCTATAATTCTAATTAATTTGGTGCATTAATGACTTGTTCAAGCTGTATTTTACGACATCGGACTTGTTTTTAAGAAGTAGCTCTTTCATTAGCTAGCATTACCATTAGTTTTTTACTACTCTAAGCCAGCAGAAATAATCTTATTGTCATAAACCCTGAGGAATTGAAAAGTCTGTGTAGCATAGATGTAATTTTTTCCATTGTTTACTAATTATATATCTGTTTCACATAAAAACAAGATTTGGGGGCTGGAACTAGATGATCTTTAAGGTCCCTTCCAACCAAAACTATTCTATCATATGATTCTACAGCATTTCTGTACAGCTAGTTAAAAAAAACCAAAACAGGACATTTTTGGTCCCTCAGAAGAAGTAGTAAATATATGAATGCTTTATCCCAGTATCTTTATATACTTCCCCAGTAGTTTGTGTTTAGTTTCCACACCTCGTTCAAATGCACAGCCCTGGCTGCAGTAGGAAAGGTTGAAATCTGGCAGGGCATGGTGCTGTAACCTTTCATTAGGTGCTGGCTCCATGTCCCAGCCAGCCCCGTGGTAAGTCCGTGGAGACACGGCATGCTTTACGGCTGTCTGTCGGATAGGATCCGCTGTCTGTGCTGAAGGGAAGTGGGTTGCCAGCCACCAGCAGATCACCAGCTCAGTGCGGCCGGCTGACGTGATTCATTACAATGGGTGTAGGATGGCAGTGCTCAGGAACCATCCGGTTCAGCCGCACTACGTCAGGGGTGTAGATCGCACATGAGAAGCGATGAGCCGTGACTTGGCTCTGTGCTGCAGCGTGGAGGAGAGCCCAAGCAACATGAAGGCAGGAGCTGGGGGGATGAAATGGCTCCCTTGATCTCAAGCGGGTGGAGAGCCGGGCTCAACAAAGGGCTTTCAACCCACATTTCCCACACTGTGTGAACCGCCATAAAAAGGGGAGTTAGGGAAAATCAGCGTTTTGCTGAATAAGCTTTCTTTTTCCAAGAGATCTAAACAGGTGGGCTCTTTGAGATCAGATTTACTAGGGGGAGATGCAGGAGGCAGCAGGCAGGCAGCTGTGATCCTGCCTACGTCCCCAGAGCCAGTCCCCGTGTGAGCGGTGGGACTTCGCGCAGGCGAGTCTTCCTGCGAGGGCTCCTTTGAAAGCCTATCCTGACACATGCCGTCCAAGGCACTAATCATCGATGTTTACTGTATAGCTCATATGTGCTGCACCTGGCAAGCAGCAAGGGAGCTGAAGGCAGCACGTGTTTTATATTTGAGTTGTTACTTAAAAAATCAAATTATTTGCATCAGTTTTTGACATTGTTTTTTTTCCCTTGGCTCTGCATGCCAGGGCTCACAGTGCGTGCAAAGATCTGTTTGCTACGTGTAAGCAATATTTTCCCTAGTGAAAAAAAAAAGTGTAGACAAGTTAAACATAAAAGGTGTAAAAGATGATATGTCTTTTCGTTTATGAGCCGCCATGGTGTTTCATACAGGCTTATGTCAAAGAGATTAACCCGCTGAAGCTATACTATAGATTTATAATTTCGTACAAATGCATGTGCTATTGCTTCATATATTAGTCTTTGTTAAGAAGAAAAATCATTTTGATATATTTGTTTTAGCAGCATAACTATCCCTGGGGGCAGCGGGTATAATTAGAAAAGGGCATGGGGGGGGCGGGGCTTGTAGAATAAAGCAGTGGCCTTAGGAGCACAGGTCCTAATTATAATTTATAATTAACCCCAGAATTTGCACAACCCATCCAAGCTACACAAGGACTATCATTTTTTGCTGTTTAAATTGCAACCCTTTTTTTAATTTCACCACCTGCTTTGTTGATGTCGTTGTTTTCGTGGCTTCAAACTTAAAAACAAGGGGGGATTAGGAAAGTGGCATTTAAAACTTTTCATGTGAAATATTTACAGTGGGAATTTGCTAGTTTAGAGCCAACACACTGAATCTGCAGCAGAAGGAGTGATCTGAAACTTGTTTACTTATAATTAAAAATCTCCTTATTTATTTTTCTTGCCTTCTTTGCCCTTCTGCTTCCCTCTCTGCCCACAACTTCTGCCATACACCTCAGTAAGCAGGAGCTATGGAGAATCAGAGGATATTGTGTCACCACGCAGATGGAGACATTCGTGGTGTTTGCTGACCTGAACTCATAGACCCAAACCCGTTTTGTCCCTCATGCAGCTGTATATACCATGTACATATAGAACTTTGTTTTCCACCCTTTTGCTCTCCTCTCATTCCCCATCCGTGTAATAACGTCGCGGTTATGGGTGTAATAACGTCGCGGTTATGGGTGTAATAACGTCGCGGTTATGGGTTGCATGTGAGAACATCTATTTTCTGCAGCTGCATTTTAGCTAGCCTTGCTGCAGAAATGCTGCTCGCTAGAGGAGTCGGTGCTTCTGTCCGTGAGATCAGATAGCAAATATCAAAGTTGAGCTGGTGACCTTTGCTGAAAACAAAATTTCCGATAAGCATCAGAACAAGCTGGTACAACTTGAGCTTCTCCTGGGGATTTTTTTTCAGCTCCATCAGCCATGTACTGGAATTGTCTAGAGCACAGAAGTGAATCTTAAATTATAGTGATGCTAAGCTATCTACCCTTTGTGTTCTTGCAAAAGGGAAAATAAATATGTTCCCTCAAAAAGATTACATTTTCAAAGTATAGTTGACTTGAATATTTAATTAGCTTTTGAAATTATCAAGCTAATAAATTAAGTGCAAGGCTTTGGGTAGTGTTTTTCCAGTTCTATGTATATCCTGCATTTGTCACTAATTAATGAGTTCCTAATGCTTCAGCTTCTGGGAAGATGAGCAACAAAGATTAACATAACTAGTAAATCCGAAGATGTGCAGCTGGGTTATAGTATTTGAAATTTGACAAAAACATTGGAAGTATTATTATTTGTGACATGGCTCAAGATGGGGGATTGTGAGGAAAGCAAAGATGACAGAACTGGTGCTAACCACTGTGACAACAACTTGAAAAGCAGCCGACATGACATCTTTCCTATCATGCTGCCGAAAATGTCAACTTTGTGAAGGACAGTGAGAAAATGGTTTGCCGAAAATTTGAAAGGTAGATTCAAGAGATGCTCGTCATGTCAGATGCAATATAGTCCACAGCTGGGTGAGAAAGGGAGTCCTTGCCATGGTGATGGCTCTCGGTTGGCAGGCCCTTCCAGACATCCGTGCTGCTCCAAAAATGGCTACAGCTGACCTGTAGATTGTCTCAAGTTTGCAGTAGCATCATACACGAGGGCAGAGTGAGTTTATACTGTGTGGTGGGCCCTGCGTGGAGGGAATGGTGGCCAGGGTCACTGGGTTTGATGTCCTCCTGGCCCCAAGAAAGTCAAAGACCAGGTGGTTGAGCCTTCATGGTCTACATGTGCCACAGTGGTTGGGCTGGCATCCCTTGGGGCACTGAGATTTGAGTGAGAGCCGGCCAGAGGTTCCCTCTCCAGAGCCCACCTTTTGTCTTTGTGTGGATCAGTGCTTCCAAAGTGATACTTCCAGAGCCACCACTGCCCAACCAGGACACAGCTGATGCTGTCACATCAGCCTGTTTGGGTGTCCACCATCAACTGTTATGTGGTGAGCACTAAATAAGCATTTCTGGCAAAATTGAAGCCATTTGGATTCAATTAGAAACTGTGATTCATGTGAAAGGGCTGCCACCCAACCCAAGCTGTCAGATCCTGCCGTTAAATCTCTCCAGTTGAGGTTATTGACCCAGCAAAGGGTAACATAACTTTCAGACCATTTCCAGTCCATCAGTAAATCACTGCCAGGGTAGGCAGCTTCTCCTACCCCATTTGTCAGTGCTGATACAATTAACCTAGTGACACTCTGTGAGCTGCTATGGGTACAGGGGGAGAACCAAGTGCCAAAAGTCAAATGGGGGCTTCAACCCTGCTCCTTAACGTATGGCATTTATTGTGGTCTGCCTTGACTTATCTGCCTTTCCGCTTGGGAGCAAACCAGGCACTGTGAGGTGCACAGCATCGCAAGAGGCATGAACGTCTCTGCCTGAATATTAAATATTTTATGGAACTTTGGAATAAAAATATATTAAGTATGTTCAGACATTAATTTTTGCTCACTATCTAATTTGGTTTTCTTGTGGCTTGCTCATTTCTTCAAAATAACTAATCCTAATTAGATACTAATGAGACCAGATCCATACTTCCAAAACTGTTTATGAAATGTGTTTCCCAGATGAGACATTTTATCCAAGTTTCAGCCTAAATCTTTTTTTCCTATTTTTTTTCTTCAATACACAACCGAATTTGGCAAATAATCAAGTCAAGATTTCTGATGAAATGTTCTTTAAATTTAAATACATCCTCTGATATTCGAGTCCTTTTCTGTGTCCGTGTTGCAAGTTTTATTTAATGTATATTTAGCTTTAAAATTCTGCAGTAAATATCGTGTGCAGTTTGCAAGTTTCTATCCAAAAGGTTTTAATGGTTTATTCACCTGTGCTGGAATACCAGAGTTTGTATTTCTGATATCAAGAGCTAACTAAATGCAGGGTCAAGGAGAAGTGGTTATACAGATTTTATAGCTTTTAATTTCTTTTATAGCTTTTTTTTTTTTCCTTCCCTTAAAGTTTAGGGCCTTTGATTCTTTAAGAGGAAAATAAAGCCAACCAATTAACCCCTGACAGGAGGTTCATTAGAAGCTTTGTAATCCCTTGCCAAGTCTTTTGTATAGCCAAACCAGTCCAGTACTGCGGATTTATGCAGCTTAAGCTGAACACTGGAGGAGGCCTTTAAGTAAGAACATTTGTTCAATTTTAAGATGTCTTACATTACCTAAAGAGTGCCTGTGCCAGCAGAGTTGCCCAAGGAGTACACAAATCCGTAGACTTTGCTCGCCGGCAATAGGAAGCGGTGCCGTTGATTGTCTGCCTGGCCGATTCCTTTGGTGTATGGATTAGACTCGCGCTCTCCTCTCGTCTGGAATTCTGCTGCATGGCATGTTTCTCCATGTGGGTGTGGGGGAGAAGGAGGGGATTGCTGCTTTCGGCTCTCGGATGGGTTGGCATCAGCAGAGGTGCGGGGTGGAAGAGCACAGGGACCACTGCATCATCCAGCCCCAGGAGAGAGCTTCAGCAGGGTTCACACTGTGCTCTGTGAACGATGGGAAATACTCCAAACCAGCAGGACCTGTGTGTCACAATGCACCTCTGTGCACTCCTGAAATATGAGAGTGTTGTAAATAGTCCGAGAAAAGCTTTGGTGAATCATATCAATGTGCTAATTTTTAGAAGTTGAAATTAAATGACCGAAATGGCATTGCATTTTCAAATACAAAATGCATGTCGCTCTCCAGGCACATTGCAGCATATATCAGAGATGGTTCACCTCAAGAAAATCACGATAGTGGGGTGATTCAGCAGTTATGAAGGAGTACAGAATTTCTTATTCTGTTTGTATATATGCCTGTTGTCAGTAATTCTTCTATACTGTGAATTGTGTTAAATTGGCAGCTGATTTTTTGTGCAGAAATTCAGTCTCTGTTTTGCTAGCAATGGGCTCCATCCTTCAGTGAGTGCATTGTCACATAGATGTATTTAGGGGGGCTTCTGTGTTTTCTGACTTCCCTGTCACGACAAAAATAAGGGAGGGGGGGAATCCACATCTAGATTATGTCTCTGAGAGAAGGTATTTATTTATTTGTTTGGTTTTGATACCTCAGCACTGATGCTGCCGCAACCATCTGTGTCTTGGTGTGGCACATCCTCTGTCCCACGTCTCATATTGGTGACATCCCTTTCCTAAAGGGCAGCGTGCTGTGTGCTGCAGGGATGAGTTACCAGGGTGGCGTGGTGTGGAGTCTGAGTCATTCGTGGCATTTCTCCTCCAGGCCCGACGGGATAGGAACTGTGACCGTGGATGAGAAAGAGCGTTTCGAAGAGATCAAGGAGCGGCTCCGTTTGCTTCTGGAGAATCAGATCACGCATTTTAGGTAAAGGCAGAGAGCCCAGGCTGAATGCGAGAGGACTGATTTCCTCCCAGCTCCCTCCTATAAGCAGCAAAGCCAAAAGGCAGGTTTTGAATGCATACGTGGATTTTGCAAAAGTGACACAGACCTACACAGGGCAGTGAAGCTTGTACTGTAGTATGTTTGTAATGGAGAGTGACTTCAAATATATAACCTTTACAGGGTATTTCAAACCATCTCGCTCTCTTAGGCATGGTAATGCCTTTATTTTTTCTAAAATTGAACACGAAGAAGAAATATCCCTTATCCTCTTATTTCTCTGTTCTCTGCTCGGTTGCTACCCGTTTATATTGCCTTCTCCCTAGTATTCAGATGGGCAGGGCTTTCTGCAGGGATGGATTCTGCTCCCACGAAACGGGGTGAATTGCCCCCAGCACACCAGCCAGGTTGGACAGGTTGTGCACATTTGCACGCAGACGTGTGATGTGCATTCACATGCAGAGTCCCTGTGGGAGCCCCTGGGAGCTGCCACTCGCTGGGATGGTGCCTGGTTCAGCTGGTTACCTACAGCCTGATGCATCACCGGGTCTCTGGCTGGAAGGAAATGTACCTTGCCAGGGGGGATTTGGGTTGGGGATTTTTTTCACTTTTACAATAAGATGATATTTAACTCTCTCCTGGGAAATCTAAAAACTCCCCAGGTGCCACCCAGATTTAATAAGCTGCTAGAACAATCAGCTTATTAATTATTATTGCTGCCTTATTGTCCACACCATCAAACCCTTTTGGAAAGTTACCCTGTAGAAAGATTGCTCATTCCAGGCAGAGGGACTGTAAAATTTCTTGGGCATATTCAGGAAAACATCTTTATAGCTCTGGAAAGGCTTATTCGCATGCAGTGATGCTAACATGATGTGTTTTTTCTAGGTACTGCTTTCCTTTTGGCCGTCCAGAAGGTGCACTAAAAGCTACTTTGTCGCTGCTGGAACGGGTAAGCATAAGAGAGTGGTTAAAACTGCCTGTATTCATGTATATTTCCATCTAGACCTTGAGGAACTGTTGGTTTTGCATAGGGCGTGTAATTAATGATAGTATTGAATAATGATATTTATTGTTGAAATGTGGGATTTAGGTGGAGTTGTTCTCTCTCCTGCTTCAGCTCAGAGGCAGGTGTAGCCTGGCCACTAAAGGCATCACAGCCTGTGTCTGCTCATAGGTAAGGGTGGAGGATCTTGCTGGCAAGCATCTCTGCCACAGACCCTTGTAAGCAATGCCTGGCTGCTGTCTGGTGAAATACCCGTCTCAAGGCAGACTTGTTTCTCCCAGATGTCTGAAACCTGCTCACCATTATTCTCCCCATCCCTATTTCAGCCTTCCTGCTGCTCCAGCATCCTTCTCACCTCTGCTAACACTCAGTTTGGCCAAGCCCAGACTTAAAACCAAGTCAATCAGCAGAGCC